>NC_088855.1:2248000-2562000 GCF_963853765.1 Magallana gigas | reverse complement strand
GTTTAGAGGGGTTGGCATTGGAATATGTGTGTAAACTAAAGTTAGATAAGTATAGAGACATCAACAAAGAAATGAGCAGAAGATTCAACACCAAAGACAATCCGATTTCTGCCAGAAGGAAACTTCAGTACATCAGACAACATGAGGATGAAAGGTTACAAGAGTTTGCACAGAGGGTTCACTTTATCACAATCGATGGATATAGTGAATCGGGTAGAAAAGCAATAGACCAAATTTCTACAGAAAGTTTTTTGAGGGGTTGTAGAGATAAAGAGGCCGCTAGGTCGGTGATGGAAAAAAATCCAAAAAATATTCATGAAGCCTTAGATCTAATTAAAGCATCAATTGCAAATCAACAGGCAGTGTACGGTAGTAGCAAGGCATACTATCATAGACAAGTCTCTTTTGCCCCATCAGAACAACACACCGACACTGATCATGGTGAAAACAAATTTTCAATTCAACAGAAAAAAATTGAACAGTTAGAAGAAAAAATTACAAAATTAACAGATATGGTGTTTTGCATGAAAGAAACAATAGATGAAAGGTTGCCAGTGAATAGGTTTCCAAACAATACACAGCAATTTCAATCAAGGCCCAGATCACCTAGTCCTTACAGATTCTATGACAGGCAAAACGCACAGAACACTAAACCATATCAATCTTTCAGCAGGTCTTTGTCTCCTCTCAGATCAAATCCACGATCTCCTGCTGGTAGTCCATTTAGATCAACTACTAACAAACCCCAGGGCCCTACAAACTCTCCAAAAATGGTACAAGATTTAAACTCTGTCCAACCAGCCTAGCTGACCGTAGACTGGTTACCGAAGACATAGGTCAGGATCCTAGAATTAACCTTAACGATAACTCTAAAGGTTTAACCTTGGAGATTCCCATTGTTGTTCAGGGTCATCAAACTACAGCAGTTGTTGACACAGCAGCTATGATGACCTTGGTCAACAAGAAGGTCTTTCCAGGTAACAACTCTTTTGATATTACACCACAAGAGATTTCTTTGAAGGGTTTAGGACAGCAAAATGTTACTGGGCAGCTATTCAAAAATGTTGAGTGTCAAATAGGATTGCATTCTTATACACTAGATATGTGTGTAGTGGACATGAAAGATTCTGTCATTCTAGGGTTAGATTTTCTTGAAGCTCACAAGTGTATTGTTGATCTTAGGAGAAATTTAGTAGAAATTGGAAATGACAAAATAACAGCGAGTCTCAAACACATGACTAAAGAATCTGTTACAATATCAAGGGTCACAGTTCAGAGCAAAAGTATTATTCCAGCCAATTCTGTAGGTTTTGTCAGTTGCTCTTTAAAAACCCCTATAGATACCAAGTACATAGTAGAACCTTTAGAATCATCCAATTTTTTATGCTCATCAGTTCTTGGTCAGGGAGACACTGTGAAACTCAAAGTTGTAAATGACTCAAACAAAAGTGTTAAATTCAAGGTAGGACAACACGTTGGAAATGCAGAATCAGTAGAAATACAGTTAAATCAGTTAGATTCTGACATTGCCATTAACAAAGTATCTGTTGAAAACAATGCACCATCAAATCAAACACTTCCTAATCATTTACAAGAACTTTATGACAGGTCAAGTGAGGGGTTGAATCAAGATGAGTCTCAGATGCTATTTCAATTGTTATCAGATTTTTCAGACATTTTTTCTACTGGCGAAATGGATCTGGGTTGTTTGAAAGGTGTTAAACATCATATAAACACTGGGAATGCTACCCCAGTAAAACAAAAGTTCAGGAGAACACCATTGGGTTTTCAAGACCAAGAAAAAGAACACTTACAAAAACTGTTAGATACAGGGGTTATAACACCATCATCATCTGAATGGGCCTCTGCTCCAGTTTTAGTTAAGAAAAAAGATGGCAGTGTTAGATATTGTATAGACTTTAGAGATTTGAATTCCAGAACTGTCAAAGACTGCTATCCCCTACCCCTTATTGCTGACTGTATGGATGTTTTGTATGGCACAACATTTTTTAGCACATTAGATCTAGCTATGGGGTATTATCAAATAGAAATAGATGAGAACAGTAGAAATAAAACTGCATTTTTGACAAAGTATGGTTTGTTTGAGCACCAGAGAATGGCTTTTGGTTTGTGCAATGCCCCAGCAACATTTCAGAGGGCTATGGGTTTAGTTCTGAGAGGTATGGACTGGGAAGAACTATTAGTGTACTTGGATGACATTATTGTATTAGGCAAAACATTTTCAGAATCTTTGGAAAACCTTCGAAAAGCATTTCAGAGATTTAGAGAATACAATCTTAAATTAAAGCCAAAAAAGTGTTGTCTTTTTCGAAGAGAAGTAGAATTTCTCGGGAGAATTATCAATTCCGAAGGTGTACACATTTCCCCAGATAAGATCGAAACTATTAAGAACTGGCCCATTCCCCAAGACAAGAAACAGGTTCAAGCTTTTCTGGGTTTTGCAAATTATCACAGGGACCACATTAAAGGCTTTGCAAACATTGCAATACCCCTGTATGATTTACTTCAAAAGAAGACCAAATTTGTATGGGCCCCAGAACAACAATGTGCTTTTGACTGTTTAAAACAAACCCTCATCAATCCAGAGTGTCTTAAATTTCCATCTCCAGACGGTACTTTTCTACTGGATACTGATGCTTCAAATCATTCTATTGGGGCTGTTTTATATCAGATCAATAATGGTAAAGAAGAAGTTATTAGCTATGCTAGTCACGCCCTTCTTAAAGAACAGAGAAAATATTGTACCACAAGAAAAGAGTTGTTAGCCGTGGTCAAATTTTGTAGACATTTTCGCCATTATCTATTAGGAAAACCTTTTTTGATTAGGACAGATCATCACAGTCTCACTTGGCTGATGAGATTTAGACATATAGAGGGTCAATTAGCAAGGTGGCTAGAAGAACTATCTTCCTATGATTTTCAGATTAAACACCGGTCTGGATCTTCTCATGTAAATGCAGATGCCCTCTCTAGAATTCCAGAAACCCTTTCAGAGTGTGCATGTTATGATGCTGGAAATTCTCTAGAAAATCTTCCTTGTCTGGGTTGCCACTATTGTACACGGGCTCACCACCAATGGTCTAGGTTTCAGCTTGATGTTGATGATGTAATCCCTCTTTCCATTAAGTCTGAACACAATAAAACACCTACAATATTAAGAACACAGTTAAATTCAAACAATCAACAACAACATGTAGGTTGTAATTGGTGTGACACTTTTCAAAATTTAGCTCAACTTCAGAAAGATGATGCAAATATTGAACCAGTTATTCATTGGCTTAAAAATCAAGTAGATCCATCTGATCTTGAAATCAGGTTAACAAGCCCCGAAACAAAAGCTTTGTGGTTGTGCAAAGATAGGCTTCTCATTCAAGACAATGTTTTACATTACGAATGGCTGAAACACCTAGATACAATTCTATGTCTTGTAGTTCCAACATCTCTAAGACAAGAAGTGCTGAATCTTTGTCATAATGTTAAATCTGCAGGTCATTTAGGCATTGAAAAAACATTAGCAAATTTAAAATCAGCTTCTTACTGGCCAAATATGACCGTAGAATGTTATGATTATGTAAAATCTTGCTCAGTATGTAACCTAAATAAAAAACCTACTAAAACTGCTAGGGCTCCTTTGAAATCTTTTCAAGCAGGGTATCCCATGGAAAGAGTACATCTTGACATCTTAGGTCCATTTCCTCCTAGCGAATCTGGAAACATATATGTTTTGGTAATAGTAGATCAGTTTTCCAAATGGATTGAGTTAGTTCCTATTCCAGAGCAAAATGCAGAACAAATTGCAAAAATGTTCTTAGAACACCTCATTGTTACTTTTGGTTGTCCACTAGAAATTTTTACTGATCAGGGTAGGCAATTTGAATCAAAATTGTTCAAATCATTGTGTGAGACATTAGAAATTGTAAAGAAGAGAACAACTCCATATCACCCTAGTTCTAATGGGCAAGTTGAAAGGTATAATAGGACTATTGTTCAAATGATTCGCTGTTTTATAGAGAATAAAGACAGACAGTGGGACAAATATCTTCCTCTTTTAGCCATGGCTCTTCGAGCAACTATACATAAACAAACAGGCTTTACCCCAAATCGGTTGATGTTAGGTAGAGAGGTGATACGTCCTTTGAACATTATGACTGGTGCTCACGATCAGATTTTGAAGACTGCTGAACCATCCTGTTGGGTACAAGAATTGGAAAAACATCTGTCTGAAGCTCATGAAATCTGTAGAACAAATCTCAAGTCTGCCCAACTTCGGCAAAAGAAAAATTATGATTTAAGAGTTTTAGAAAACAGTTATCAAATTGGTGATGTAGTTTTACTGTTTAATTCTGCCACCAAAGTTGGACAGTCAAGCAAATTGAAATCCCCATGGAAAGGACCTTATTTGGTAGTAGATTCAAAACCCCCTCTATATACGATTCAAAATAAAAAAGGAAAGCAAACTGTACACCATGATCGAATCAAAATTTCAAAAGGCCCCATTCCATTTGCTCTCAGACTGATGCGTAACCAATTATTTCTTCCCAATGAAGAACAGGATGAGGTTGCCATTGATTGCTCAAGCAATGACTTTCCTGGCACTTCTATGGATAATGCATCCCTCATTTCGGTACCCTGCAAAACAGATGACACTTCACATAATGCACCAGGGGTATACCAAACAAGAAGGGGGAGAAATGTCAGAGTGCCAGGATACTTGAAAGATTATTGTAGTTAAATCTTTCATTATTGTATTTTTTTATGCTGATAAGTACTTTTAAGCAAGACTGATTTGTTATGAAAATTATGTAGATATTTGATAAGGTTGAAATCTTAAAATCTGTTGAAAGAAGTTTACACTTTATTCACAGATTTAAGCATTTCTGAATATGTAAATACATGTATATATTTTGAGAAATAATAATTTTGGACAGTGATCTGTTGACTACAGCATAAAGTATTCAACAGATATATTTTTTCCCATTATTATAAAGATTACTTTTCTTGCGTATACAGATGTCAACATCATAATGGCTTCCACTGAGGGTCTTCTTGATCTCGTGTTTGATGAGATGAATTTTAAGCCTGATTACAGTCCGGATTCTGATGATGAAGAAAAGGAAAATGTGCCAGTTGTAAACATTTCTAAAAAGAAAAAGAAACAATGTACTTTATGCAAATTTCAAGCTTCTGTTATGAAGAGACACATTATCTTAATGCATTTACCTTGGTTTCTTTACCCGCTCACTGCATGTTGGGATTGTCAAGTACAACTTTCCACACCTTGTAAGCTTTTTCAGGAGCATATTAATGTTCACACTGTCAATCAAAAACATTTTGATAATGAACAATTTTTGAAATGGTGTTTCCTTATACTAGGGTTTCTGCACACAATTTCACAATTCCTTGAGGTTCCATTTGGCAGTTTACTCTCTTTCGTACAGCAAAAGAAAGAACTGCATCCTTCACCAAGTAAAGAACCATCATTTACCTATGTTGAAACCTGTCTCTTCCAAGAATTTTGCAAAACAGTAGGTTATCAAGATATTCCAACTACTTTTACTGTTAACCCTCCGAACCACATTATTTCCTTATTACACTGGAAGTTGATTAGCAATATTCTAAAATTGTTCAGCAAAGATCAGCAATCAAAACTTTCATTTGTAAAATCAATGACAGATATATCTGGGAAAGAGTTCAAAGAAATTCCCTCAAGCGTATCTATTACAGATGTAGTAGTGGACTCCCATTTTCATCTTGATCAGTTGTGCAAGAGAAACCATGTATTGAATTTTCAAGTTTTGGCTGATTATTTTCACAAAAGCATTCATGTTTTAGATTTTGTTATAGCAAACTATGTTTTTCCCTTTTCTTGGAAGTTGTGGCAACAACAAGTTAACTTGAATCCTAAAATTTTTGTTACGTTTGGGATTCATCCTCATCTTGTTGACAGAAATTGGGGTCACTTCTGGAACGACTTGATTCATCTTGTATCCTCTAATTCTTGTGTAGCCATCGGAGAAGTAGGAATCGATCTTACTTCAAAATGTTCCATACATAGCAACTGTCATAATGAAACATGTAGTCAAAGAATTCGCCATCAGCAAATACAGTTTTTTCAGGAGTGTGTTCTACTTTCGAAAAATGTTCAAAAACCTTTAGTAATACACTGTCGTGATTCAGGGAATGGGGAGGCAGCCAATATTGCTTTGAATGTTCTTAAAGATTCTGATGCTCTGCAACTACAAATTCATCGCCACTGTTTTTCAGGAACCATTGAAGAACTGACCCTATGGATTGATAAATTGCCAAATGTAAAGTTTGGCATTACTTCTAAACATTTAACTGCTAATACTTTGAAGAAAATTCCCTTGAACAAACTTCTTTTGGAATCAGATAGTCCGTATTTATCTCCCCATGGACCTTGGTATATTTCATCTTTGGCTACACAAGTATCGAAGATTTTGAACATTCCGCCAACCGTTCTGATCAACATCTGCAACAAAAATGCTAGGGAAGTTTACAATGTATAAAGTACAGAATATTTATTTACCTGTACGTTTTTATATCTCTTGATTTTATGCCTCCAATATACTATGATGTTTACACATCTTAGTATTATTTTTATGCCGTTCATATGAGTAGTATCGAGAGATAGACAGATTTAAATTAGTATGTATCTATAGCTTCATTTGTCTATAGACTTCATTAATTGTCATATAAAAATAATGGCAGTGTCTTATCGAGATGTTTACACATCTTTTTGGCACTGTGCATTACAATGTACATAAATGTAAGTTATTTATATAGCTTTATTGAATATAATGTTTTTTCTTACTTACTTTTGGTATATCGTTGATAATCCACGCGTACCATGCGTACAGACGACAATTGATGTATTTTTCAACCTCCTTTTGTGAAGAGTTCATTTTGGATAACTCATACCATAATTTATTCGTATATATATAATAATTTTTCCTACATGATTGGGGGGAATGTGGTATTTACGTCGGGCTCGGTGCCACTTAACAATAGAAATCAATTAAACTGAACACTAATCAGCGCCTTTATTCCCTTGTCCTGGAGACGTTCACACGTATTTCTAGGATTGAGGACCTGGGCCATCTACTGCTGACCTTTTGGTAAGCTTTAGTATAGATATATATAGTCACAAATATAACAGAATGTAAACGCAGTAATTATTGTGTGCTGAAACAACAAAGTGATGTACGGATCGATAACGTTATGTGTTTTCATACGACCACATGTTGTAAATAATTATGAAGTTTTATTACTTTTCAAAGCACTAGCATGTCATTTTGTTACACAAATGATTATGTATATCTATACTTTAATTGCATATAACTTATTATTTTAAAAAATATTTAAAGAGTATTTAAATCCAACTTGTTGAAAACGTCTTGGACAAATAAATGTCGATGGCGATTTATCAGCTTTTCCCCATGACATCAGATTTTACCTGAATGCACAACCTTCCAGTTCCACATTGATTATTTATCAGCGACGCCTTACATGTATCAATGTAGATGATAAGTAGTGCCACTGTTTTAGACTGTGTTGGTATATTTACATGGACTGGTATATAATCAATATTTTAATTTTTGCATGTGTACCAATTAATTAAAAGAAATCATTTTTACTCTGACAAATTGCCTTAAAGTATCACTTCAGGCTTCAGGATCATGAAGGAATATTAGACTAAGTCAAAATTTCAGGCAACCATAATATTATTGTTCATCATAAAATATCGATTAAAATTTGTAATTGACAAATCTATATCAAAACAATGTTAGTAGCATTTCAATTTTGTCAGTGATTTCAATCTAGAGGCGTTAAGACAGTGTACAATTTTTGACTTAAGTCTAAGATTGCTTCATGATCCTGAAGCCTGACTGCTGATCCATGTGGCTTCAAATGAAAATGTCACTGCTTAGCTTGTTTACATTGAAATTAAATAGTCTTAATATTTATTTAGAATTAATTTCAATATAACAGTGTGTCATAATTTATATTACCAGTATATGTAAAATTATGGTCTAGAATAAAAAAAAAGATGATACAAGATAGGTTAATTGTTGTGAGAATTATTACCTCTGAGTCTCTAATATTGTATTGTTTTGCTGACCAGTTTTAACTATCAACATGATCATGCAGGTTGTTTAACATGTTTAATTTATCAGAACAATTTTAAATGAAAGGTGCGGGGTACCCGTGTCATCTTAAATATCAACATGATCAGGTTTTTTAACATGTTTAAATTATCAGAACAATTTTAAAATGAAATTATTTGTCAGGCGCATTGACTGTCCTTGCAGACAATTAAAGATTTTTTTCAAAGCAATACAGTTATTTTTGTTAGGTAACATTACATTGTTAATAGCTACAACTAGATTGTCATCCCCTTCATTCAACTCGCATCATGCAATTACTGTACACCCTGCTTTCAATGACAGGGGTCAGTCAAAACATTTCGTTGAGACTTATCTGAAGTTAAGGCGGCTATGTCGATTCAAAGCTTTTATGTAGTGCACTGTAAAATTTTGACTTTATTTGTTTTAATTGACCGGAATACATAATCTAGAAAGAAAAAGAGTGATAGCCTTGAGGTTTCAAAATTAGAGGTGCTATTTTTTGTTTTTCACACCTTTATTAGCTGATCGCCAGCCTCAAAGACTTCATACTAATCAACTATTACTTGTATCGCTGCATAAAATTTGAGTTCAAGTCTAAATAACTGGTAATTTTTATGATTTCATTTACGCTGTACCTTATACATGTATTTCATTTGTAGACTCCTATACTACTTGTGTTGTGTAGAAGAGGTGAAAGATGCGGGGTACCCATGTCATGGTGTTTGATTCCATATGATGTATGCTCCAGTGACTCATTACAATCAACTGCTTCAGCCCCTAAGTTGAATTTATCCAATTGCATTTAACATGTTTTTGGTAAGATTTAAAAATACAGTGCCTTACATATATATTTTCTGTGGGTGGAGACTACGCTGCATGTATTTGTGTGTTTTCATTCTGCTGGAAATGTAATTAAACTTGCTTTGAGAGTATGCACTATATCGCAAACATTGATTGCTTAGCATTATCCCTTGACGATAAAGATTGTTTTAATAGGGGGGGGGGGGTTCTTTCTGCTATTGTAAACATTTATATCTAAGTCATCTTGGAGTATTAAGTTCTCTTGATTTTATTTAGTATATTGGGAACATTTGTTAATTCCCACAAGAAAATCTGTAATGTTAATAATAATATATATTTATATTTAATATATAAAGAAATCAAAATTTAGGAAGAAAGAACATAAAATATATGTACATGTAAATGTCCAAGTGGCATTTCCAATTATTCTTCTATGTAACGGTGTGTTTTTTCACAGAGGCTACATGTAACTCTTTGCTCATAGGGTTGTATTTTATCAAAAAAGATTTCTCAGGGTGAAAGTTCATTTTATGTCATTTGACATTGTTGTAAAGTGCAAGTGCTAAAATATATAATGTTAATACCGGTATGTTAAACTTTGTAGGCTTATGCGTGAGACCATCTGTATCAATTGGTGAATTGGCTGGTTCTACCTCCCTATGTTCCTGCCTGTTACCCAGCTTTTCCTATGTGGAGACCATCGGCATAATTTTGTATGAGGAAAACAATTATGTGCATTGATAACCTCCAAACAGAAATATCAACATGATTATACATGTTAATTATACATATACAAACCTAATCTTAGTACATGTATTTATATGTTGAATCTGAGCTAAGGATTTTGCAACTCTTGGTGTTTTTTTTTAAATTATTAGCAATGATATTTAAAACTTAAACAGTCAAAATTAATGTTCATATGCAAATATTATTTATTTAAACCATTATTTATTTGTTAACAGTTTCCTGACTATGAGTTATTTTTTCAATATTCCCTTGAAAAATGAATAATAAATGTTTGAAAATCTATGTATTTGTTGTTGTGATCAACACTCAAAATCTAGGAATTTACATTTTTGTTCATGTATTGTTGTTTGAGTATTTGTTTATTAAGAAGGGGGTGAGGGTAAGAGTTTTGTGCTTGTCCTTTCTTAAAAACTAACAGCAATGTTGAGGAATACTTTCAAAAAAATAAACAGCAATTTTGAAAGAGAATGTGTTTTAAAATATATTTCATTTACCAATTATTGATTTAGGTAAAAAATAAAATGAAAAAATGCACGGCTTTGATTGTCGCTGAATACATGCACGGATCTTTTTTTGGGGGGGGGTGGTCAGCTAGAGGGAACCAGATCCCCCCTGCAAAATTCAAATTTATTTAAATTACATTACAAAATTATACCTTGGACCACCCCCTTCCTGGCAAACTCAAATAACTGTCGGACCCCCCCCCCCCCCCCCCCCCCGGAAAAACTTTCTGGATCCGCGCATGGAATATAAAGAGGTAATGCATGTCGTAGTTATCTCTCATGTTTTTTTTCTTTTGATGAATTACTGACCCACGCTGTCACTTGAAATTTATAAATGTATAATATTTATTTCTACTTAAGTTACAATTTTGCCTCCAGCAATACAACCAAGGGAAAATATCGCAAAATGCTCGTAATGTAATTCACATTTCCCGCAACACTATATCCACAGAGTTATTTCCCTTAGCCGAAATCTAGATCGGCATTGCGTTTGAAAAGGGGGTTAAGTTAAGGAAAATACATGTACATCATCTTCAACGCATTTTCGCAAGGGCATAACCTGCATGGATACTTTTGATATTTTACACAGTGATCAAGAAGGTTTTGAGGTAACTGAAAAATGCTGCTGCTTTGTTTCATTCTCCGGATTTGTCTTATTCGTTGATGAAAAATGACGTGATACCCCCGTAAATGATGGATTGTCGAGTGTATTTTTGGAAATGGCGTTGTAATTAACTCGATTCCATTAAAGCAGCAGTGATTTTTGGGTGAAGGAGATCACATTTTACTTATACATGCAAAACAAATAAATGTACAACGGGGGTATGCCCTTGCGATATTGAAAAATATGTGTGACAAAGCAAAATGTCTATAAATATCGATGTCACGTGATAGGCACGTGATGACGGTAAATGCACATGTGTGTCGTAACACATGGGTCACTTGAGTTAAGCTAATATTATTATGGGAAAAGCTGTATGCGAGTTTTGATTAATACCACCATCATATTTGTAGCTCGTTTTTGATGACATATTTCTTGGTAATTTAAGCATATGCAACCTTAACAGTGCTGCGTAACATCGAGTTTACTGGAGTTTTGTAGAACACTTGTTTGTAGCATGGCTATTCTGTGTAAAATTGGATTTCACTTTTCTATTTTTTTATACTTATAACATAAAACTAAGCCATGGAGAAGATTACAAAACTCGTGCAAATACAGCAGGAATAAAATGATGAAGTGATTTGTTTTGTTATGTCTGTTGATGATACTATTATACTTATCCTAACGACCCTATTGCAAACTCTGACTCCTGGAGGTTGCATACATGTGCAGCTCTAAAAACTCCCTTTGTTTTCCTAAAAAAAATATATATTTATTTTTTTGGTATTTAATAATAATGAAATACAATAAGTTATCAAAGTGGTTGCATTGATGTTATTGAACAGCTGACATGTGACTGAAATTTATTAAGTTACAGTGAGTTTGTTATGCGTATTAATTTGTATTTTAAATGAAGCATATTAAAAACTCTCTATTAAAAGAAGATTTTGATATGATCTTTCCATTCCTTTACAAAATTGAAAATCTCAAACAGACGCACGCATATTTTTTTTTTATTTTTATAGGTAGAAAGAACTGTTTTCTTTGAAATATACAGGTTTTTTTTCAATATTTCTAAATAAAATCACCGATGATCATAAAAGTGCTAAACATTCAGCGGAATCCTGTCTTTAAAAAGTTGGATATCTTTATGTTCTTGTTATATTATTATATTAGGCATTCAAAAGTAGCACTGTATGTAGTATAAGTATCTTTTATTATTTGTACTATCAAAATCATGATAAAATCTTGAGTCCGTTCGTATACTGTCCCCGATACCAGGTCACGTGGGTATTTGTCCCTAAAGTAGTTGGCCGCCACTATTTTATGAGATTCGTAATATGGCGCGATTCCGCCTTAACAGAATGCTTTCCAACCCGTAAAGTAAAAAGATCGGGTAATGTTTCTTTAAGTCATCAAATTAAACGTAAAATTTTTTTTCTTTGGTGGTTCATGTGAAATATGAAGTTGTCGATATTGCAGAAAAAAAGCCACAGTCTTATCAATTGAGAATCAACGAGAATCAACAATATGTCAAGAAGCTTGCATAAAAGTAGTTTCATTATTATCACAGTTCAGTTTTTTCCTGTGTAAAATTTGATCTCCTTCATTGTGGCCCTAACCTACATGTACCCCCGAGGATCATGATTTGGACAAACTTGATCAATCTACATTAGCTGAGGATGCTTCCACACAAGTTACAGATTTTATGGTCGGTTTGTTTTTAGGAAGAAGGGTTTTAAAGATTTTTCTCTATATAGGCTATTCCTAGCTAAAAATGTGGCCCCCATTGTGACCCCACATTACTTTGGGACTCATGATTTGACAAAAAATTGAATCTTCCCTCTCTGAGGGTGCTCCCACACAAGTTACAACTTTTCTGGTCAAGTGGTTTTTGAAAAGAAAATTATTAAATATCTTTCTCTACAGTTTATATTTTTTCGTTAAATAAAAAATTAAAAATTTGACCCTCCCCCTCCATTGTGGCCCCAACACCATCCTACCCCCTAGGATAATGATTTGATCAATCTTGAATC
Source organism: Magallana gigas (assembly GCF_963853765.1). NCBI lineage: Eukaryota > Metazoa > Mollusca > Bivalvia > Ostreida > Ostreidae > Magallana > Magallana gigas. The sequence goes on along the minus strand of NC_088855.1, from coordinate 2,549,144 downwards.
TACCCTATCTGAGGATCCTTTTGCACAATTGAAAGCTTTTCTAGCCGCCCCCCCCCCCTGGCCCCACCGTACCCCCGGAGATCAAGATTTGAACCAAGCACTACGGGAGATTTAATGGTAGTTGTGTATTTATAAATATAAGCGTGTGTTAAAAGGATATCAATCGACAAACATGCGCTCATGGTAGAACAGACAAAAAAAATTTTTCTTCTTGCGTTTGCATTCTTTGTTGTTAACGGTAGACTTCTAACCCCAGGTAACTTTTTGGATACTAGCATGCAAACTGCTAGATGATATCATTTGTCCATGTATATTTATCTTCAATCCAATCGAATTATTAATTCAATGGGTCCAGAACAAAGCTGGCAAGTTTTCAGCATTTCAGACGCATAATTTTGAGCCCCTTGTGTACACATGTATGTACATTTTTTTACGCCAAATGTCAATGAGAGAAGAGACCTTACTGAAAGGCTAATAAAAAATATATATGAAAAATTATTGAATTATCATCTTAGCAAAAAAGCATTATAATATTGAAATCTGACTGAGACGGTTTGTTGAATTTTGAAGTTAAGGCAGCACAGCGAATATGTATAAAATTGATATGAATCTCCAAAGAAGACATTTTTTGGCCAAGAAATTGCTTAAATAAAAACTATACGATGGGAAAGGGTCAAAAGCTTCAGTAAATCAGGGTTTATTTGCCGATTTTTTTAAAACTAGAATTAAGACAAAAGGACTAAATATCACGTATTTTTTTTACAACATAAACTGATTTTAACAGTTCTAAGATGTGTACAGAATGAATGAAAATGAAGTTTCACAGCAAGTTGACTTGGGAAGAAATAGCTCGATTTAAAAAAAATCAAGAATAGAAAGTATATGTAACTGTTGCCATTTTGAAATAAAAAGAAAATATGAAAAATGAAGAATAACTACACTCATGTGCCAATTGAAATTCTTTTCAATTCAATTTTTTTCTTTTCACTATTGAAAACCAACATTTTTCAAAGAGCAGTTAAAAAGAAACCCCTTGGCCGTATTGAAAAAACCTGGATTGCAATTTCTGTATAGCTTTTTTTGCACCATTATTTAAATATTTCCAAACCTTCTGGTTCCGAGTTTTAATATTAATATAACAAGTAAGATTCGGTTTCGGCTTGCATTGCAAAGAATATATATAGTTGAGCTCTTAAAAAATATCGTGTTGTTTTTGAAATATCAAACTTTACAAATGAGTTGTCAAAAACTATTTCAATGTGTGTCAACAAGTGCAAATTGAATCGACTGTAATCAATATAACGTTAAACTTTTTCAAAATATGACAAAAAATAACATCAGAAAAGCTTTTAAAAACTAGTCTTGTCTGCAATGAAATATAGAGGGAAAAAACAAGAAATTGATAATTTTGCACATTAGTTTATGTACAGCTATACAGTGTGGTGCAATATATTTTCGTAAAGTGGATTGGCGGTGTCCAAATGTAAAAAGGGTTAATCCTTATATAGCTTGTAAATACATTGTACAAGTCACTGTATGTATCTTAGTTTGCATTTATTTAAAAAAAAGTATACACTGCATACTTATATTTTTTTCTGAAAAATTAATATTCTATGTTTTAATTATAAATCGAAACCGAAACATTTAGACGTAAAGGACGAAAAACTATGGGGGCAGATTCACTGGAAACCCTTGATAAGCTGAAAGATCTACTTTCGTTTTAAACCAAACCGATTATGGCAAACGAGGACGAGTGGAAAAATTCTATTCGCAGGAACTATTCCTACTTCAAAAACAACATCGCAGACCCTCTTGATGTTGCGGAATATCTGTTCGGAGAAACCAACCCTCTGATCATAACCGACAATCAAAAGGACCAGATAAAGGTAGGATAGACCCTCCTATATCACGGAAATTCCCCCCAAAATCAGCATCAGAACGGTTACTATATGACTATGATATGTGCAAATACTGAATTTGACATTCATCTAATATACAATGTGGAATTTTTTTTTAGCTCACCGGGGCCTTAGGCTCCCGTGAGCAATGTACGTAAATAATTTTGTAAACATTTGTAAACTAGGAATAGCTGAATAATTATACGTAACGTATGAAACCCATAGGCAGAGAACACCACGTCCAAGAAAGTAGGAAAGATGTTGGATATACTGATGAAACGAGGCCCTAGGGTGCCCAAGTGTTTGTTTGATGCCTTCATGGAGACACACAATGAAGAGTGTGCCAAGAAGTTGGCTCCTTATCTGCTAGCCCAAGAAAAGCATGCTCTGAAGAGGGAGCCATCAGGTAATTAGGCAAACATTTCTCAGAATCTCTTTCTCACTTGATATTTATATCACAAATCGAAACCCATTTTAAAAAAACACATTTAGTCAAAATCAAAATTCTAATCTTAAGCATATTTTTCTCTCTAAATAGTTTGAATTTTGCAGCTTGAGTCATGTATCTTTGAAAAATTATTTTAAATAATATGTGCATGTTTTTCTATTACATCAGACTTCTAACGGTCAGAGTTGTCAAATGACTGTATTAACAAAATCACCTCTCTTGTACAGAGTGGCCTCCCCTTCACGAGGAACATTTCGACATGATGAAAGAACCTGTGACCTATCTAAGGCCTAATGACCCCTGCTGCTTTCTCCAGTATAACAACACAGATGAGGTATTTTTCCTAGATTTTTTTTCCATCTTAGATGAAATTGTAACAGTTATACATGTACTAGATTATATATACTGGGCTACATGATCTTATTTGCATGTTAATATTACTATTGTATATTCATTACATGTAAATATTGTAATTGTACCATCACATAACAGAATCATAATCCCCAACAGGTGACAGCTGATTGTGTCAGATATATATTTAATAGAGAAACATATTTCCTTTCCTGGGGTTTGAACCTGGGTCCTCTTGCATGCAATCCGACTCTCTACCAATCAAGCAAAAGTTAACCCACTTACCAGAGCTATTAGAAATGCCATTATAGCATTGAATCATGATTTTTTGAAGTATACAGTCTCATAACTGCAGCGGTGTGTGCATACAAATTGAGTAATGCGCGTTAGCGCGTTATGAAAATTTGTATGCATACATTGCTGCAGTTATGAGACTGTATACTTCAAAAAATCATGTTTTAATGCTTATATTTACACTATTTTAACTTCATGCCTTGTCTGCAAATGTGATTTATACCTTAAAATTCCTATCTTATCCTAAGGGTAAGTTCATATTAATGGAAGAGCCACGGTAACAGCTGCAAGCGTGAACTTTGATTTTCACTTGTGACGTTGCAGTTAACAGCGTTCTACGTTTGTGACGTCATAATAAAACTCGTCACTTTAACCTTTGAGTACCCTGTGTGCATTACAGTGTCATAACTGTCGTAGTTTTCAACACACTTTACAAGCAAAAAATATGTGAAATGTAAATATATAGCAAACATTTCCACATTTCATAAAATATGAAATCTACTTGCTCTGATGACTCTACCAAAGTATCAACAAAATCATTTTTATATACCGGTACACTATATTTTACACAGTAAACTTTCTGCAATGTAAATTTAGATAAGGTAGTAGGTTTTCAATTTTAAACACCCTTAATACTACAAATTTAGATTTTTTTATATGTAAGGTATACAGTATGCGACGAGAATGTCGAGGATTGGTTTACCTCATCAACAACGAACAATTTCACACCCTTTCTCAGAGAGATGGAACAAAGTTTGATAGAGACAATCTAAAGAAGTTATTCACTGACCTTCACTTTGAAGTTATTGTAGAAAATAATTTAACAGCTGAGGTAGGTCATTTTATCATTACAGGTAGTTTCTTCTGAACTGAGAAGATGAATTGAATAAGACCTGTATTTTTTATTTTATTTTTTGATTTTAGTACAGTATTTGCAGGAGAATAACTTGCATTTCAATAAGGATTTTTAAAAATGAGTTATTCCCCTTTTATAAATATAAAAAATGAAGCATTTAACCTGATGCACCACAACATTAAAGACAAATATGCTCTTACTCCAAAGGCAAATCCTCAAATCCCTGATCCTTGAAAACAGGTTTATTTCATTGTTACTCAATTGTTCCACTTTCTACATTATTCTGATAATCTACAGATAATGAACTGAATGTTCCTTTTACTGTCCTGCATAAAACTGATAGTCTGACTAGTGTATATTTTCCAGGAGATAAGGAAGACCACTGAATCTATCAGCAAGTGTGACAAGATGAAGGACAGTGACTGTTTCATTTTTATCATTTTAACTCATGGTGATGAAAAAGGAGTGTGTGGAATTGATGGAATTTCTGTTCCTGTAACAACACTCACCGAGATGTTTGAGCCAAACAACTGTCCGGAAATGAATGAAAAACCCAAAATTTTCCTTATCCAGGCCTGTCGTGGTGGTTAGTATGATTAAAAAATTCTAAAGAAATAAAGTCTCTGCTTGACATAACTTTAACCAAATTGATAAAATAATTCATATCATAAAGTTGCTTTCAGCAGAGTAGAACTGGTCCTGCCATCACCAACTTTCCTCAAGTCCGAGAACTGACCTCATATTCATTAGTTTTTATTCAAAGTATTTGAGTTATTAATCTTGTTGAGTAGTTTAAAATATTTTAATGATGGTGGGGCCTGTTTTAAGTGTAGGTGTATTCTAGATTGTATTCAGCAAAGCTTTGAACACGTTAATTACCTATGCTTATTGCCATGTGCAGACAAGAGAGAAATGGTTTGTTCATCGGGAGGTCCCGGCGAGAACAAATCACAAGGTGATGGAGGTGGTGATCGTGTGGATGGAATGAATGCTCCGGACATAAATGTTGAACGGGAGCCCAATATATACGCCACACAAACTGTCCATTCCAAATCCGACATCCTTGTGGCTTACTCCACTCCGGAAGGTAGGCTGTGCGTCATTTTTGTTTTTGCTTTGTTACTGCAGTCTATGCTTGACTTTGAAGATCAAGCCTACTCATTACTTTGACTTATCATGACATGGTCAATCATTTTGATGGAGACGAAATGCCAAAGTCAACCAATACATGACTGAATCGAGAAAAGAATAAAAATGTAAACTCAGTAAAACACGCTTATAACTAAACACCAGGGACGGACAATTTTGCTTCGATTTAAGCGTAATTCGTTATATCCTTCAAGTTTACAACACGAAAGAACTCCATGGGGAATGAAAATCACTTTGCTGTAAGGGTCAATTCATTATAAGTGTGTTCGCTATAACCGTGGTTTACTGTAAATGTTTTGTTTTTCATCATGTTTTGGCAATATTATTTTGAATTCCTGGTCTGATATTTTGGCTATTACAGTATTAAATAATTTTCTGTACAAGCGAATTATTCTGGAAAGTTATAGATTTTTGCCTATATATATTTACACCACCAGAATCGATCTCCTTTCTAAGTTACATGTATTAATATTCAAAGTAAATAAAAATAATTCCTGGATGAGAACACAAAAAACCCAAATCATGGGAATGTTAAGCTTATTTTCGCTTCCCGATTGATAGGGTTATTCAACCCACATGTTAAGTATCAATCATAAAGAAAATCTTTAGAGGTATTTTTGAACAAATTCTAAAAAAAAATATTTTTGATTTGCCAAACCATTATGACCTATAATTATAGCGATGTCAAAGTTGTAATACAATCATACCCGCTTCAACGTCAGGGGCGAACTTTTATATGAGACGAAATAACGCGATACCCTTTTATACCGTTTGTTTTGTAAACAAATTTTGTACATCATTGAAATATGGCATAATTGCACAATAATGACAAAACTACTGCAATGACTATTATTATTGACATACTAATCATAACCATCGTTTTAAAGCATACACAAAGCTTGATAAAAAAAATCAGACCAAGCAGTTTTAAACAAATACATTGTAAGATCAATTGTCTTATGGTAGAACTGAAATGTATGTGGAATCAGCATAATGTCCTGCTTTTTGCAGGTTCACTGTCGTGGAGGAAAACGGATGCTGGATCCTGGTTTATGCAGGCCATTGTGTGGATTTTTAAATTTGAATCGCATGTTAAGGATCTTGTTGAAATGCTTGGAAAGGTAAGACTTGTCAATGAGCCATAAATTAAATCTAAATCAAATAGAATAATTTGATGTAGTTGTGATTATTTCAGTTTTGTTTCTCTTGCAGTATACTGTAAATGTTATGTATTATAATTAATGTTTTCATTATTTAGCGAGAGTTTGATTTTTTTTTTACCAATTAATCGTGAATTCCAATCAGCAAATTTCTTAACTTGCCTTATTCATTGGATTTAGTGGGGTGCTTTATTTAGGAGAAGTTGCTTTTTGCCCGAAAGAAAACGTTTACAGTAATGGCTGAATTGAATTCTATACAGCAAAAATATTTTTGTTTTGTCAGGTAAATTATGTTGTAAGTAAAGGGAAGGCGAGAGATGTTGGAAGCCATTTTGTCACCGTCTCTAAGTACGAATCATCTCTCAGGAAAAAACTCTTCTTTTTTCCTGGAATCTACGGAGACAAAAGAGTACACCCAAAGTGTATATAGACACAGAAAACTAAGCTGCATACATTCATCCTTGGAATGTGAAAGAAACTTAATGTCTTACTATTCTCAGGCCTTGGCATTGCTCATGACCCAGATACTTTCACACCTCGCTGAAAAAGCATGCCTTAATCCCTTTGTTGGGGAAATGGGAAATAGACATGTACGTGTATTGGAATAGCACATCTATCTTCATAACCTTATACTTTTTTCAGAGAAATCAGTAGCTATTGGTGATATGTATTGAAATAGATTCGTACCTTCAAATGAATATGCATATACATGTATATGTAAGCCCTCTTTTTTTTTTTACTCAGTTAAACCCAGTCAAAATAATGTTGGAAGTAGCAAGGTGTTCCTAGGATAATTTATGTACAATGAAGTCAAAATTATCTTCTCATTAACCCCTAATTGACTGAAGTATTATAGAAAATCAGTTTCAATGTGGGATGACTCTCATACTTCACTCTGACTTAATATTCTTTTTTGTCATTTTTAACATGAAACTAAGCCATATAGAAGAATATGCTCTACATGTAGATACATCAGGAATAAATGATGTCGTGATTTGTTTCTCTATGTACTGCTGCTGAGGGTACTGTAACAGTTATGCTTTTCCTAACAACCCTATTGTTAGTTGCCTTCGTCCATAGATCTGGAAACGTCCCTCATTATCCAACTCATCTAAATAATTTCCCAATATCTTTACTTCTTTCATTCACTTAATCAACGTCCAGTTGTATTTTCTGACTATTGTAAATCAAATCAAAATAAGATATGATTTATAGTTAAAATTTACAACAACAAAACCTGAGTATTCTTTTTTTTCAGCAGTATTTTTTTTTACTACCATTTTTGATTTTTTTTATTGCACATACATGTAGTTATATTAACTGCGTGTTTGTAGTAATCAATTGTAATGAAATAGAATAAGTTACCTGTGTAAAACACGGTTATGATTGTAACCAATATCATATAATGATTTGTTTGTTACTGCTCATCTGAAGTATATGTGACTGAAAGTTTTAAGTTACAGTGAATTTTTGTGCCGTTTGAATTGTTTTAAATCGTGTTTACATGAATGAATAAAGGAAGCATTAATAAAAAGACTGTATTTTTTTCTTCAAAATAGTGCAAAAGTTCAATGATTTGTTCTATCAAAATCATGTTAAAATTTTTAAGTCCGTTCGTATATAAATAGCAGAGTACTGGCCGCTCCTGTCCCAGACACCAGGTCACGTGGGTATTTGTCCCTCAAGTAGTTGGCTGCCGCTATTTTATGAGATTCGTCATATGGCGCGATTCCGGCATAACAGAATGCTTTCCAACCCTTAAAATAAAGATATCAGATGATTATCACGACATGATTCTGTTATATAAACACGTACAACGTAGATCTTATAAAATATTCCTCTCATCTTTGGCAGTCTGAAATTAGCTTGATTAATGAGCTTTTGTCAGTCTGATATTACACATTATATCAATCTGATGTAATTATGGTATTCTACAAAATCAGGCCGCCTCAGGTAAATACAAAAAATACAACGGACATTAAACTCTGATACTTTTTCATCCAGACCTCTACTTGGAAATATGGATAAGTTAATAGAGTGTGAACTTACAGTAACTAAGTCACGTAGGTCGCTAGGATTGGCGAGGCTGTAGTCAGTCGCGTGTGACGGATTAATCGCCCAATCACATGACTGCAGGATATGTTTGGCCCAGTCCTGCAAGGTAGGTAATCTCAATAATGACGCAAGGAATGTTTCGTGACATTTCATCATTTAATTAACTTGTATAGATGGACGAACTGGCATAAAATCTTTTACACATTATATAGTGGGCAGTTGAACACAATCCTTTTAGATGGACGAACTTGCATTAAATATTTTACACTTTATAAAGTGGGCAGTTGAAAACATTACTGTACCTTATCCATCCAGTACCTAGAGACGGCGGTAATAGGGATAATTTGGATGCCGACTAGACACCCGTGCCTCATCGGGAACACGTTGGGGTCACAACCCCAGTCCAAGGTGTACACATAGAAACTGTCCTCGGCTATCTGTCCCACCGCCCCAAACTTCTGCAGAATTGGCGGGAACTGGTTAAAGTTGTGGTCACGCACGTGGTAGTATTCTCTCACGGAGGCGATCTCCAGAGCCAGCATCACCTGGCCCGTTCCTCGTAAAATGGGATCGTTCAGCGCGTCTCCCAGGGCAGCCAGACCATGGTAACAGTTTAACGACTAAAAGGGATTGCAAAATCATAAAACGACCTATAGTGAACCATTTTTATGAACCAGACATTTTTTCAAAAATACACAAGTTGAAAAGAAAGCCAAATGATGGTTGAACGCAAATTTACACCTCAGATGATGACTCCTCCTGCCTCTCCCCCGGAACAACCCCCGAGGCCCAGGATATACCCATGTAGATGTCCTTGTGACGAACCACGGGGAAGAACTTGTCCTTATAGCTAGGGTTCCCGACGTCTCGTGCCAGGGCGTATATTCTCTGCCGATGTTCTAACCATCAATACAAAAAGGAATTACTAAAGCTGTATTTATCTAGTCTCCAGATAAAAAATGCAACAGTGAATCATATCAATTCATGTTTTTCTACTCATTAAAAAATAAAACAATGCAAAATAAAATTATTAAGTAGTCTTCATTTAGTCATTAAAAGGACCAGATTGTTTTCACTTAGACAATAGAAATTCAATAAAAATGGATTCAAGAGAATACTGATCATCAGAGAAATATTACAAAAGGAAATTGTATTGTCATAAAACGTACAATAAAAATGAACTTACTAGTAATAAAATTAAATGTGTTCATCTAATCATCAGAAAAGCATTGCAAAACGGAATCAGATCGAATTATAATACATACGCTGAGCCCATGCCGTGTCGTGCCTCACGTAGTAAGCCAAGGCGTACAGGAAGTAGCCGAGATGGAAATGGTGGTCGTTGTAAAAGGGGAACCCAAAATCTGTGTAGAAGTGGGCCTCCCCGTCCTCCCCCCTCAGGAAGAGCCCGCCCCACACCGTGTCGTAGTGGAACCTGTTCCTCTCCGGAAGTGTGTCTAAAAAAACCATGGAGAAGTAAATTTTGCAATATTGTAGTCTCTAAATGGTACCAGAAACCAGAAGCAAGGATGTTTTCAGATAGGACGAGCAATCGAAGTCATTGAAAAGACGTAAAGACGGTATACAACAAAAAACGTACACAGCTAATTGTGCCACATACGTTTCACATATGTTTGAACTTAACACATGTGCAACATACGTTAAACATACGTATCACACATGTTTAACGTATGTGAAACTTATGTGGCACATTTTTCAGTGTAAAAGGAAGAAAACAAAACAATTATATTTTAAAAAAATGATTTTTCGGGATAACATTTGAAAGAAGAAATTGCCTTGAGTGTAAGAAAATTTTACCATCAATTCGCAGCCATTTTTCTAAACAATGTCGGATTTTCCCGTCAAGAGCCTGGTAATGAGAGGTTCTAAACGCTCGAGATATACTGGCCAATCTAGCGTGCATTCCTATGCCTTTACCTACACCATAACTGTCTGAGAAGGAACAGTAAGCCTCTAGGTTGGCCTGTGAAGCGTCCCTCTCAATCGCTTGCAAAATGTCCTGTTGGAGACAAGTGGATAAAACTGAGCAGATCTATTGATAGTTAAAGAAAACTTATAAATGAAGCTGAACATGTTTTCAGATATTAACAATGAACATATCTGAACTGCTCTTAAACTTGTAGAAGAGTGTACTTTAGCCTATGGTTCACGTTGAACAGTGACAAGCAAAAAGACGTTCAATACATGCAATTTTAAAATTCCATACAAATATCAATTGTGGTTATGAATGAAACGTATAAACAAATCAATCAATGTATAGCCATATGTAAAGTTTACCATGTGCTTTGATATACTGGTTGTCATTAAAACTGCAGCCATACCTGGAGATGCTGGGAGTTAGCTTTTATGGCTTGGACTCCAACAGGATCTGGTTCCATGGCGGCCCGGGGAGCCTCCATATCCAACAACCAGCTAGGACCTTCATAGCCTTTAAACGTGTACACTGTCGATTTTAGGTTAGCTGCAAACTGATCCTTCAATATGTAGGCCTGTAATGGGATGGCATTTCCTCAAATACTCATTTACGATATGCCCAACATTTGTCTTCAGTGCATAAGTATCATAAATGTTGTCGCAAACAATTTTTTTTAGAAAGAAGTGTGGACTTTAGATCGTTGACAGGAACTTAACAAAAACAAACGAACAAAAATATCTAAATATCTTTTATATTCTAATAATGAAAATGAGTTTATAATAAGACTAACATGATGAGGCATGGTTATCATAAGGAGTGATCCTGACGATTGGTACGGGTACTGGTTGTTTGGATTCCAGTCAAAACTGGCGTAGGCTCGATTGTTCTGCACACAGTAGGACGCCTTGGGTTTATAAGAATACACGCCCAAGTGCTTGTCTAGAACAGTATCATTGGAATGATCTCCCCTCAATCCAGCACCAAGGTATGCCAGCTGCATGAATCCTGAGTAGGTGCCACCATTTTGAGGTGTAAAGGTTATAGTGTTGTCAGCGTCGTTAATGTGAGGAACCACTATGCTTTGGAAGTACAGCAGGAACTTTCTTGTCTGATTTGGCAACTCATCGCCGGGTTCATTTAGTTCCAGGATGAACTTCGAACCTTGAGTGATAGGTCGAGATGAAGCAGTTGTTCGAATTGATGGTGGTGGCTGTGTTTGTGGTGGCTGAGTCTGCGTTGGCTGAGTTTGGGATGTGGGAAAAGTGTGGATTGTTGGTGCCGGGGTCACTGGATGTCCACCTTAGTATTAAATTTGTTGCTACAAACTCAGTCATTTAAACGTATGAAGGCGGTATGATTTCATCTTTTGTACCTTTGGCACGTGAATTTACCTGACACTGATGACCCAATATCTGGCCCCCGCAGACCATTTTGTATGGATGAGTTATCCAGAAAGCCGGAAGCGTTACATAACCGATCACATTTACTGCAAGCCTGTAAAAAGACTCAAAATCATAAACAATTACATTATTCTCTCAATATTACAAAAATAGAAATAAAAACTATAATTAGCAATTCATGTAAAGTGTTAATATCAAGAAACGGCATTCTTTCCCACTTCATATGAATGATTTACTTAAGATGTTGAGCAGGTGCGTGTATTCTGACGTAGATGGTGTTCCCAACACGAGTGCAGACGGTGGGGTTACAGGTGTGCATGGGTGGGGGATTACCCCATGTGTTCTCTGGCTCCACTGCGTACTGGATCTTTTACGATTAGAGAATTTCATGTATATTACATGGAAAACGCATCAATAAGGAAATTCTAAATAATTAAACGGAACGTAATGAAATGTATCACCTTATCCACGCCATAGATGTGATGGTGACCGACATAGACTCCAATCTCCAAGTTCAGGTTCGAGTCACAGGAAGCATGTAACGTTATATCGTTAGGGGCACGCTTCTCGCTGCGCCGTCCGTGACACGTGACCTCCTCTGGATGATTTATCCAATCCCAAGGCGTGACGTAGTGACCAATGTAGTTAAATGCGAACGCCATAGCTCCTTTAAAAGAATGTTCACTAACACTTCATCATTTATGTTGAAGCAAACCAATTGAATTTTTTGGATATGAAGTAGAGTACACTCGGATAATATGATTAGCAGAAAATGTCTGCGCGTAGAATACTAGTAACTACCATGCAGGCTCAGGTTGATTTATGTGTCTGAAGAACTAGGGCACAATATAGTTCTTACCATGAGCGTTAGGAACGTCCACCTCCAGAGTTTTCCCGCCATCAGTGAGTCGACATTTGTTGACGTCACAGCTAGACATTGGATGATCTCCTGCAGCCCATCGCGTCTTTGGACGAGCAGCATACTGGATCTTTGTGACATCCCTGATTCGTTTGGTATTCTGTAGTCTAAGATGCAAAACTCCTCCAGAACAAGTGGCGCTCGCGTGTCCACTTCCAGCATCCAATACTAAAAAAACAACCTTATCACTGAGATTGAAATTTACAACATCAGAAAATATATCTTTTGCTTGACAGACGTTGGCATACTTGTTCTTTCCAATGGACAGTTGAAATTGACGTGGTGACCAGATATGTCAGCCAGACAGAATGGTTTGATGACGGGATTGGCATTCGTGAAGAGATGAGTTAACAATGCAGATCCACGTACCAAGGGCACCTACAGGATACACTATCAATCATTAAGTAAATCTGCTGATTCTTTATTTGTAAACGACTGAAAATTTCAATTTAACCCGATTGATACCTCCATTTTCCCTCCATTACCATGGTACTCAAAATTAGCATACAAATCTCCAAAGTCTGTCATGACAGGATCAGAACTTCCAGAAATTCCAACTTGTACACCAGACTTTCCTGTATAAAAAAAGATTGTTACAAAATTGTTTTTCACACAGTCTAAAAGGTACAACAATATATACCATGGCTGCGAACATTCATAGATACAAATCATCGACATATATTTACTAACTCTTTACGTTATAATAACTTACCAGAAAACACCCCTCCGGGATTCCCATCAGGTCCACTGACCACTTGTCGCATGTTTGTTCCCATGTCTGTCAGTTTGTTCCAAGGTTCGCCGGATTTCCAGGCGGACTGCTGCATCATCAAATCCGTTCTCTCTGGATCCGTCCATCTGTCCATTGTGTAGGCGTCATACACGATGCCTGATGACGTCATGATTGCTAGAAGAAGTTTGACAACCTTGCTAGATGCCGATTTAATTGCAACTTTATTTTTCACTTTTTCACGAAACTGACCCTCTTATTGAGGGTAAGACATCATTTTATACCAATTCTCAATTTGATGAATTTTATAGATGAACGATTTCCGAAATGGTGAGAAAAATTAAATCGACATTTTGGCAACTGAACCTTCTACCTTCGACATATCTAACAGTCTTTTGTTGTTTAATAAAACGTACCTTCATACGGAAACAACCTCATGGGAACGGGTTCAGCACTTTTAATTTCATTGGCAGCAAAGTGGTGGGTCGGAATGGCTCCACGTTGGCGGAGGTTTCCAGTCCTGTGGGGAGAGGCCTTGCTGCCGACCTCACTGGTCTCCCCAAAGATAGAACCCGGATCAGCTGTGTCGAGAGGGTGTTCCTCAAGTGGAACACAGTCAGGGGGTAGAGCAGCATGGATTAGAGAGCAGTGTAACCCAATTAGATACCACAGGACTGATGTATGGAAGACACGCAACATTTTGTTAACATTGAAAACAGTTAAATTCAATAAAACATTTAAAAATACTTAAAAAAAACAAGTTGTTGACCCTAGTGAAGTAGTTTTAATCAAATAGCATTTATTTAAATAACAAAATGAAAGCAGGAAAAACGAACATCGTTAATGAGGGATTACTGTTATGAAACGAGCATCACAACACGCAATGAACCATAGACGACGAAGAGAACATCAAAAGGTTAAACATCACTTTAGTTTTATGTTTTTAGATTTCGTTTATATTGCGAAAATATAAAGTAGGCAAAAAAGGAATACGAAATAGCATACATATGTAGAATTGAAAATACTTTTGTTTGGTTAATGGCAAAAGTTTATAATTATCCTACACTTTCTTAAATATTGTATTTTTAGCGAAACTTATAATATTGTGAAATATTGGTATGAAAATAAATATTTATACTACATGTACTATAATTTCTCACCTTGCCATTTTACCATTGTCAAATTTCTACGGTTATCGGTCGGCCTAGTTTTGAAACATTTCTTTCTTATCAGCCGTATGCTAAACAATGCCAACATGAAACCATAAAAGGTTAATAATCTTAACTGTAGAGTTAAAAACCAAAATATTATATACATTATCAAACTTAACAAACTCATTCTTCAACATATTTCATTAATATGCCACAGTCGTATTCGTTAAGATGCAGTCTTTTTGTATTTTAAAGAACCATAAGATGTTTATAAATCTTAATTTATTAAAAAATGTAGATGCAACCAATTAAGTGCATCTTGCAAACGTTTCCTGAAATCGCCTCATTTACTTGACAATTTTGAAAAATGGAGTATTAAAACACTTAAATCCTTCTAAGGAGCATACATGCCTGAAAAAGTAAACCCAGACCGCCCTTCTTTATGTTTCCTCACTCAGGAACGTGTTATGAAACCCTACTAGAATATGACAATAATAACAAAACATATACATGTACAATGTAGGTTCACGTGTAAAGTGTCCTTGAGATGTTTTTTTTCTGTTCATAAGTTTTTGTAATCCTGCATATAAAACGTATGTGGAGATTTTCTATGTGAAATAAAACGATTAGGTTGGAAGAATTTACCAATTAAAGTTTATTCGTAATCAATAATCTATTATACATCTCAAAAGTTAAATTTCGTTAAATTTGAATGTAACAAATATAAGCAAACTTAACACTTCTTTATTTATAGTAACTTAATTGAAACGCCTCACTTAATTAACATGCGTTTCCTGGCTTATTTTGTATCCCTGTACTTATTGTATATAATAGTTCATCATCAAATACCAACAATATTTTTCGAATGAGAAAATTTCTTGCATTTTGTGTCAATAATTGTTATTTTCACCTTTCTGTCTGATCAATGTATGAAATGTATGAAAGATATAACTTGTTTTTATTCAAAGTGCAATTTCTTGAACTACTATTATACATAACATTATGATACTGCTGCACAGGGGCCAAGCCCGTTTTAACATTAATTTCAATGTAACCATAAATAAAGAAAGGGGTCGAACTCTGACCCAAATAAAAAACTACCAGCTCGCTTCAAAAGCCTAATAAATCAATTAATTTTTAAAACACTCGCAATATGTATGTATTTTTCAGAAAAGTAATGTCTGAGATACACTTATGCCGAATTTCAAGTTGATGGGTCTTAAAATAGCAGAGATATACGTCTTTATTCTCTCGAAGTCGCCAGTTTATTTTTACTCGGGACATTTACCGGTTCAGGGCTCACGATGGGATTTTGCCTCTGACAACAGCAGTATTGCAACAAGTCGAGAAACATTTGCACATTGTACTGCTGTAAAGAAGGAATGCCCCTAGTAAGCAATATTGTTTTAGGTTTTATGATAAGTATAGTAATTGTCTAGTTGGGTGTCTACTGTTTGTTAACTTCTATTCTTAGCAATCTCCTCAACATTTTGAGATGCGCATGCGGAACAAAGCTTTAAAAAATACTGGGTTTGAATGAAGATTCTTCGTTAAAAATTTACACAGAGTTATTCCCACCTGGTGTTATGTCAATTCCATTAGTCACTTTGAATCGTAGTGTTTAAAGCACATTTTATACAATCATTTGTGTGTGTGTGTGTGTGTGGGGGGGGGGGGTGATCTGTTCTCATTAACAAGACCGTTCTGATTATGGCAATATTTATGTCTTGTATTTTCAAGTTGCCAGTAAACCTAATCTCAAGAAGTAAAGTTCAATCTTATAACAATAAGTTAAAAGTCAAAGAGTATCATATGCAGTCTTGTTTTTGTACAGTTAAAATGCAATTAAATATCGGTTGATGTAACTTAAACTATTACTTTATTTTTTATTTATAGGAAATGTCTTACTTAACATATTTCTAAAATAACACTTCTTTTGATAACTATATACAAATAAAAGGAATGTTGAGTTTGTAATTTTTCAAAATTTACGAAGGGGTATTTCCCCCGTATTGGGTAATAACATCCATGCCAAAAATAGCCCCCGAATAATTGTCACTATTGTCAAAAAAAAAATTTCCAATCAAAAGATTATCATATTTATTGATGAGTGTGTATATTTTATCTGCATTATTTATCTATGTGTCTTATACTTATTGTTGTACTATGTTTTATACAGGACCACAATGTAATCTGGTACTTTGTCACTAATTGTGCTATCCTGTCTAAATAAAAAACTTTATTATTATTATAAGAATTCCGAATGAAGCAAAATTCTCATGCTTCAGATATACGATGGTTGTTAGAAAAGTTCGCGAAAAATCATTGTAATCTTGACGTTTTTTCTAAGTATCTTAGACTTCGGCCTAACATATCTGTAGTGCTCATCGAAAATGAAATACTGTACATCACAACCACGCCAAACAAAGACATTCGATATCTGTCCCTAAATATTGTTTATAAACAATGCTGCATATCATAAAGCCCACCTAGGAAGCACCCACCTAGGAACCTGCCCGTACTTTAAAAATTCCTCAGCTAAGCATTCTATTTATAATGCTCAAATTAAATGTCCTACGAAATATTTTTTTTCTTCATTTGACATATCCTAACATTCATAAAAGGAAGAAAAAGTCAACTATAGATTATTATTACGGGCCGCTGGAAGGCGGTCCGTTATTTGATGCACATCTAAATATTGTTACTGCGTTTCTGCGGGATAGTTCTTTTTTTTAATAGAATTAATACTATGCTTATTTTTATGAATTAAAGTTAATTTGCATGTAGAAATATTTTTATGCCTTTTAGAAAATATCACATATTTTTTGTTTTACTCGTAAATGGAAAGTAGGTCATACTTAGTAGATTGTCGTATTTGGCGCGTTTTATCGAGACTATAATCTATTCGGAATATTTCGGAGTTCTTCGTTCATATCAAAACAATGCACCAGGATCGGTATGCGGGACATACTAAAGACCTGAAATACTAAAGACCTGAATGTCATTAAATTATATTTAAATGATATATCTGAATTTCTATCTGCCGTGTCAAAATAAATGACTTTGCGTGTGTATTATTATATTTCCATGTAAAATGTGGTAGAAAATCTGGTGGAAATCTGAATTTCTATCTGCCGTGTCAAATAAAATGACTTTGCATGTGTATTATTATATTTCCATGTAAAATGTGGTAGAAAATATCATGAAATGACATTATATCAATTATTTACGCAAGAATATGACAGAAATGAAAATTTGAATTGACTGGAAAATTTGAACTAATCAATTTTTATTTTATTATGAGGTCCCTTGAAATCATATATTAAACTAATGCATTCAGTTTTCATTCAGTACAATGCAACAACAAAAAAACCAAAATAGTTTGAAGTACATAATCTCCGAATGAAAAATGATTAGTTGAACTTTTATTAGAGTAATGTACAAAGCAATGTGCTCTCCATTACTTCATACTATTGCAATGATCATACAATTTCCGTTAGAAATGCTTACAATAACGAAATCGATTCTGTATGATAATAGTAAAATGTTCAACTTCAAAACAAGTTGCTGAAAGTATATTAAAATTTACCATAAAAATTAGTACAACCAACTCTTATTTTCTTCTTTGTGGTGTGTTTTTATGTAAACAACCAATGATTCATACAACAATTATATTTTTTGCGGCCCATTTGACGCTTGCGTCAATATGATTTCTTGTACATAATTGATTAAGAGGTACTCGCTGATAAAGATATGGAGTCAGTCTAATAATAGGTCGTTTTTTCTTCAATAAGGTTTTATTATATTTATGCATTTCAAGGGAAAGCTTGGGGTTCGAGTTTAATTATAAATCTGCCAGCTCAATTGAGAAAGGAGTTGTTAGGAATACCGACATTCAATCATATATAAAGAAGCATGGTCACAATTTTGGTCAAAAATTATTTTTTGATTTTAATGTTTACAATGCTTCACTAAGACATTTTAAATAAGCTACCAAAATTTGAGTGTCATTCGTTGAGTTATAAGCGAGTTACAGAGCCTACAATACCTTGCTATGTATACAAAACTTTTGTTTTCATTATAAATTTTGAAGTAAAAATTTCAATTTAGACCTAAAGTGAATTTGTTAAACGTTAGAAACTGTTTATTTATGCTTAAAATGAATAAAAGGATGGACAAATCAGCTTGATAAAGATTTGTAACTGGTATATTCAACCTATGTAAACAAAAACAGGGCATGAGCCTTATTTAGATAACAAAAAATTGTGAACCCTGTATCTTGCTTATAACTCTACGACTGACAGTCAAATTTAATTTGATCACTAGATATGCACTTCTAAAGCATTGTAAATAATAAAAACAGAAAAATGGAATTTGACCAAAATCGTGACCATGCCCCTTAAAAGCTCCCATTAATTTTTGCAACGGTTTCTAGTTCCAAAAAAGTCTTTGTACAATCAAGGTACGCACAACTTTGATATGATATGAACTCTCTTGACATTATTAGAAGCATATATCATGGTCACTATAGTTACAGAAGGAATGATTTTTTTCTAGATCGTCAGATGCCAGAGCAGGAAGATAACCGCTTCAGATAGACCTGTCTCTTTGGATTTACAAGGACAGTTGCTTTAAAAAAAATTGCATATCAAATCAATACGATTTATAAACCTGTAGGCGATTAGCGAATCTTTTTTTAGCAGTGTAGATGTATTTGTGACATGTGTCTTTCAACTGTTTTATATAATCTTTATACATGTACAAGTAACGAAAGAGACTTGAATATACGGAGAACGTCAATGGGAGATTTCCTGTTTGTGTATCTATCTATAAACGAGTGGTTCAGTTTTTAGATATAGCATCTTTATGTGTTTACGTTTTTGTCTCGCCCATGTCTCTATACTGTTATCTCATATCTTGCTTGTTGCTGTTATAAACCTACCACTTGCAAGTCGCTTGCACGAAATAGAACATATACTTTCTGAAAACAAACTTTGCAATTACTTGGCAGTCTGTCAAATTATGTGCTCATTTCTATAAAATTCCTCCCATTTCCAATTTTGTCTGGTTAATAACTTGGATGCACACATATCAGTACATAAACAGGATTTGTAACTTCCGGTCATGACACAAAGAAAGTACAAGTGTAGCATTAATGAAACAAAGTAATAATAGCAACAGGTTTTTTTTTTGGTAATTGTGTAAACATGATTGAAATGACAACTCGTGTTTAGGACATAGTTTTATGATATTCTACTACACACATTTGTAAGGTTTTACAGGCTTGGTGCACGTAATATCGATGCCTACTAAATGTTATTTAATACTCCATAACAGCATTGACCTGACTATTGCATAATATCGTTATTGCATGCTGACATCCGCCGGATCACATGTATCAAATTTCCTCTTTGTTTTTTCTGTCTTGCTCAGACTTTTTGTTGTTGTTGTTGTAAAGTTGAAACAAAACTCGTAGAATAAACAAAGAGAAGGAATCTATAAGAAATATTATATTTAAAAAAAATTAACTGATTTTATATTGCTCTAAGAAGAATGCTGTTTTTGCTCCTAGAGCCTGTTAGACAAGAAGAACTACATGTACGTCTAATGGTCATAAGTCCGTAGTTTACAGCATTTTTCTGGTGCTTGTTGAAATGCAAGACTAAGTCTTGTGAAGGTATACATTGTAAGGTCCCTCTTCCCCGTAGTTTTTTGGTATCAGGCATTGAGTTGAGTGTCGTATATTGAATACTGTTGTATTCCTTTGGTCATCGAAAATTTTGGTCAGTTCTAGGTTTGTCTACAGCTGTAAAAATAAAACAACAAGAGTAAGTGTAAATTTCACAGGCACCTGACGTAATTTATAAATTTCTCTTAATGAATATAAACACCCTATATCATAGGTATATAATTATAATTATAGAAAGAATTACATCATGTACCTGTGGTTAATCAAGTAGATTTTTAAGTATATTAAACATGCATTATATTCAAGACAGCAATAAAGATAAAGTATGTCATTGGGTACTATATAGTAAATGAGAACTAAGTAACAGGCGCTACTTATCGACATTTTGTTCATCGGTTACAAGTAAAAGGTACTACCTACATGCAAAACAGAGTTCCTGTCTTAAATTGAACCTCTTTTGAATATAGTAAAACACAGTGTATTCTTAAATATACAGGTTGGCTTCAATATATTTGAGAAACTTTACAGACTGGGCCTCTAAAATTCTAATGTATAAAAAGGAATTTAGTCGCCGAAATTCATGAGGATCATCTTAAAAAACTTTGAAGGAAAGCAAATAGAAATTTTCTATTGACCATGATTAAAAAAAGCAGAAACCTTTTTATATTAACAGACCAACAAAACCGGAGGCATGTAGTTCTAGATGAGTGAATTAAATCCCGTCCCATGCAGAGTGTTGAGTTGTCGAGACGGAAAGCAAAAATACCCTTGAACTCAATGCATTTAAACTGAATTTCTAAAGAGGGATTTGTAACGGTTAACCAGGGCCCTTTGCTAGTATTTGTTATTAAAAGAGACTTACATTAAAGATCAATGAGATCATACAACTTCATTTTTTTCAATGACTTACCTTAAGGCATAACGACATTGAAATCAGACTTACTTTATTTTTTCTAGGTTGCATGTATTATTTTATTATTCAACAAACCAAACAATGACCTTATTAATTATATGTAAAATTTACTAGGATCTGATCTATTTTTACTTAACTGATGTGGAAATAAATTCTATTCTATTCATGCTTCGTAGAACTAACTATGTCTTATAACTTTATATCTGAAAATAAGGCATTTTGATTTTGTCTATGTTATCCAACATTAAATGAATTGATATGAATATATATAGCCTGCTATATGTACAACTTAAAAGAATTTACAACTAACATTGCATCAAGCAAAGCTTATCTCAACAAGTTATACATTAAAGAGATATTCTGATGCAACATCTCCTCCAACATTTTTAATCCCATGGTCATATTTTACAAAAATGATGATCATAACTACATTTACAAGAATATTGGTTATTTGTTTTATTTACTAAATGCTCCTGAGCTGTACATTCTTTGTAACTGGTTATCAAAATAAGGCTCCTTAGTTAAATTGATTGCTATCTCAATAACAACATGCAACTTTGTGTATCGGATCATTTTTTTTCATCCACAGCAGATGTTAAATTAAAGAATGCTAAAACATGAATCATAGGTATTATGAGAAGCTACCAGATCAATAATGACATGTGATGTAAAAAGGATAAAAATGCAGTCCGGGGAACAGTTTATAAAAAATTCAATGTCATTCACAGTGTACCCTCTAAAAACAGATGGAATTACATTGTGCAGATTTACAGCTTAAAACGACTTCAGTTTACAACAATACCATACATCCTCAATTCCATTTAGTATTACCTAGATACGTATTTTTTTAAAGGGAATATAGACACTCTTTGAAACATTTTACGACAACTAAAAATGGAGTACACAGATCACAATAGTTTATATAATCAAAGTAAAGTTAATTAGATGTAAAATACCTGAAAATTTTTAGAACCGTAAACATTTTAAGTCTTTCCACCAGACGACTGGCAGATCACAAAATGATAGAGATCACCCATAGAATACAAGAATGATATAACTATATTTTTTCATCACAAAAAAGAAACCCAGAATCCCTTATTTTGCATTGAGGCACTTTGGATTTCAAATATTAAAATTTGTGAATATCTTTAATAAAGTATTACACACCAATAAAACGTATTTAAGGGGGCTACATGGCCGCGGCCATTTTCAGACTCTATCGATAAATAAGGCATTTTGATTTTGTCTATGTTATCCAACACTTAATGAATTGATATGAATATATATAGCCTGCTATATGTACAACTTAAAAGAATTTACAACTAACATTGCATCAAGCAAAGCTTATCTCAACAAGTTATACATTAAAGAGATATTCTGATGCAACATCTCCTCCAACATTTTTAATCCCATTGTCATATTTTACTAAAATGATGATCATAACTAGATTTACAAGAATATTAGTTATTTGTTTTATTTACTAAATGCTCCTGAGCTGTACATTCTTTGTAACTGGTTATCAAAATAAGGCTCCTTAGTTAAATTGATTGCTATCTCAATAACAACATGCAACTTTGTGTATCGGATCATTTTTTTTCATCCACAGCAGATGTTAAATTAAAGAATGCTAAAACATGAATCATAGGTAATATGAGAAGCTACCAGATCAATAATGACATGTGATGTAAAAAGGATAAAAATGCAGTCCGGGGAACAGTTTATAAAAAATTCAATGTCATTCACAGTGTACCCTCTAAAAACAGATGGAATTACATTGTGCAGATTTACAGCTTAATACGACTTCAGTTTACAACAATACCATACATCCTCAATTCCATTTAGTATTACCTAGATACGTATTTTTTTAAAGGGAATATAGACACTCTTTGAAACATTTTACGACAACTAAAAATGGATTATACAGAACACAATAGTTTATATAATCAAAGTAAAGTTATTTAGATGTAAAATACCTGAAAATTTTAAGAACCGTAAAAATTTTAAGTCTTTCCATCAGACGACTGGCAGATCACAAAATGATAGAGATCACCCATAGAATACAAGAATGATATAACTATATTTTTTCATCACAAAAAAGAAACCCAAAATTTCTTATTTTGCAATGAGGCACTTTGGATTTCAAATATTAAAATTTGTGAATATCTTTAATAAAGTATTACACACCAATAAAACGTATTTAAGGGGGCTACATGGCCGTGGCCATTGTTTAAAATGCTTTACAAAAGTACTTCTAATAGACAGCCAGCTGTAAACTAAACGTGAAATGCAGCTCTTGCTATTCTGTGGTTTAGGTTATGAGTGAGGCTGATGCAATGTTTTTGTTTACATCGATTTGTGTATCGATGGCCACGTAATACAATTCATACATTTTATTTTGGCGGTTTAATTATAAACACACCTGAACAGGCATCCACATTTTGGTTGACTTTTGATAAGCAATTTAACCAAAATTTGACTGTTCATATCTCAATTCATGAACATGCTCTTTTTAACTACCATTTCTAGAGAAATATGCAAAATATACTCACTTTTATGAATGCTATACTTCATTTGAATCTCTTCTGCTTAGTTCAGTTCCAATAATGTTAGAAATCTGAAATGTTGTAACATAATTCTTTATCATAAAACTGTGACATTTGGTAGACATAACACGTTTTAGTTGATAAAAGAAATAACAGATGGATTTTCAGTATTTTTTCATATTAAAGAACTTACCAAAGTGTTTTTTTTTCACTGCAGTTTTTTTTCCTGAGAGGGATAAGTCAAAATCATATTTGATTAACAAAAGCATGTCACAACTTTTCTGAAACTAGTGAAGAAATGTGAATGTTAGAATGTTAGAAATGGCCATCATGTAATCTCTTTGAGATAATTCTTTTACACACTCTGCCTTGTGACTCGTCACTGGCGGACATTTTTCTCTAACTGGGGGACACAGTTTTCTAGTCATCGATGTTCAGTTTCTCGGAAATGTCAGAAACACAGTCAGCCAAGAGGGAAGGAGTCTCTGTACACTGCTCTGTAATGCCCTGATCATTACCTGCTTCTAAATAGTCCATTTCATTGACCTCTGGAACATTTTCTCCTAACATTTCAGATACAATTTGATGTTCTGAAAAATATCTACCTTTCTTAGAGAGCTCAAACGCCTCTTCTAAATATGCTCGTGCAATTCGTTTCGATTCCATTTCAGTTAGGTGGGCTTTAGCTATGTAGAAATGGATTTTTCTCCGATTATCTAGCTCACTGAGTCTTTTTTCCATTTCACAAAGAACATCCTTTGCTATTTGTAAGTCCTTCTTTGAAATATTCGCGATTGAATTACAACGACCAGGAGGTTTCAGACCGAGCAGACATGACAATTTCTTATCATAGTACACCCCTCTCCAATTGTTTCGTATTTCGTCTTCTTCGTTTTCGAAATGGCGAAGACCTTCCTCAACTAGATCCAGCGTTTTCAGTTTTTCCTCTTGCGCTGTTGTTTCTGCAAATCGTTTAAGTCTGTAATTTACCAAAGCAAAAATACAATTTCCAACATCACGGCCGGAGTTAATAAACGTTTTGGCATCAGTCACGGATGCATCCAGGTATTCCTGCGCCCGTTGGTCTTGGTCACCAAGAAATAGGGCGACTCCAAACCGAGCATGATGACGAATTCTACTGACCAGTGGGTTAGACGTTTTAGATATCAGACTCTCCATTTGAGGATATACAGGTGATTTCCAAAGCTCTTTTTGGGAAGAATGGGTTCTTTCTAGGACCGCTAAACAATCTAATAAAACATAACAACAATCGGCATGTTTACGCTGTTCTAAGATACTCCCAGGACTATCAGACTGTATTGTTTTCAGCAGTCTATTTGCCCAGCATCGTATGTCACAATTAATTAATCGCGCCTCAGAATTATGAATCTTTGCCTTCAGTTTTTCAGCTAATGAATCAAAGGATGAATTATAAATTTGAGGTTGACGGGAATTTACACCAATACTGAATTTTTCCATCTCCCGTCTTAGAAAAGGAAACCCTGCGGTATCAAGACATTCTAAAAAATCCTGCCACGAACAGTGAAGCTTCACTTGTTCTAGAAGATCGGACATATGCAAAATTTTGACATTCGGAGCAGTGTCCTCCTGAGAAAGAATTTTTCTCTGCAGATTGTCATCAATAACCCTTTTGGAATATAACAGCGTCACAAGGTACTCTGCCCGAATAGTGCTTACTAACGTGTGGTGGAAACGTCGAAGGATTTCTTGTTCTGCGTGGTTCATTCTTTGTTAAACCAAGTACTCAACAAGTCAACACTACCGATTAACAAGGAATCGATCCACGCAATGGCGCATTCTGTGCATCTCTAACCCAAACCAAACGGCCTTGAGTGAGAAACAAAACATGATATATATATACCGCGTGGCGTACGGAAATCCCATTTGCTGTCTGCTTTACAGTGCTCTGCGTCGGACTTTAAATAGAATTCGCTCTGTCGACATTTATACGATTTTAACTTCTGTTTGTAGGCGGGGCTTTCATATTTAAGTAATTTTGACATCTCTATTAATGCTTATTGCTCAGGAGAGGTAACTCTTATTTGTTAAGAGCCATTGTTAGAACCCAAGGGTTTTCTGTCTGTCACACTGTCTTCGTAGCACGGGTTGACGGATAGACCCCGTCGATCGGTTCTGGCAATGTAAAACAGCCATTATAGCAGTCATGATATGAAAAGATATAAACTATAATAGGCAGGTGTAATGAAGAATAATGACCCCCGTAGAATAATGACCGGGGGTCATTTTTCGACGTAGAATAATGACCCCCCTTGCTGAAGAATAATTGGATTTTTCAGAAGAAAAAAGACCCACTATTGTAATTTTTCTTCATGTTAAACATGAAGAAAAATGACCCCCCCCCCCCCCCCGGTAGAAAAATGACCCCCGTTGTACACAAGAATAGAAATTAGTTACCTCGTATCTAAGATATGACATTGAAATTACTTGAATTTTCAGTCTGTTCATCTGATTTTGAAGTTATAAACACTGAACTTGTAAATAAATCGCTGTATATAGTTTTTCATATCTGTATAGCAAGTACACTCAAAACACGCTTACATTGCCACAAATTGATTGTTAACAGTTACGTCACTTCTCTCGTTCGACATATGGCGGGTAATGACGCAAATAAAGAAAAACAAATTCATACACAATGAGGATATTGTGTGATAATTAACGAACATTAATCATGAAAGAATAATTGTTGTAATAATATAAGCAATTTTCATTAGTGAATGAATTGTCAATCGCAGAATAATACATTTATATATTTTCATGGAAAAGGACTAAGGAGGCAGGTAACGTAGGAATATGAATACTTCTTATCTACATTTATGGGGAGGGGGAGTGATTTTTAAAAAAATCCTTTTACGTTAGTTTTGTTTTCTTCTACGTAATATAAAAGCATCGATATTCTAAACATTTGTTGCAATGTTGTATTTGTGATCATGAATAGACTTTATTCTTTTAGAGCAAATGTGTGACGAGTACCTGACTATAGTATATCTTAAATAGATAATAAACACTGATCGATTATAATAAGAAGAGATTGTCTCTAAAAGCGTTGATAAGGGGTTCGGACTCGTATTAGGGGGTTTATATCCCCCTTGATTTTGATCACACGATCTTTACTGCATCCAAAGTTGTCAACACTAATACAAACTATTGATGCAATAATCATCTTGATGTTAATTAAAATATGCCGATGATAAAGTAAAATATATTTTCTGTTCGAGTACTCTCAGTACTTTGACGATTTTCCTTGTTGGCCGTTAACTTCTACTGGCGTAATGGCTACTGATAGTACCTGCTAACTTCAGCTTGGTTATAGTGCCTAACAATGGAGTAAACTTTTCATAATTTTGGTTTCATCATTAATTTTGGGTGATGCACTTGCATACCCAGCAGTTTATAGAAGCGGAAAACCGTCAATGCAAGTATAATTCATGAACAATATCGAGTCTACTCTTTCATCGCCAATAAACAGAATTTTGTTTTATAGTGTCTTGTATCTCGAAATAAGTTTAATGTGTTGTCAATCGTAATAATGAGATACATATAGTGTTCCGATGGGGCCACTTCGACCTTCGCACGTTCGTCTAAAGGGCGAAGATGCGAGAGTGCAAAGTTAAGATGGCGAAAATGCGAAGGTGCGACGGCGATGAAGCGAAAGTTCGAAGATGCGAAGCGCGAAGATGTGAAGGCGAAAGTGCAAAGTTGCGAAAACCTAGAAGCGATACTACTATCACTCCTTCGCCTTCGCAACTTCGCACTCTCGCATTCGCATCTCCGCGCTTTCGCCTTCGCCTTTTTATAATTGCGGAGCTCTCTATCGTTTAAAGGGTTCTGAGGCATATTTTGGAAATTTTATTTTATAAAATTAATAAAATTTAATTATCCAGGGGGGATGGGGTCCGGACCCCCTCTCCCCTTTTACTGTGTGAAATTATTGAT
Organism: Magallana gigas; assembly: GCF_963853765.1. NCBI lineage: Eukaryota > Metazoa > Mollusca > Bivalvia > Ostreida > Ostreidae > Magallana > Magallana gigas. The sequence goes on along the minus strand of NC_088855.1, from coordinate 2,521,677 downwards.
ATTGAATTTTCTGGGGGCGGACTCCCTCTCCCCCTTCAGATCCATGCATAAGCAAGGAGTGTTGCTTAATGAAGTTAGAATGTTACGTGCTTGATCCACGGTAAACAGACGGCTGGTAAGTGTCAGGAGTCTGGAAGTGCATATGTATACATTATGGTGGACATTACATTTTATGTGGAGTATATAATGATTAGGCATAGCCAGCACTGGTAAACATATATGTCACATGTACACATTAAAATATAAACATTCATAGTAAGCACGCTGGCCTAGCGCATGCGTACCAATAATAGCACAATCTAATTAGATTGATAATAGCATGGATTAATCGGAAAACCTTGGCGAGTACGATGCCTGCAAGCATCAGATTTTTATAGTGTTCCGATGGGGCCACTTCGACCTTCGCACTTTTGCCTTTAGGTCGAAGAAGCAAAAGTGCGAAGATGCGACAGCGAAGCGCGAAGATGCGATGGCGAAAGTGCGAAGGAGCGATACCACTATCGCTCCTTCGCAACTTCGAACTTTCGCCTTCGCCTTTTTTGATTGCATAAAAAAATTTACAATATTGTAAAGACTAATAATAAAAATAACAAATAATAAAATAATATACTGAAAAACTTTAATCTTTAATGAGGTCATTATTCTACAGGGCTCACTTTTCTTCATGTAGAGTGTGCTCAATTTTATGAAAATGACACTTATTCTTCAGGCAAAAGGGTCATTTTTCTCAATGAATAATGACCGGGGGTCATTTTTCTGCGTAGAATAATGACCCAGGGGTCATTATTCTACGTCGAAAAATGACCCCGGTCATTATTCTACGAGGGTCATTATTCTACGTTACACCGGCGTTATATGGGTACCTTTCAGGATTTTTAGTTTTCTACAAAATAAAAAAATAAATAAATAAATAAACAAAGTTGACTTGTTATACGCGGAAATGGAATGACGCTACTTGGTTTTGGCAGAAATGCTCAAGAATTTTATAATCATAATTTTATTTTTAAACAACAAATTTTTTGCACATAATAAACAATCATGGTGATCGAGTGACTTAATTTGCCTAAAATTGCCATAAATACAGACTCTAAGACTAATTTATCTGCCGTCCAATAACCACTGGATTCCTTCTAGATGTAAGACACAGCAAACACCAATTTCTGGATATCATTACTTGAAATCAACATTGGTCATCTATACTCGGCCTGCTTTATGTTTGTAAGTTAATCAAGGAAACAAATACATCCTGCAAGACATATATATTAGGGGCGGATCCAGGATTTGAAATTAGAGGGGGCGCCAGTTTTAGGCAAGGGGTCTGGGCAGCCCTGTTGGGGGCCCAGGGGGCAATTTTTAATTGTCAAACGTTTGTTAACATAAGACCTGCAATATCCCAACAAAACCCTCTGCCATGCAGAATATAGGAAAAATTTCTTTTTACTTTTTTCTCACGAGTGCCTGTAAATTAATCAGTTTAAGAATATCAAGTTCAATGTTTATGAATTTCAAGTTAAAAAAAGATAACCAGGCCGGCTTGTAAAGTAACTCGTATAATAAACATGGAAGAGTCGTTTTAAAGACAACCTTGTATAACCAATTACTTTAAGTCGAGTGACTGGTCACATCTGAACCCAAGGAGAGCTTTCTATGTACGTTACACACGGGTTTTTGTTAATACTACATCTTTGAAATCAGTTTAGTGTAGAGAAATCCCATGAGTTCCCAAAAATTTCATAATAAAAACTCACAAGTTGTACATTTTTTTTGTCCGAAGGAGTATGATTTAACTATATTTTGACAATTTTAGAGGGGGCACGCGCCGGGTGAGCCCCCCTCTAAATCCGCCACTACATATGTAACATTGCTAAGTCGCCTATAGCTCACCGAGACAACATCGGGTAAAACATAATTCTGGCTTAACTAGGGCTGGATGGTTGGGCCATTTTAGTCTTTGTTGATCTCCTTAAAAGAACCTTCATTTGCTTGTTTGCAGTACGGGGATGAATATATGAATTTTCTATTTACTAATCGTTAAAGTTTTAGGTAGATCTAATTATTAATTTGTTAGATTATCCAGTCTCCTGAGTCCATTATGGCATCCGTCTACGCCCTGTTGAGAATTTGGAACAAATACCCTTTTAAGTGATTACTAGTCCTTGTGTCAGGGGTGTATAACGCGCCATGTATCCCTTAGTTGGAGCAAAGAAGGAAAAACGATTGTTATAAAATATAGTTAAAATGTTAGTATATGTTTATATTATATCATACAATATTAAATATATTATTTTATGAGTTTATATTGTTTATAAAATAGATTTCATGATGCAAATCGATAATTTCCTTCCGTTTTGGAAACGTGACAAATATAGGATTAAAACGCCGGTTTATGCATGAATCATCAACGGTTCTAAATTACAAGTTATAGGTATCAAATGGTACCTAGCCTCTATCCTAAAACTTATTTATCAAAAGAGAAGTTTTCTGGCAGTCTTAGCTTTTTTTGCCAATCAGTTTTTCTTTACATATTCCGATGAAATAAATGACGCACCCTCCCCCATTGTGACCCCACCCTACCCCCTGGAATCAAGATTTGAACACATTTTAATCTACCCCACCTGAAGATGCTTCCACACAATTTAAGCATTTCTGGCCGATCGGTTTTGAGGAGGAGATTTTTAGTAAATTTTCTTTGTATATTCTGATGAAAATTCTCGACCCGCACTGTGACCCCATCCTACCCAAATGGGTAATAAACTAAATTAAATCTAACATACCTAAGGACACTTTCACACAAGTTATAACTTTTCTAGCCGATCTGTTTTTAAGAAGATTTTTACAGATTTTTCTCTACATAAAAAAGTAAAAAAAAAATTTGACCCCGCATTAACACCCAATCCTACTCCTAGGAATCATGATTTGAAAAACTTGAATCTAAGATACCCGAGGACGCTTTAACAAAGTTCTAACTTGTCTGGTCGATCGGTGTAATAAAAGATTTCAAGTATTTTTTCTATATATTTTCTTATATGTAAATATCCTACTCCCATTGAGGCCCCGTCTCATCCCTGTGGGACATGATTTGAAAAAACCTGAATTTATCCTACCTGAGAATGCTTCAAATAGATCAAAGGCTTGACGGGCTGATTGGTGTTAGAGAAAACGATATTATTGATTTTTCTCTATATATTCCTATTTACAAAATTGTTCCCTTTTGCACGCCCTCCCTACTTCTTGGGGTGGGAGGGGGGGGGAGGGTCATGATATGAAAAAACTTGAATCTTCCCTTCCTGATGGTACTTCCATTCAAGTTGAAGCTTTTCTAACCGGTCAATTTTTAAAAGAAGATTTTAAAATTTTTAATCTATATATTACTAAATAAAATTTCGACCCCCAACCCTACCCCAGATGATCATGATTTGAACAAACCTGATTCTAGCTTACCTCAGGATGCTTCCACTCAGTTTTTCTCTATATTATGATGTGAAATCTAAACCCCCATCGTGGCCCCAGCTTACCCAATGGAGCCATGAGTTAATTTACCTTATTAGATGATGCTTCCATACAAGCTTGAGCTACAGTACCGGTATTAGTTTCTGTCTTTACCAAAGAACCATATCGCTTTCCGTTCCACTTCTTGAGATCTTTAGCCATACACAGTAAACTCTGAGATTCTAGTTCTCGTAATCTGTTGTGATTGAAAAAAAAGTTTCACAGTCGTTGTCTGAGCTGTAAGAGTTATGGTCACTTTTTTACTTGATTATCTTTATATTTTACTCTCTATAACACGATACGTGTTCTTCATATACGTTTATTTACAGCCAGGGACATATTTAATTTAGCAAATATCGAAAGTCTCGCGTGACGCGATTTCAAAGGTCGCAAACCCTTTGACTCTTTGCTACAAATAATGCACGAAGTCTTAGTTTTTTTCAACAGAAATACCAGAGAGAATGATGATCTATAAACCCTACTCCAGCATGTTTGGCATAAAATGTCACCAATGCACACATGCTTTGCAAAGAATGACCCGAAGCTACTTTGCAGTACTTCTCTCACAATTGTACCATTTCCTATAGATGTTCTGGAAAAGCAAACGCAACAGTTTTCTTACGTGGCACCTGTTTCGAGTAACACAGAGTGAATGATTCTTGTCCTAAAACAAAGCGTGCTTACACCAAGATGTATTTCCGGTTGATTGCTTTTACATGTAGGATATATACTTTTTCCATCGATATCTTTAATTCAAAGAGCAAATGTGCATTTAAGGAAGAAGATCGAAATTAAATTTACAAAATGCACAATTCTGCATAAAAAAGAAAATGTGTTTATAAATGCGGTTAATTTTAAAAAGCTGTTTAATTCTATCTTAACGAGGCTGGGGTGGCTGTCATTTTAAAGCGTTTTAATCTCTATACAAAAAAGATTTTCACTTTAATGTTCTATAACTCTTACATCATACTGAAATTGTCTTTAGAAAGAAATGGATATGATAGTATTGAAGCATTTTTTAAAGAGTCAATTGATTGTAAACCAAAGGTTACAAGATGCAAAAAAAAACTATTTTATTTTCTAACTTTTCAAAGGGAGATAACTTGTAAAACTCCAAATATTTTGTTATAAAATTTTCTTTTTATTTCTTTTTTTTTTAATTTCACCATCAAAATTTTTTTTAATGCCCAATCTTTATTCCACATCCATTGATTATTATTTTGTTAAAATTTGGAAATAATCTTGTGGCTACTTCTTTTTTGTTTTACATATTTGCATTTGTATTACATATATTTTTGGTAAAATTGTGATATTTTTCTTTATAACAAATAATGTTAAGTTTTTCTTATTGTGTAAATTTTTTGTGATGTTATTGGTATGTTTTTTGCCTTTATTTATATTTCATATATTTTTCAATTTTTTTTTTTTTTTACATAATGTGCAATTTCTTCAGATGCAATAAATGATAAAATTAACGGTGATTTTGATGTGGTCTTTCATATTAAAATGTAAAATTAATTAAGATTATATGAAACATTTCTGCAAATTTGGTGAAATTTGGAGACATTTTTTTGGACACCCCAGCCTCCTTAATTTATTTCGTTGAACACAACCTATCAAAATATCTTTTTAAGGGGCAGGCTGGTCCTGAAGGATATCTAGGCCACAAACCATGCAGAAATAAACCATTTTATCGCCAACTTTGAAGATTAATGATAAAATTGAAAGAGCAAAATGATAGGTTCAAAATGCAAAGTCGAAAAATTTAGAAATATGTACGATAGAAAATAATAAAAAAAATTAATTTTCAAATCAAGAAAAACAATTCCCCTACAGGTCGATTCAATTGATATTCACAATAGCTCTTTTTCAATAATTTTAAATATCTCCTTTTAGAAGTTTTAAAAAACTGTATTATTTTTACCCAATGATGCTTTCTGTCAAGTTTGGTTGAAATTAGCCCAGTGGTTCTGTAGAAGTCAAACATGTTAAACGTTTACAGACAGACAGACGGACGCCGGACAAAAACGTAATCAGAAAAGCTTACTTGAGCTTTTTGCTCAGTTGAGCTAAAAACTGTAATCTGCTCAATGTCTGCATCAAAGACGACCAGTTGCATAAGAATCACAAGATGCTTCCGCTACTTTTAAAAGTTTGGTGGAGAGAGGACCATTTACAGCTATGGAATTGTCATTATGTTACATTAAAGTTTTAAAATTCAGAGAATTTAAAACTATCTATAACGGTTATAATTTCTGAATGTTAATTCAGCACAAGTTAATTTTTCCATTTTTAGCATTTTAGAGTTACAATTTTTATTTCGAAATCATTTAAATTTTACTTATTTTAAATGCTTTGTATTTTTTCTCACTGTTAAAAGTTTTACTTTATTTCTTAATCGAGGAAATTTATTGGTAGCGTTTTACTTTTTAATTGTATAACCATGGCATCTAAATAATTTGACACTTTTCTGGAAATTATTTAGTTACGACAGATTGTCGGACAATAAGTTAATTTGTTAAATAAACTGACAAATTCCTCGTTCAGGCAAACCTTTGAAGATAAATTCTTTATGTTATCAGAGCGACACTTTAGCGACTCGCGAAGATTATTCTATTTTCATTACGTCAGAAAACTTATTTACTCGTTTCGGCTTTACTTAATCTTCTCTTTGTTGACATACGTACATCGAAATTCATCTAATTGACTTTATCACCTTTTTGGCCTTTAGTAATCAGTGTCAGCTCATAGAAGAAATTCTGTGAAATTAGCCCGCTAGCATTTAAATCAAGTATGATAATCCTGATTGGTCAATGAGAGCAATTCCAAATTAAGCCGGATGGTTGGTGAATTTACTTAATTCACTTTCCATCCGACGTCTAAAGAATAAAGAACTTGTTTTAATTTTACGGAATTGTTTCTCTTTTCCATTAGGTAAGCTTGAATGAAATGTTATTTATTTTCAGTAATTTAGGTTTTCAATTGTTATAGATAGTTTTAAATTCTCTGAATTTTAAAACTTTAATGTAACAAACAGGTTATAATTTCTGAATGTTAATTCAGCACAAGTTAATTTTTCCATTTTTAGCATTTTAGAGTTACAATTTTTATTTCGAAATCATTTAAATTTTACTTATTTTAAATGCTTTGTATTTTTTCTCACTGTTAAAAGTTTTACTTTATTTCTTAATCGAGGAAATTTATTGGTAGCGTTTTACTTTTTAATTGTATAACCATGGCATCTAAATAATTTGACACTTTTCTGGAAATTATTATGTTACGACAGATTGTCGGACAATAAGTTAATTTGTTAAATAAACTGACAAATTCCTCGTTCAGGCAAACCTTTGAAGATAAATTCTTTATGTTATCAGAGCGACACTTTAGCGACTCGCGAAGATTATTCTATTTTCATTACGTCAGAAAACTTATTTACTCGTTTCGGCTTTACTTAATCTTCTCTTTGTTGACATACAGTACCGTCAACGCGGATCCCGTATTTTCCGCGCACCCCCGCGGTCCAAATTGCAACGCGGTTTAAATACCTGTCTCAGGTAAAAACCGCGTGCCCCCGCGGTTCAATCACCCATAATGACAACACCCCCGCGGTTTGAACGATCGATTACAGGTGTTAAAAAGTATCGAAAAGGAACACGAGTTATCTCCCTCGATGAAAAAAATATAACATGCATTAAACATAAATGTAAGTTAACGAATGCATAAAGATAATCATGATCCTTTTAGAGAAAATCACATATTTTGAAGGTAAATATTTGTTTTAAATATTCGCTGTTTATTTGGTAATACTGGGGTAATATTTGAATTATAATTATTTAAAGCTGTCATCTGTACAATCCAAGGTGAAATGAGCCATGCCTGCAGGTGGTTGAAAAATCATGCTTTACTAACTTATTGATATATCGATAAACGATTAAATTAAATTTTAAAATCTAACAAAAAAAATGTAAAATTATTAAGACTTATTTACTTAAAATAAATATTTTACTTTATAAATATTCAGGTATGTATATTTTTATTTTCAATATCATTTTATCTGTTTATCCTATCAAACCGTTAAAAATTCATTCAAATTTTAAAAGTGGCTTAATCGCTCATGTTACGGAAAATTACGTCCTTATAATTGCTGTAGCAAGCGTCATTGTTTTGATAAAAAAATTTATAATTTGTTCGGAAAATTGATTTCAACCATCTCTGTAGACCGACTAGTTGTAGCCTTATAAAAACACATGCTCACACTTAAATGTTCAAAGGAAAATTAGTTCTCCTAATTAAAACACAAAGGAAAAAGGTACTCATAATTAAAATTGTATGCTTCTTCACATCGCACGGGTTTTATTCAGTTTTAAACTAAGTGTTGTCCTGAAAAGATATATACACGTATATTCTGTGATTTTCATAAAACAATGGCTAATCGTTCTGATGTGCGTGAAGATAGAAATTTCTTTACAAGAAATGGAATGAGGTTGATACATCACAAAACAACATGTGAAGTTGTACATGTTATTAAATGCATACATCTCGAGTTACTTTTAAAAAATTCAAATGCCAACTATTTTTGTACATATTTCCTTTAGTGTGTATATTACTTATAAGTCGCGATCATTTCCTGTGTATAGTGATTAACAAACCAAGGGTAGAAAACGACATGCTCTAGGGGTTTTCACACCTATTCAAGACAAAAGAAAATCTCCAAATTGCGTATACGGCTTCGTCTAACCGTACAACTATCTTACAGAGGAGGCTTCTTGATTGAGTGTCGCCGATCTTGATTTTATCTACGATCTTTATGTGAAAGAGAGAGAGAGAGAGAGAGAGGTGTTAAGCTCTTTAGCCCCCCCCCCCCCCCCCCACGCCACTGCATTCATTTGAAATATACTAATATAAAAATTTCCTAAGTTTAGTATTCATAAAAGAATAGGGACCGTATACATTTTGATTGAATCCATCATGCAGTTTCAGTCTGAGTCCACGTGCGTCACCTGTCAATCAAATCAGCCCGCGAGCTGCACCATGTGCTCCTTCCTTGATAAAGGAAAACAGTTTTGTTCTATTAGTTTTCAGGTAAAGGAAAAAAAGAAATGTGTCTAACATTAAAGTATTTAACACTGTTTATGATGTTTAATTTAATGCTTGACATTGTGTTTGTGAAGTTTAGTTCGTATACAACGTTATCTAAAAAGAAAATTAATTCTCTCTCTCTCTTTCTTTTCGGGGGAAGAGACATGTTACACACCTTTTCAGTTTAAGAAGGCAGTAAAATGAAACAATTATATATTGTTACTGTTAGATAAATTGTTTGATATACGGGTAGAATTCCTGGTTGTCACTTGTTGCAAGGAATATCCACCTGCCTCATACCCGTGAATTCTGTGCGTTCAAGCGTAGAGTGATTTCCTGTCAGTGCGATGGTTTCACACCTTTGTGTAAAACAATTGGGACAAATACAGTTAACTTTGACAGTCATTAAAACGTTGGAAAGGGGGTTGGGGGTACAAAAAACGTTATAATTCGCTACTGATACGACATATGTGTAGTTGCTTCATATTCAACACACATAAAATGCTATCAATATCTTTTTATATTTTAAGGGTAAAGTAAAATTTTCATATCATGCCGTTGATCGTATGGTATACGTACACCGCGTAGCGTGTGCTTGTCACGGACTAGGTTAATTGTCTTGAGTATTGACAGTCTCTCTCTCTCTCTCTCTCTCTCTCTCTCTCTCTCTCTCTCTCTCGTTTAGTCTATATTGAAATTTTTGGGTTTTTTGCGGAGGGGGTGCATCTTAAACACGTTTAACAGTTAAACAGATACCAGTAAAATGAATAACTATTTAGGGTTTTCCGTTTTTCAACGGAAAACCCTTCTGTTATTCTACTGTTTCTTATTATTATTTTTTTTTTTTTCCCGCAAATTTTGTGCACGAGATTTCTCGAAAATTTTTTGTCTGATTGCTATGAAACTTTCAGGGTATGTAGATGATATTAATATCTCTAGACGTTTTTTTCAAATTTTTAAAATTTACTTCCGGTTATGAGTTATTGCCCTTTAATTGAAAATTGGGGGGTCTTTTGTCCAGAGTTGATCTCGGGAACTACAGATGATAGATGCATGAAATTTGGCGAAATTGTCGGTAACACTTTATAGTTTTGCTGGCATGAAAATTTTGGTAATTTCTTTGTTAGTTTTTGAGCTATTTGTCGCCAAAGTTTAAGATTTTTTCGGGGCTGAAATTTTGTTGCTTTTTGTATTATAACTTTTAAACTAAAAATATTTTGTTAATACATATAGAACAAAAGTTGTTTAGAATAACGAGAGCTTTCATTTAAAATTAAGAAAAAAGGGCTGGCCCCTATAATTAGGGGTCAGCAGCTCATACACGTATTTTTCTGATAGCAAAAATCGTTATCATTTTATGAAAAAAAATTAATTTAGTTATTGTTAATATATTAAATAATGTCATTTGGTATCAAATTAAACAAGTTCTGTCCTATATTTTTCTTTAAATTTCATAAAACAAATATGTGAGAATCGTACATGAACGAGTTAATATGTCTACATAGACACACAAGCGAACAAATGCCACATTAAGGCCCAGGCATTTACTGCATTACGTTGTGTTGCGTCTTAGATAAATTGTTGTGATTCAATTTCATTTTTTTCATCTATATCATTTATGAATTCAATGAACACACATTATTTAAACGTTCTATGTGCAACTATTTGTCGGGGCGCCCCTGTGTGTGACCCCCGCGCGCGCGCGCCGAATGTAAACAGTAACGAACGGCATTGTAGAAAAGAGAGAGCCGTAATGCAGAAGAGAAGTTGTGTATTCTTTCGGTGTACACATGCATTTTCAATTTGCTGTGAAACATATGAACATGCACAGGGAACAATACTACATATTTGTTTAAGGAGGATATTTTTCTCGTGTGAATCGTTTACGAGGAAATTCTGACAGCCACACTTCTGTCGACGATCAGCCGTTGATAAGCTACGAGTAATAAAGGAGAAAAGATGGACATTAAAGTGTGTGATTTATGTGGATGTTACTGAAGAAGGTGAGGCTTTTACTCCTTTTAAAGTTTCTTGTTAACTGGTTAAAATTTAGTATATAGTATAGATGTACATGTAAGTACGTGCACACTGTTAGATGTTTTTGTTATGGTGTGGGTGTTTGTTTACTAACGTGTAATTTTTACATGTTTCATGGGTGTTTAGACTCGCTCGAGGTTCATGGGGGACTGGAAAGGGTAACTGAATTTATCTATTGAAAAAAAATAACAGATTGTGAATTTTCAACTCAAAATTCAAAGCAGGGTCTAATTAGAAACATATCATATATTCTTGTGCAGAGGACTCCAAATGTAGTCATGAATACCCTGTAGACATAACTTCAAGTAAATAAAATTGTATACTTCAGACTTCAGAGTTAAAACATGACTTTAATATCTTTATGATGTCGATCATTGTATCATTAAAGAGGTATAGCAGACCAACGGGTACCCGGTACATGTACTTGTACATGTAGGTTACAAGTTAGAACTATGCCTACCATTCTACCAGTTCACATAATTTTTCTTGTTTAGCAGTTATGATGTGTACTTAAATTGTCCTTGTTAATGTTTTAAATGTTATTTTTTATTCTCTTTTTTTAATCTGACTACTGGCAGTACTGGCGTGCGAGCAGTTCTCGCCGAGGACCATTTCTCGCTGGTGCACTGTTACATCATATTTTCGTATATAATTTTATATGTTGATAAAATGACGTAACAATGCACTGGTGAGAAATGATACTCGGCGAGAACTGATGGCACGCCAATATTGATTAATTACAGAAAAAAACTGAAGGTTGTGAGTGTTATTTTTAATTGAACAACATTGTTTAAAATAATTCTTTATATATGTGACGATCAGACCGGTTTGAATACCAGTGCCAGATAGCTCAGTTGGTAGAGCACCTGACTAGAGATTCAGGGGGCCCAGGTTCAAATCCCTTCATTATTTCTCCCATCCTGTTACAATATTGGTGTTGTGACCAACCCCTGGAACTACCCTTACAGAAAAGAATGCCATTGAACATCCATTATTTCTGCAGTTTATTTCTGGCCATTGAAACCCCATTGCTTTTCCAGTTACCAAGATGTCACATAAAATGGCATTATATATTGTCTACCAAGAAAAACCATTGAATTTCAAGTTTCCAGTTAAAACACAGTGAAAACTCAGTGAAAATCCATTGAAACACCATTGAAAATGAATACTTATGCAGATTAGTTTGCACCAGTTAAATGATGTCATCTTTCAATGCTAAATTAATGGAAAAAGGACGGTTTACACAAATGCATTGAAAACCCATTGAAAACCCATTGATTTTCCATTGATTATTATTTGATTGCTTTATAGAAGATAAGTAGGTCAAGATCAAGTTGCATCATAAGATAACCCTGAACATTTTGCAGAATACTGACCCAGAGAAATCTCAATATAGATCAATTCAAATCTCCCCATAATGCTTGTTATACATGTAACTGAACGTAATTCATATGAGCAATAATTAAGGACAACTTAATTGTACTTGATATAAAAAAGGTATTAATTATATTATATTATGTTCTCATGCATGCACATGCATACTTACATGCATAATTAAATTATTTACTATAGTTTATTGACTTCCAAATACAATCTAAAATGGTAGACATGAAGTACATGTATATAACATAACTCTCTTTTTTTCAATACATCCATGCACTAGCTGCTTGCAACATTTAAATCACTTGATAGTGTGTAAATGTTAATTACTCTTTACACAAATTTGTATCAAATCATACAAGTGTAAGAATTTAATATCAAAAATATTACCTCAAGTGATCAAGAATATATCCCCCAAAAAAGTTCCATAAATTCACTGTATATATATGCCACAAAAGAGCAGGATGCCCAACAATAACACATTTTCCTTACAATGTACATCACATTTAGGCTCCAAGATGAACATTCAAAATTTGCAACTCAACTTCCTGTTATGCAGTAATCTTAATTCTTAGTGGTCAGTTTATTTGGCAGAGGCCAGTGACCCAGATTGGCAACTCAGCTTGAAATACAATGTAAATCTAGAAATGTGTATAAGAATTCCATTTAACTGCTCCTGAAAATAAATGGTATTTTACTGGGAAACAGTAACATTGAAGTTTAAGTGAAATGGAAAACTGGTGTTTCACTGAGAGTTGCAGGCCATTGAAAATGCAGTTATCTAAAAACTGCTATTTAACTGGTAGGTATAAAACTGGTCAGATGAAGACACAAGAAAAATAAATGCACAATCAATGGTGTTTCAATGAAAACTGGAAAATCAATGAAAGTTCAATGGAATTTCAATGGAAAAAAGCCAGTTCTTTTCTCTAAGGGTAACAGGTTAACTCGATCCTGCCAGGGATGATCTTCGAGGGTGAAGATCATTTAAGGGGGAGGAATGTGACGGTCAGACTGGTTTGAATACCGGTGCCAGATACATGTAGCTCAGTTGGTAGAGCACTTGACTAGAGATTCAGAGGGCCAGGTTCGAATCCCACTTTGTTCCGTCGTTATTTCTCCCATCTTTTACATATACATGTATATCAGATATATGACAGATGATTAAGGTCATCACATGTTTTGCAAGATGCAATAAGTGTTAAAAACCTTTACTTTACAACAGAATACATTTAAGTGAATATTTATGTTTCTTGTTATTATTTGGTGTGGTTTTCTTGACAGTGTCGCATAAACAATTTACCCGCTCCTAAAACACAAACTTTCTTTTTGTGGATTCAGCTTACCGCTGATTGGCTGCTGTTGCAGCAGACAAATAAGATATGCACGCACAAAACACAATGAACTTATCAGAGAATGAGTTGAGTTTATTTAAACTGTTGGAATTTGGGTATTTTTTTTTTAAATGTATACTTGTGACAAAACATATATGTGGTACATACAGCTGTAGCTTTATGAAGAAAATTTTGGTTAGACCTTATATACCTATCATGCAAGTAAATGATATTTACAAAAAACTTGCAATTTATGGCACACGAAATATACGCTAGTTTTATAAAGATTGACATACATGTAATGTACCACATTCTTTGAAAAATAATCTATTAAAAATTCTTCATTAAGTTTACTCATACATGTTTTATGCTTATTACACGTAGTATTGTTTTTAAAACATGTAATTTATAAGAAAATAAACAAAAACCCTCGCTAAATTTATTTGCAAACAAATAATACACAGTAGAATTGATAAAAAATGGTATATCAGAAGCTAATACCAGTACATGTACTTTGACGCTGTTCGGTGGGTAATATTCGTTTGTAATTTACGAATTGAAATATTGACTGTTGCACTACAAGTATGGTAATAAACTCTCTCTCTCTCAAACTCTCTCTCTTTCTCAATTTGATAAGTGTTTATACCTATGAAATTTTTTTAATATTATATTATGACTTGATATGCAAATTTTTGATCTTGTACTGCCTAAATGTTATGTCATGAATTGGGATATGTCATACTTATTACACTGCATGGTCAGTGTATTTTTTACAGAAATACTATGCATATGTTAATGTAAACACAGCTATTACTAGTACATGTATGTAGACACAGCTAATTATTTTTTTTATTTATTTCAGCTCAAAACAGACTCTTGTTACCACATGGCTTTTACCGGTACCTGTTGATTCTTGTGGGTCAGCTCCTGAGATTAACCTGTCACCTCTATCCACATGCGTATTCCTTGTGTTCTACAGACTATTTACTGGTAATTCAAATTAAATCCGATAATGCATGAACAATAATGGAACTTGAAGAAAGCATCATGCCATGTTGTGGTTTGTGTTTGATAAGAAATTATGAAAACAAAATTAAGGCTGTTTAAAGAAATTCATAATTGCTGTGAAAATTTGTTTTTCAATAAAAGTATACAATTATGTTTCCTTTATTTTTTATTTCATAAAGATATTTAGATGTGTTTACATAATTGAAACCCCCCCCCCCCCTCTATTTAATTGTCTGCATTAAGATTACATGTAGGATATGTAAATGTACATTTGACTTTGAAATAACATCTGCTATGATAATTACTTTTGAAATGAACAAGAAACAACCTATTTCTACCTTTCTAAGGTATATATGCATAAAAAAGTAGAAAAACATGTCAAATTTGAAAATTTTTCATTGAAATCAACTCTGTCTCCAGCTACCTGGGTGTGTTTGAATTTAATTCTAATTTAAGGCAGATGTCTAACTTGTAGGTTGTAACTTACTGTTTTAGCATGGTTAGAAGAAGACTAGAAATCAGAATAGATTAGATATTCACTAAATATGATTGTTAGCTTACTTTTTTCATGAAAACAAGAAATCACAAGCAGGACAGCTGTCTATTTGTTAATTAAAATGGTACAAATCATACAATAAACAAATAAAGATCACATTTTAGAATCATTGATGATTGTTTTCAAATATGTGTGAGAAATGACTCAAGGAAATTGCCACATGTTTCATAAAATTAGGTAAAACATTTCAAACCATGACTTTTTATGAAAATCAAAAGATTGGGGGGTGGGGGGTATACATGTAAGGGTATTTCTAAGTGATGTGAAGCTTTTATCATGATTATATCATGTAGGCATATGTTGTATTGAATAAGGTTTCTTTTTAAAGGTGGTTGAACAAAAGTTGACCTCTAAAAGGTCAGATAAAGATGTTTTACTATGGAGAACCCTGTAAATCTGTGTTTACTTAAGGAAATTGGAAATGGTGGGTTCACTTAAATGGCCATATTTTTATTAAACCTCAATGGAATTGGCAATATGTGGTATTTTTTTTCTCAGAATTGCATTAGCTTTCTTATTCTAAGACAAACCGTCTTTTCATAAAAATGTTAGTGTACTAAGTTAAAGATACAAGGAACAGTCTCGGATAAAGTACCGTCAATATTTTTGTAAAATTGAGAGTGACTGTACTTGAAGGTTTATCATTGTTGCGTAGATTCATGAAATGAATTTTAATGATTACCAATAGTTAGAGGGATGTCTCTTGTTGGAATTGGTAAGCAATATTAAGGCCCCTAATTTTAAGTACATGAGAAGCAGAAATAAATTGTGAAACTTGCGGCTATGACAGATATGTTGACTTTACAGTGAAATTGAAGGTTACAAACGGGAGGTTATATAACATGAAATGTAGGTGGATGGGATATTATATGCCTATTTAGTATTTACTGGGTATGAGGACAATAGCAAGTTTATTGTCCCCCAAGACAGCAAATATTTAATGAGGCAAAGCCAAGGGAAATAGTAGCTGTGGAATGGGACAATAAACTTGCTATTGTCCGAATAGTCAGTTAACTGGTATTTCATTATACAGAAGAAAACTTTATTTGTCAGCGATGCAGAATTTCTTGATGATAAACAAATTAGAGTTAAATCAAACTTTGTATTTAATGCGGCGATCTTATTAGGTCAGAGGTGTTCCCAGTTTAAGGTGATATGGGACACTTCCATGTTGTGACGTATTGTTTATCGAAATAAACAATAAAATAAAGTGTAATTATATAAGTACATGTAGTTTCTTCTCAAAAATGGTCACCTAACTCCTTAGCACAGTGGGTTAGAGGGTTTACTAGGAACCTGTAAGTCATGAGTTCGAATCCCGCTGGGGTTTTTACAATTTTTACCTTTTCAAATATTTTTAAAAGCTATTTTTTGGTTAAATATTGTAAAATTTGAAAATTCTAAACCGGTGAAAAGTTTTCAATTATATAGTACTTTAATCCACATTAATATCGACAGATGTCCCATACCACCTTAAAAAGGAGGGAAATCAAATTCTGCTAATGAATGGTTTTGATGACTATTCACCATGGGCAGATAGCATGGATACTATTTTAGATAAAAAGGCATGTTTATGCGGGCGCCTTCTAGTGATCAATTTGTCGGTCTGTCCATCCGAGATGGCTTGACAGGAGCATAGCTTCTCTCCCCTTGGCCCAATCTGGCTCATACCTCATCCACAGGGTTCCTTTGGTTGAAGGATGTGCAGTGACCTTGAACCATGTTTTTAGGTATAAGGTTAAGATCATAGCAGAATTATATACATAAAATCCTTGTCTGGGGCATATCTTTTTTCCCTTTGGTCCAATCTGGCTAATACTCTAGTGTCTCTATGGTTAAACGATGTGCAGTGACCTTGCATGAAATTTCTAGGTAACAGGTGAAGATCATATTGGATCATGCAAAAATCCTTTTTTGAGAGCATATATAATTTCTACTAACCCCTATTTGGCTCAGACTTCACATAAGCAGAGCTTTTGAGTAAAGGGTGAAAGGGTGTGTAGTGACCTTGAACCTATTTTCAGTGAAAAGAAACTGTGAAGGTCATATCAGAATTATATTTTTAAAAATCCTTGTCCGGAGTATATCTTCTCTCCCTTTGCTCCATTCAGCCTCATACTTTACCCACATGATGCCTTTGTTCAAAATATATGCAATGACCTCGAATGATATTTGTAGATGAAGAGTCAAGGTCATATCAGATCACACAAAAATCCATATTTTAAGAGCATAGATATACTCTCCTTTTAGCCCCTATTTGGCTAATATTTTACCTTTACAGAGTTTATTGGTTAATGGCGTGCAGTGACCTTGAACCAAGTCTGTCAATGTGAAGGTCATAGCAGATCTTTTTAAAATTAGTTTTAAATAGTAGATTATTTTCCAAATATGCTTAATCTTGGTCAGATTGAACAAAAATGCATGTATGTTAGGGGGAATGAAATTGAATTAAAAGTTCTATGCCAGCTGGAAAAATTTCAAGTTATAGGTCAAGGTCAAAGCAGAATTCTCTAAAATAACATAAGCGGGGCCCTTTGAAATGTTCACCATTTCAATGTTGTCTGGTTCATAGTCATTTTACATAGAAAATATTCACAGAAGTACAGTAAAGTAAACTTAACATCGATAAGTTTCTGACAATTAATGACGCAACGAGCACACAGTACGAAAGGTCAACCTTTTGAAAAGCAGTGAAGAGGAAAAGTTGCTCAGAATTATGTTTTAAACAAAATTGATTTTTTACATAAATTTTAATTTTGCATTCTGGGTTACGAAAAAAGATGTTAGTTCAAGGTAAAGTAAACTTGTACCTAAAATGAAGTCAAATTTGTTAAGTTGTACTTAAACACATTGGTTTTTTTGTTAAGTCGTTCTTGAAATGGTTAAGGGTTTTTGTTTAAGTCGTACTTAAAAACATTCGGATCATGTTAAGTTGTACCAAGAATCATTCGATTTTTTTTTATCTTTTTGTACTTAAGTTTCTTTGTTACTAGATTAAGAACTCTGCTTCTTAGTTGCTTTCGACATTAGCGGAAAACCCACTCGTTGCTTTGCAACGAGCTTTGCTCTAGTTATTGTTATTACTGTTAGTAAAATTGTATGAAAAACAGATGAAATTCCTGATCGTTACACGGATTATCCACCTGTCTCATATACATGTACCAGTGTATTCTGTGCGTTTAAGCGTAGAGTGATTTCCCGTCAATGCGATGGTTTCACACCTTTGTGTTAAACAATTGGGACTAAAGTCAAGTACAATTTACATGTATTTTCACAGTCATTAAAATGTTGAAGAGGTGGAGGGGGGGGGGGGCGGTTACGAAAAACGGTATTCGCAGCTGATACTACATGTACATTTGTGTTGTGGCTTCATATTGAACTCACATAAAATTATGTCAATATAATTTAGTATTTTACGGGTTGAGTAAAATTTTCATATCATGCCGTTGACCGAAGGTAAACGTTCTCCGTTTAGCATGTGCCTGTCACGGACTAGATAAATTGTCTTGAGCATCGAGAGGGTGCCGTAAAACGAGCTAAAAACTGATAAGAATTAAAACATTTTTGTAGTCGGAAATGTTTAAAATCATTAAAAAATCGAAAAATAATATATTATAGTTCTAACTCACCGTCATGTAGATTACATTATAAAAATGATTAAATATTTTTGAAATAATAGGTATATCAACAGTTTCATGAAAATTATTACGGGTGCAGATGATTCTTTAATTAAAATATCTCTAAAATAATTGATAAAGAGTTTTGAAAACGTGCATTAAAAATACGTAATCATTTTAATATGTGAAATGGAAACAATACATCAGACATGGCCAGTATAGAATGACTCTCAGTGTTAGATGGCCGTCTTATTGTCTAATAGCATACAGGTAAAAATCTCCGATCACCTTGTTCAACGGTAGGTCACACCGCCGCGGTTTAAACATGGCTGCAGCGAGGACCGCGATGAATTAACCGCGATGGTGTAACGCGGAAAGGATTAAATAACCGCGGGGGGAGCGCGGTCAAATACGGGATCCGCGTTGACGGTACTGTACGTACATCGAAATTCATCTAATTGACTTTATCACCTTTTTGGCCTTTAGTAATCAGTGTCAGCTCATAGAAGAAATTCTGTGAAATTAGCCCGCTAGCATTTAAATCAAGTATGATAATCCTGATTGGTCAATGAGAGCAATTCCAAATTAAGCCGGATGGTTGGTGAATTTACTTAATTCACTTTCCATCCGACGTCTAAAGAATAAAGAACTTGTTTTAATTTTACGGAATTGTTTCTCTTTTCCATTAGGTAAGCTTGAATGAAATGTTATTTATTTTCAGTAATTTAGGTTTTCATTATAGTATTTTATTATATTTTTTTCTGTTGCTAATTTTGATAAATTTTAGTTTGTTTTGTTTAATATACTTAAGAACAATGATTAACTATATATTTATTATTATTCGGCGGAACTATGAATTTGTCATTCTAGAATTTTAGTTTTCATTTCTATAAAAGATATTTCGCGTCATTGTTTATTATGCCATGATACATAATTTTGCTTCATTTCGTTTAAATGTGTGATTTTTATTATTGAATTTCTATGCTGTTAAATGCTGTTTTTATAAAGTTTGAATTCGCCGCGTAATTATTGTAAACCTGTAGTGAACTCTTCAGTGCGAGAAGGTGAATTTAACAATCGGTAGAAATTCGTCAGCTAAGTAATTTTTGTAAGTTATTTCCTCTTTAATTATTTAATGACAACAGTTTATATTTTGTTTTCTAGTTTTCTTACATTTCATAAGCGTTATGCATTTTCATAGTTATGCGGAATTATCGATCCTTAGATTATAAGCGTAAAAACGATCTCGCTTTCTCGCATTGCTGTGTTTTACTACAGGGTGTTTCGAAATATGTTTTTGTTTTAATTCACTTTCCATCCGACGTCTAAAGAATAAAGAACTTGTTTTAATTTTACGGAATTGTTTCTCTTTTCCATTAGCAACCAGTAGAAAGCCGAGTGGCATCCTACCAAGCTATTCCCCAACTAAATCATATTCACAAACAGAGAAAGTCTCTGTGTGAAAATTACACTGCTTCTGCTTATAAACAATGTAAACCTCTTTTAGCATCTGAAATTCATTGCTCTGATTATGCATGCAAGACTGTTTCGTTCTTAAATATTCCCAGATGCACCATCCAAGGTAGTTGGTAAAGTGAGGGCCAGTATTACTTTAGATATGGCCGTGCGCTAAAAACCCTGAATATAAACAGACGCCGACACCGACGCAAAAGGGTATAACGTGTATTCCCCTTCCTCTACTCAGCCCCCGTTTTCCTCTTTGTGAAATAAAATGATAATGCGTAAATGCGTAAATGGTACAACCTTTGATTTAAATGTATAACTTTAAAATTTTAGATAGCCTACCAGAAAATACGAAAATTGGCCGATTTATAATAAATAGAAGATTAAGTTTAAAGTTTAAATGTGAGATTCATTTTGGATGCTTTCCAACTTTATGACACAGACACAGACATCGTCAGTTTTCTGATATTACATGGTTTTACCCAATCTGATACAACGTAACAATAAGAATATTTTCATTCAAAGCAAAGTCCGTCTCAAATCAAAGTGTTATAAGATATCATGTATACAAACTTTACATTCGTGTATTTTGTCGTATATAACTTTTAAAAGCTAATTGGGAAATGTACAAGCATTCTATCAAAGCCCACTTTCAGCTTTTTGATGTGTCTTTCTGTGTAAAATTTGTTAATCTCTTGCATTTATATATCACAGTTCGTATACATGTATAATACATATACTGTATCAAGTACACATTTGCATTATATTTTCCAAAGTCTTTAATTTTTTTTTTATAGAATAAAACTCGGGGAACGTGATTGTGTTTGACGCTATTATTGCTACAAGTAGTAACCCCTATTTCCTTTATTCTTTATTGTCCTTTTTAAGGGAATTTCTTATAACTTCAGCGTAAAAATTCACACAAAACTAACGAAAGAAATTGCATTTTATTGTATATATATTAGCCTAATAAAATCTTAACATCACGGCAAACCCCAAATGGAACTGAAATTGAAAAAAAATTATATGACAGCCTTCAGTCATATATTATACAACGACATGTTTAGTTATCGTTTCACGTCTTAGTTCGTTTTGGAGCCTCTCCTTGAATACCTTTATGGCACTGTCTTTATTTTCCCATAGCAAAAATTCATCTTTGGAAATTTTCGGTTCTAATGAACTTGGGATGCGTTTATACGGAACACCACCAACATTAATGACAATAATGTCAGCAATTTCACCCTTGTATTTCAAGCTCACAGCAAGATCAATTTCGAATTGATGTAGATCACTGGAGATGTATTCTTCTGTCAAAACGATGATGACTTTTTTACTTACTTTAATGTTTACTAAGATATTGTAAAAGTCACGTTTTCCGGGAATTGCATCACGAGCTTTGAAATACAACTTAAAGTCTCCATGGACTTCAGTCAATTCTCCAGAGTCGATATCTGGCAGTAGCTGTTCAATAACCCATTTATCGTCCTCATCTGCATTGGATATATAAGCATCAAATACATATCCGTTAATTGGCTGATAACCATTTTTGCTTCTTTCCGAGCCCATGCACAATTTTTGCATTTGGTAACATCGGTAGAGAATCCACCATCGCTTCTTGTAGATAATTACGCAGACGACAAGCACTAGGATACCAGAGGCTGTACTAACCCCGACTACAAAATACAGGTTAAACCAAATACAGTTTATTTTTGTCCGATCAAATACTAACAAAGGTTTCCCCTTCCATGCATCGGGAGAATTACACACATAATTTTCTACATTTGCAATATTCACTCTAGTTTGGTTTACCCAATCTCTGAACCATCGGAGGTCGCAAGTGCATGCAAATGGATTGTTGCTCAGATTCAACATTTGAAAATTTGGGTTTTGTGAAAGATCTTCCAAGGAAGTTGAATTCACCAACGATATGGAATTATCACTAAGATCAAGGGTTTTGAGTGCAGAAACTTGTTTGAATAAACCATTGTTCCACCCAGAAATTCTATTGCCCTCCATTGTTAATGTCTTCAAAGAACTAAGATCTCTGAAAATCGATGCTGGTAGGTTGTGAAGGAAATTCTTCGAGAGACTAAGTGTTTCTAATTTGTGTAACCTCGCAAACATGGTCCCAGAACTATCACTTCCAATTAGATCTCCAAGATCGTTGCCATCAAGTATCAAATATTTCAGTGATTGTAAGTGTTTGAATGATGACAATGGCATTATACTACAGCCGTTATCAGCCAGTGAAAGATACAACAAGGACGTCATGGATGAGAAGATGTCTGGGGAATTTTGAATTGTTTTCAAATTGTTCTTATTTAGCTCAAGGGAAATCAACCTTCCAGATGGAGCAAACAGTTCTGCGGCTAGACTACTTATACTATTGGAAACCAAATGCAGTTTTTGTAAGCTGACCAAGCCATTGAAAGCCAATTTGTTCACCTCAGAAATTTTGTTGGCACCCAAGTAAAGATTTTTCAACGATACTAGATTCACAAAGGAATTTTCACCAAGAGCTATGATTTGATTTCCATTAAGATAAAGTATATTTAGCGATGATGGAAGATTTGTTGGAACTTTATCCAAATAGTTGTCTGCAAGGTTCAAATTGATGAGAGTGCGGAGTCCTGCAAAGGTGTCGTTGGCAATTGTCTGAATTCTGCAACCCTTCAAGTCAATCTGCTCTAGCCTTTTTAAATTGGCGAATGCACGACTAGGAAGTTGATTGATTATGTTATTGCTCATAAGCAATTGCTTCAGTACTGTTCCATTCAGAATTGCAAACGTGGAAGAAGGCAATTGTCCTCCAAGTTGAAGTCTTGCTATATTTAGTGAGGTTAGAGATGAAGATTTGAGACCCTCTAATCCATTTTGTAGTTTAGGTGCCGTTAAAGGATTTAAGCTTATTGTTAAAGAGACAAGTTTTGTTAACGGCAGAAAAGCTTCATTTGAAATGTCTGTAATTTTATTTCTGGATAACTCCAACTTTCTGACGGGACTATTTCGCAGACTCTGAAAAGATTCTTTTGTGAGATTTTCTATGAAATTTGTGCTTAGACCAATTGTTGATAGCAGTGTATAATTTTCAAAACTATTTGGAAATGTTGCGTTCTTGACTTTATTTCCCTGTATGCTAAGTTGCTGTAGTCCAGTTAGTAATGAAAGCGATGGAATGTGATCTAAATAGTTTTGTCCCAAATGCAAGAAAGACATCTTTAAACATTCAACAAATGACCGCGGATTAATATGTGTGATCCGGTTATTAGTGAAATAGGTCATATTGAGATTTGTCAAGTTGAAAAATGCATTTTCTTCCAACGAACTGATACGATTATTGTCAAGCCGTATCACTTTTAAATTCGGCACACATGTCCCAGTAAATGTCGAACTCTTTATAAAGGAAAGTTTGTTATTCTGTAGATAAAGTTCTTGCAGTTCGGGAAGCCCGCAGAGAGAGTTCGGCTCTAAATCCGCAATTTCGTTGTGCTGCAGATACAATTTTTCTACCTTTTTAGGCAGTTCAGTGGGTATTTTCATCAACCGTTTGCCTTCGCAGTTGACCGACGTGAGTAACTTATTGCAAAAGCAATGCGTGGGACATGTATCTGTCCGTGCAACACCAACTTGAAACAGACATAAGCTGACTAGTAGCACCGGAGTCGTATGCATCATCTAAAAGACAAACGGACAAATTAATGAATATTAAAGTGGTCGAATTTGGTTTTCATTGTGCAGGTCTGATGGTTTTATTAAAGATAGCTTCCCCATCATGTTTTTACATTTTAAGATAGGTGAAGGATTGATGATTTTAATTCTATGCTTGTTAAACGTTGAGCTTGCCGCATTTTTTTTTAACACTGCAGTAAAAATGGCCTTTTTTTGATAAAAAATGAAATTTGGGTCGAGTTTCCATGGAAACTGGTCAGTATATAGACAATTTGACATGTGCATTTTAGATAGTTTAATAATGATATTATGATAGTTTAATAAAGTCTACATTCTGGAAAATTTTCGGCAAAATCCGTTACTATGCGTGCCGAAAAAGTTTAAATGCTTACAGAGAATGGCTCTGATTGCACAAAAATGATTAAAATCGTACAGTCGGTGAAAATTCGGGCTTTATTGGATTTGATCACGCCCCGGCCGAAATTATCACCTCATAGTACTCGAAGAATGATTTCGTATTCCTTAAAAACAAATTAAAAAACAGGTAAAAAAATTGGTGTTCGAAATTTTTTTTACGATTTTGGCGTCGTTTCGTAAGTGAACGTTGCCACTGTGCTTGAATGATAAAAAGAAATTTTTGTGGAATACGCTTTAAGATTTGACATGAAAGAAAAGGTAAATTGTAAGTCTTATATTTTTTTTTCTTTTATCATCGGGATTAATTTTACTAATATTTGAATGAATTTAATGATCAATATCTGTGTGTAATATTCTAAATAAATAGCAAAATTTGGTGCACTTTGTTATATTGAGATGACCCTTTTCAAGGGATATATAGGAAAGTTGTTAGTATACGATAAAAAAATTTGGATATTTGACTGTTTGAACCACTCTAAACCAAAGACATCCGATTAAAATTATGTTCTACAAGTATTGTAGTACACGTTTACATTGAATTAGTTTTGGTTTAACGTGGTCTTCGTACTGAAAATAAGACAATTATTTCAGTTAGTGTCTTTTTTTTATTACAATCATGTATATAGCCATATATATTGAAAATGCATATGCTGAAAATGTTAGATGCTTGGGCTAGTGGTAACGCGGAGGTATTTTTGATTTTGTGGTCGCTGGATCGAATCCACTAAGTAGTATTTTTTTCACTTAAATTTAAACATGAACAGAATAGAGAGGTTAAGTTACATATATCTATTCTTCTGGGTTTTTTTTTTAATTATCTTGTTTAATTCAGACTGAGTATGAGTACACCCAATATATTTAGATATCTTCATTAACACTGTACATATGTACTCTATTTACGCTTAGATCCATTGCATTTTGCTTGAACTTATCACGGTTTAGAGTATCAACTACTGTTATACACAGAGTTTCCCGAATTTTTTACAAATCAGTTGTTACAGACACCATTATAAGATCAGTACAGTGTATCCAGGTTTCGAAAATCATATTGCGACAGCTAGGTACCTGAAGCTATTTTAGTAACAGGTACTTTCCGTCCAAACACACACAGGTGTAGGCGAAATAATGGGAAAAGGCGCTATACATCTTTTTTGAGTTATTTTATGTATTAAAAAAATAGTTGTTATTAAAATAACTTACATGTATGTAAATTTATCAATATAATAAACAAGAGTCAACTCTCCAGGCTGATGTGTACAGTATACACTCTTGCTTTTTATATAATATTGTCTGGAATGTATACTTTCTCAATGTTGTAATATACAATATGAGAATAAAAGAATTGAATTGTTAGCCAAGGGTGACGATCCACGGTGTCGTGAATAGAGAAACACCGAAGATCGTCACCCTTGGCTGCAAGCCGTCTGCACAATTTATGGCAGAGCACTATTGATTTGCATGCAGATAAAGAACGATGAAAATAGCCTGGGAAAACCTGTTTTAATTTAGGGTATTTACGAGTATATAAATACCTAATCTGTCATTTTACATATTAAAGAAAAACAAACAATTAATTTTCAGAAAAAATAAATAGATTGGGACCATTATTGAGCAGACATAAACCTGCGCAGACCTAGAGGGGGTCAAAGGAGTTGAATGTTCATGAAAAATCAAACTTATAAAATTCACATCAGAAAATTAATATGCCAAAAATAAGTACCCACCGAGAGAATATCTATTTCTTAATACATTGAAAAATAGTAAAGTGCAGGTCGATGTCACATATTTTTGCATAATGAGACTTAAAATAATTTAAATATAACAAGAAGCAAATTATTTATTTTAAAATCAAAATTTAAAAAAACTTACCATTTCTTGTGTATCACAAATCTTGTCATATGTGCTCTTGATATTTATTTGATTTGTTTCTTTCGTATTCTCTCACAACCGGATAATTTAATCGTCAGCCGTGCAGCTGCTGGAATGCAATAAAACAATTCAATGTCAATGACGTATACTATCTGAATACTTTAATATAAAGGTTCTTCACTCATAATATTTCATCACCTACCTTGAAAGCGAGTCCATAGAGACTGTTAAACACAATTAAAATTGGCTCCTTTTTAGTCGGTGTTATAATGAGTCAAATGGGAAATCCTGCCCTTTACATCTACAGGTCCTTTCAAAATATAATGCATATACGCATGCTCAAAATGATTGCTTAATCAAAATAATAAGTTGTCGAAGAAATAAACTGACAATTTTTTTTTTTTATAAAAATTAAATTTGAAAATACTGAAAATGAACATTTTTAAATGTTCACGAGAATATACAACACAATTTTTGTATTATTTATAAAGATATACACTCTGTACGTTTTCCACGTCTTTACTTTCATTTTATTCGCTACTGCATGGAAGCCGCGGTTCATACATAAAAAAAATAACTAGCCGCCAGATGTCGCCCCTAAATGGCGCTCACCAGATAAAATTTCGGATGTTGTTTCACAGACTCATTCGTTTAATGTGGTGTATTGAATTCTTAATTTTTACTAAAGTTGAAAAGCAAGTGTGTAATTTTTTTTAACTAGCACCAACCAGATTTCGTACTACTGCTCTAAAAATATGTGGGCTGCCAAAGGACCAACTGGAAAGACCCAAATATTATCAATAGGAAGACCTGAATTTAATATTGAATGCATTGACAATATAACATTAAAAAAAAGGGTTTTTAAAATTGATCTTAACCATTTGTTGAATAATTTCTGTGTTTAAATAGAATTTTAACTTTTTATTGTGTAAAGATAAACATTATACGACTCGCATGGAAAACTATACAAATTGAAAGTGTTGATGCTTATAAAACAAAATGGAGAAGAAAAAAAATGTTAAATCTTAAACTTGCCATTTAACTACAGCATTCGTTTCATAACTATACGAAAGCTACATGTCGCTGCCAGCCACGGCCATGCATCGCAGCCACTAAGCCCGTGTTAATTATTCATCAAAGAAACGCGAATGTGTAGCCGTCAAATCATTTCATTGATTATTTGTGACAATTTATGCAAAGATACTTTGCACTTCAAATGACAAATTCAGAGAGAGATTCCATTAAAATAGTCGCCATACATACCTGTTTCGAAATTTGACTTCATGATATATAATGACTAACGTTTTGTATTTCGATAATTTAAAATCGATCAACACACTTTAATACGAAAGACGAATAGGGCCACTTAAAAAAATATTTTTATCTCGTAATTACGAGATAAGATCTCGTAATTACGAGTTAATCATCTCATTATTACGAGAAACGATCTCGTAATTACGAGAAAAGATCTCGTAATTACGAGAAAAAATCTCGTTATTACGAGTTAATTATCTCGTTATTACGAGAAAAGATCTCGTAATTACGAGAAAAGATCTCGTTATTACGAGTTAATTATCTCGTTATTATTACGAGTTAATTATCTCGTTATAACAAGTTAATTATCTCGTTATTACGAGAAAAGATCTTAAATTACGAGAAAGGATCTCGTTATTACGAGTTAATTATCTCGTTATTACGAGAAAAGATCTCGTAATTACGAGAAAAGATTTCGTAATTACGAGAAAAAATCTCGTTATTACGAGAAAAGGTCTCGTTATTACGAGTTAATTATCTCGTAATTACGAGAAAAGATCTATTTAAAATGTTGCGTTTCATTATTCTAATCTTTTTATGCAAAGTGTATGGACTACTGCAATGTCTATTGATATATACATACTTAGCATAATCATCGTTTAAAAGCGTACGCATAATTTGATATAAAATCGGATCAAGCAGTTTTTAAGAAATTTCAGAAGGAGTAGCAAAGCAGATTGATTAATAAATTCATCAAACTGTTTATCAATAATTAAGAAGGATACATGTAATTTGTTTTCAGACTCCAAAATGTTAGAATACAAAATCAATTATTTTCAATATACATGTAGGTTGTGTATAAACATATAAAACACAAATTCGGGTAAATCGTGTATATCCATATCCGTGACTGAAACAATAAAGTCATTAAAGTTATCTGTAACTTTTACGATTATAGGACTACCTGGTAATTACTTCGTAGTGGGATTATAATATATATAAGTTAAATAGTAACATTACATGAAGTTCTTTCCTTTTATTCATATAAGATAAAATGTCAAATCCAATTATTGATTTGTAGAAATTAATGAAAAATGATCGTTGATATTTTTAAATATTAATCAAAATTGAATCAACGTTTCTTGAATGAAAAAGACTGAAATGGTGATCCAGTCGAATTCTTTCCAGAAACTCACCATTTTATGTAGATCTTTTCTCGTAATAACGAGATTTTTTCTCGTAATAACGACAAAATTATCTCGTAATAACGAGATCTTTTCTCGTAATAACGAGATAATTTACTCGTAATAACGAGATCTTTTTCTCGTTATTACGAGATCTTTTCTCGTAATTACGAGATCTTTTCTCGTAATTACGAGATAATTAACTCGTAATAACGAGATCTTTTCTCGTTATTACGAGATCTTTTCTCGTAATTACGAGATAATTTACTCGTAATAACGAGATCTTTTCTCGTAATAACGAGATAATTTACTCGTAATAACGAGATCTTTTCTCGTTATTACGAGATCTTTTCTCGTAATAACGAGATAATTTACTCGTAATAACGAGATCTTTTCTCGTAATTACGAGATAAAAATATTTTTTTATGTGGCCCTATTCGGCTTTCGTACTTTAACGCCCACTAGAACACAAGAGTTTGAAAATTATGTACAGTGATTGTTATCTTTTCCCCGATTTCACTGTTATGAACCGTATACCCTAAAAATATTAATAATAAGACATCTAGCTATTTTAAAACTTATTTTGGTAATAAAAACCCTCTTGAACTACTACGTTTTGTATTTATAAACAAATTAAGGTGGGTTTTTTTCCATGAGTCTTGCGATGAGTGTAATGAAATTCATCATTTTTACAAAAATTGCGAAACAAATAACTTTTCAAGTAAGTCTTACTTAAAGTAGTCCGAGTATCGCAATACGTCATGATACGGATTTTACAATATTGGTTCGACTTTTACAAAGCGTTTTAGATACCCGGTATTGATTTTGCTCTACATCGCTTTTGTAAACAATGGCAATAATAAGCAATTAGAACGGTAATATATGTATTCTATGAGAGATAGAAATGATTAATGTTGAGAAACTCGATTCTGTAAAAGTAAAATGAAAAACGAAGTTTCTGATTAACCAGGATCTCAGATACATGTATGCTTTTATCTTCTTTGTTTTGATGCCCCCCCCCCCTCCCCGAATTTTTTGTTCTTGTACTAAACCGGTTTAAACTTAGAGACAGAAGCTATTTCGAATTTAATCAATCGTCAATTAATTAATGTTTAAATGATATCTAACATTGTTGACAAATCTAGGCAGAAAACTGTAGCAAAATGTGATTTTTACGGATTTTTTCGTCAGGGTCAACTTGGTTTAGAGCTTATGGCGTGAAAAGTAATCTGTCAACATATAATTTATTTTACCAAATCTTTTTTCTAAGATGTCAATCTATAGAATAAACACCATGAATTTAAGTTTGAGTCCATTAAATAGTAAAAATATTACCAAACGCGATACTAGCATAGCATTTTTTGTATTCTATTTTGATACATCAGGTCCATAAAGGGTACTTACTTACAAAAATTTGCGCAAAATTATTGATGAGATATGGCTTAAATTAATATGTATACTCTATTTTGTATGTTCAGTTCTAATTTTCCCAAAATTGGTAATTATTTTTAGGAAAAACGGACGTCTGGCAAATTTCAGAATTGTCAATAATTTTTGCAAGGGGGTACACCCGTCTGAGAGGTGATAACAAACAAACTAGCATGTAAACATGCATATTTTCTTTTATATATGTATTGCTAGAATGTATATTTATCATTTAAAGCTAAGCTTTTAATGATTGAGCCCATTTAGTGCCGAGTATAGGACTACCTTAAAACGATCCACTTAATCATATAAAACAAATAAATAAATGTAAAAAGAAATATTTAAAATATTAGGGTTTCATTCTTACGTACCGCTTTCCTTTTTCAAAAAGAAAACAAACAAACTGAAAGTGATTTATTAAAATGTATTTTTTCAAAATAATTGAACTTTCGCACACTTTTTAAATAATATTTTTAAAAACATTTTACAATTTTGATATTGAACGTTACATTGTGTCACCTCTGGATGATTATCATTTATACACATACATATATACATCATATTCATATCTTCATAACATTTGCAATTAATGGGATGTCCATAGTTGTATTACTAATCAGTGACAGTTTTTGCCCCGATATTTGCTTTTTGAATTTTATTTCTATTTAAGGATTACGTTTACTCAGGTGGCGAAAACGTTCCACTGATAGGAACGAAAAACCACTTATTGCACATTGTAGCAATACTATTGTGGTGCAATTTTCATTTTTAAATAAATTTTTATGCTAGTTATTGACAAATTTGCAAAATTTCAATGTTTTCTATATTTCAAAACTATTAGAAACAATACAAGAGGCCCATGGGCCACATCGCTCACATGAGGAACAATAGGTATGATAAAATTAGCTTAAGGTTCTCCGATCCTCAGCCTCAAAGTATTTTTTTCATCATTAGAATATTTTTCTTTCAATCTTTATAAATGAAATGATATAAAATGAATATTTTTAGAGAGTATCAATGCATTATACAAAGTTATATATATAATGAAATAAAGAAACAAGTTGAGTTAAAAAAAATTCCGGTGCATCGATTTGCTCGAACTCTACACCAAGATGTATATAAGTGGGAGTGCTCCTTGGATGTACTACGCCAAGCATGCAGTTGCGTAACCACTGGCGGATTTAAGGGGGGGGGGGCGTGGAGTGCGCACGCCCCCCCCCCACCCCCCCTAAAATTTTCAAAGTATGCATGACTGTAGATGATTTGATAAAATTTACATAGAAAAATTAGCATTTTGTGTTTCACTTTATTTATAATTATGCCTGACTCAATGTTACACCTCATTGATACACTAGCTGTGCTATCATCTGATCCTAATTCAGTAATGCATGTTGACAGGTTCTGATAACAAACCAATTAAACTGTGTTTAAAACAAGCAGTGTTGGTCATTTCATTATGTTGGCTGCATCAAATTCCCCAGGGCCCTGAACTTGGGGTTTCGACCAAGAATCGACTGGAAATCCCAACAGTTTTGTTTCAAGTGTAGACTGCGCTGTCATTTCCCTATTGCGATGCAAGCAGAAATTTCTGAATAACTGTATATTTTTTAAATTTTTTTTCTAGCTATATAGGTAAATAGACTATTTTAATATAAGAATATTGAAGATTTGATGCATCAGATATTTCTAACAGCTAATAGGGGGTCTGATACCGTAACGTCATTAGAATGTTGTAACGTCGATAACCTGGTTAATTTTTGGAGTTCATAAAATCCTAAAATATTTTGTTTTTAATCCAATACATGTATAAGGTATGAGTAACAATATGTGCCAATTTGCTATATATATGTTATAGGCTTTTGTGTAAAGTGTACATAACTGAAAAAATACCACTATTTTGAGCCTAGTTTTACCTTCAAAATACACGAAAACCCAGGAGCTTCTGGGGGCTTTGCCCCTTGGGCCCCCACCAGGGCTTTGCCCTGGACCCATGGGGGGCCTCAAGGCGGCCCCAAGACCCCCTGCCTCAATAATTTTATCCACGCCCCCCCCCCCCTAACTACAAATCCTGTATCCGCCCCTGGTACCTGATGGTTATACTAGCACTAGAATACTAAACTAAAATTGTCTGTATAAAAGTCTAATTTATGGTAAGAATAAAAGAAATCCGGATAATTTAGAGTTATCGAACTTTGCTGAGGATCAGGAGATCGTTAATGGAGTCATGATACAAACTATCTGGACAATGAACAATATTACATGTAGATCCTGTATAAATAAAATCCATTTCCCCCTGGATATTCTTATGCTTCTACACGATGATTTTATAGTCATATCAAATGTTGAGTACTGTAGTTCTCAAAACGATCCATAACAATTGTTTATCTATGGGGTATAAACCTACATCAAACTCTGAACCTCTTGTGAGGCCGAAGAATTGTCTTTGGGCCAAAGTCTTAATAATTATAAATAATCATCTGGCTGATTAGTTCCTGAGAAAAAGATTTTTAAAACTTTACCCTATATTCCTATGTAAAACTTTGACCATCCATTGTGCCCCACCCTACCCCCGGAAGTCATGATTTTCACAACTTTGAATCTACACTACCTGAGGATACATGTACTTCCACACAAGTTTCAGCTTACCTGGCTGATTAGTTTCTGAGAAGAAGATTTTTAAAGATTTACTCTATATTTTCCTATGTAAAACTTCGACCCCCCCCCCCCCAATTGTGGCCCCATCCTACCACTGGCAATCATGATTTTTACAACCTGAATGTACACTACCTGAGGATGCTTCTACACAAGTTTCAGCTTTCCTGGCTGATTAGTTTCTGAGACGGAGATTTTTAAAGATTTACTCTATATATTCCTATGTAAAACTCCGACCTTCCCCCCCCCCCCCCCCCCCGTGGCCCCACCCTACCCCCAGGGGTCACAATTTTCACAACTTTGAATCTACACTACATGCGGATGCTTCCACACAAGTTTCAGCTTTCCTGGCTGATTAGTTTCGTAGAAGATTTACTCTATATATCCCTATGTAAAACTTTGACCCCCCCCCCCCCCCCCTTTTGACCCAAAACCTACCCTGGGGGTCATGATTTTCACAACTTTGAATCTACACTACCTGAGGATGCTCGTACACAAGTTTCAGCTTAAATAATTTCCTGGCTGATTAGTTTCTGATCCACACACACACACACAGACAGATGTACCAGTAAACTTTGTAGATATACAAATAACAGATATTCAGAGATAAAATATTTTAATGCTATAAAATAACAGCTTCAGTACATAATACATAATAATTAAGAATAAATAAAAACAAAATCACATACACTATGTTCCCTCTAAGCAGTCCCTACCCCTACACACCAATCTCCCTGTTCTTTTTGATATTCTGCATCTCGTACATCAGCGAGTAAGTGGAGTTGAGCAGATCCTCGGTTGCTTTCTTCAGCCTGACCGATTCCTCCCCCACCCCCGGGATGTTGGAGCGCATGCTGTAGGGGAGGGTCATATCCTGGTATGAGGTGTACAGGCTGGACTTGACCGGCTTCAACTGGTCGGCCATGGAAGTGTCCCAGGCGTAAGGAAAGCTAGAGGCGATCCTCTCAGCATCAGTCAGGGTCTGTTAGACAAGAAAATAAAGAAACTTTACAGGAGAGAAAACAGTGAGTCTCTTCTAAAACAATATAAACCAGATATCAATCTTGAAATAATGTTGTTATTGAAATGGTTTTGGTTCACTTCAATATAACAGCCTGTAGCATTGGAAATGGATATAATGAAATAGACCCAAACACTTTATTATTGGTACAATACAGATTACACCCACTGCTTTGTGCATGCAAAATTAGTTGTGAAAATACTCAATACTGACTGGACTTTATGATTTAGTTTGCTCATATCCATTAAACTAGTACTTGCATGGATTTTTAATTGTAATTGTATTATTGGTTGGTGAAATCATTAATACCCATATCACCCTCCTAGCCCCCCCCCCCACCCCCCCCCCAAAAAAAAATCTTCTTTACATTACCTTTCCACACTTCGTAAACATTTCTTTCTGACATATCAGAGGTGGTGCATTTACTTTCTTTCCATCTTTTAATCTTTTAGTATGACTTTTTAAATCAATGTATCCAGTGTACTGATTAAATCTTTCATTTATAAAAGAGGTGCACAGAAATGTGTTGTTTTCATTTGCTAACATGGGTCATGATCCTGGTTTTTAACTGAAAACTTGACACACACACAAGACGTTTAGATTATAGATGTGCAATTTCAGGATTCTTGCTGGGGAAAATCAGTAAATGTAGTAAGGCAAGTTTGTCAGTAATAGCAAAAGTTGATATAATGATCTACCCTTTGTTACCTTTGTCATTCCTTCCTGTAAAATATCATCCAATAGATAGTATTGTCATGTACATCAACAATGGTCTTAATCTTTCTTTTATTGTGTTATTATTTGTTTTTGTCTGCTACTGTAGATTCCTTATTTTACTTGAGTACTTAATTCCACGATTCAACCGTTTTGCATCAAATCGCGAGAATATAAAATCGCAACGTAAAATTTTTATAATAATTTCATTTACCGGTACTTTACATTTGTTAAAAAAATAAAAGCGAGATTTCAAAATCCACAAGATGTGTTTCTTGCGATTTTACGCGGATATTAATTCCTCACATATAATTAGGAATCTACAGTATTTATTGCTAAATATTCTCTCTCTCTCAAAACTACTTACAGTTTGCATTTTAGACTTGATGCCCTTTGAAGCATCTCTCAGGCCGATGTTGGATGCTGTGGGAACCATAGAGGGCACCGAGTTTTCGTAGCCCTTCATACAGTGCTGAAAAATATCAACCAGGGATCTGAAGCATACCATTCCTACACATTAATTCTAATCATTCCGAGCACAGATCTGTCCTTACCCGAGATATAGAGAACGAGTCGGTGTCTTCTAAGCTCTTTCTGCGGTGAGGTTTGACACGGTGAGGTGACATCAGTGTGGATCTAGGGATACTGACTCTGTTCAATCATAAACAAATAGTTAATATCAATCTAACATGTTTAATAGTTGGAAATTAAAATGAAATATTTTTCGTCATGAAAATATATATATGCATTTCACTGGAAATCTAAATTTAAAAGAATACTATTTATACAAAACAAAAATTCTCCAAGAAAATTGATTTCACAAAAAACTTTTAATTTTTGACTTTGACAGAATGATTTTTACCAGATGATCTTAAGTGATTTTTATCTCATGCCTCTAAATGTCTTAAATGAAATCTCTGGGTACCTTACGATGAGATATTAACAGGCAGTGTTTGTACCTGACAAATCGAGGGTTCTCCTGCGTTGGTTTCTTTGCAGTCTTCCTGTCCTCGGGAGAGTCGATATCCTCCCCAGGAAGGAGGGTATTCCTCAGTGGTTCAGTAAACAGTCTGTCATTCACTATGTATGGCTTGACCTCTGTAACACAACAGCAAAATAACGATAGCTCTATAAACGGCAAAATAATGAGAACTCTATAAAAAGATCTATTTAATAAATATTTTATTCATCTGAAGCAAAATATAAACATAAAATGTCAGAGTGTTATATACTATTAAAACAAACTATCAAACATGACAATAAAGTATTCAATATCCACCAAAAAACCAGGAATAATAAGTCCTTCAAACCCCGCTGTATTGATTTATTAATTTATATGATTTAGGTGGAAGGAAATGATTAAATTCAGTATTTTAGATTGAGACTTTCCAAGATATATATACCTAAATTGTTTTCAGAGACGTAAAAAAACTAAAATGAAAATGAAATCATCAAATAAATCTCCCAACCAGTTCATCATTTTGTAAAAAAAAAAAACACAAAATGAAATAAACAGAAAAGGAAACAAAATAGATATTTGCACCAAAAGCATACTTACTGTTCTTTTTATGTGAACTACATCTACCCTTATTGTATTCTATAAATTTAAGATACATATCTCAACCAAAAGTATTTATCATGAAAATACATATTGAATACTGTGGAATTATTTTTATTCATTGGGGTCAATGTTTGTGGGTAGCCAAAGATGTCCTGGTTCGTGGGGACGTAATTTCATTGGTAGCAAGTTCTATTTCGTAAATAAATATTTAACAAATGCTTGTATATCCATTCGTTTGGATGTAAATTCGTGGGCAAGGGTTACTCATGAAAGCCACGAACATAAGTCCCCTACGAACAATGATGATTCCACAGTAACTTAATATTGTAATCAAGTTCATCTTTTATTACCTGATTTGCCTCTTAAATCAGATAGAACATACAGTTAGTGTAAATTAGCTAACAATTATGGTGGTTTGATGTTCTTGATTTATCATATTTTTCCACAAAATTAATTTAATTAAACCTATCGTGAATACACAATTTCAATTGAATTTACACAATTTCAAATAAACTGATTAAATTTTGATTTTCTTGGAGTGTAAAATTAAACTAATCACTCCTAGTTGGTACTTTTTTTGAGCAATTGTGGAATTAAAACAATTTACAGTATAGTATCTAAACGATATGAACAAGCACACAGTTCCATATTCATGGCATGTTCCCATACAAACTGCAGGGTTCGACATTAACCTTAGTCCGTTAGTCACAGACTAATTGATTTTGAGTCGGACTAACAAAATTTCTGTCTAATCAGTCCGGTTGGACTAATAAAAAAATCTGCTTAAAAAAATGTGTAAATTATCGATGTTGCAAAGCCACGGCAATATTGTCGACAACTTCCTGGAAAACGCTGAGTTTATTTTTACAGTAAATTAATATATGATACATTTTGGTGATTATAGAGTTACCGAGTGAAAACAACAGAGGTATGCAGGATGTTATGGGTGATTTGATAATTTTTTTGCCCTAAGGGTAGGTAACGAGCACACATGTTCACAACAACCCTGGCTTCGATAGAGACGCTTAGGTGTTTAAAAAAAAATAAACTGAAAGGTGAAAGGAAATTTCTTGTTGTTTAATTTAAATGAATTGTGTTTAAATCATTTGTCTTAAATTGCTTATTATTTATACCTGATTTTTAAAGAACCTAAATAACAAAAAGAACATGGTAGCTCAACGCCCTGATCTATTGCACAGATCTATTTTTAACATCTGTAATGGCGGCTTCTACCATGTACACGGAGATAATGAATACGCAGCTTCTTGCTATGTACTGAATAGTACAATACAACTAAGCCAGTGATTAACCTGTAAGAAAAAAAACATCAAAAAATTCCTTGTGATGTATGATACCCACCCCTTCTTACAAATTCTAATAAAAACAGTGTTTTTTATTAGACAAAATACGGTAATGCATTTCATTTATTTTTGACGGACTAATAAAATTGCCTGCGGACTAGTTAAAGTTAACAGACACTAGTCCGGCAGGACTAATGCATAAAAAAGTTAGTGTCGACCCCTGAACTATCAATTAAGGTTCAGAGTAGCAATGTACTTACTAGTATCCTGCAGTATTTCTTTGACAGGTTCTGGGTCTGACGACTCATAAAACAAGGACTCTGGTCCTCTGAAAAAAAAAAGCAGACACCTTGAACTGTGAACTTTAGACAGTGATGTGCTCAGTCAGTCCAGGATGAACCAATGAGTAGTTTTTGAATGGTTTTCAAAAACCAGTCATACATAATAGAAACCAATTTTTCTCCATCAATCAATGCCCTGAATACAGGAGACTGGAAAACTATTACATGTTTAACAGCATTCTCTTTCCACAATAGAGATACCGTATATCCAGTTTCAATAAGAAACTTTTTAAATCACAAAAAATGGCTGACACAAATAAAAAATTTACACAGCTTCCCCACTTTCGCAAATTTTGTGACACACGAAAAAAACATCATGATTAAAAAAGTATGTGGAGCATATGTAACAGTTTTATCTATAACTCATATCAAAGGCATAGCTTCCAAATTATCATAAAATCATTGCATGCAAATTAAAAGCTGATTGAAACTTACTCCATGTAAAATCTATTAACACATTCATCCCTATTAAGCCGTCTGAACTCTCTTAATTCGTCAAAGTAACTTTCTGGGTGATTAGTGGCACCCCGGTCATTGTCCAGTAGGGCCGCTATCCAGTCGTAGCCCAACAAATGGCGTGTCCCCTCGGGGTCAATGTCACTGCCTAGACTGTCCTGGGACGTCAGGAAGCTCACTCTGCTCAGAGACTAAAAACACAAAATTAAAAGTTGGTTCTTAAAGCTTGATTTCTGTGATCCAGGAATCCTATTGCAATAAAATAAATTTGGCATGTACTAATCAAATTTCTATTGCTGCTTACATTAATAATAATATGTAAGTAAAATGTAAACAATTACACATACATGTGTTAGATATGTATTTTAAGGAAAAAAGGTAAATTATGTTTCAATTGTTTGTTTTAGCATGTTCAGACCACATAATCTTTTTGAAAAAAGTCATCTTGTAGCCTTTTCTTTTCATTCTTTATAAATACCAACATAAACTAGAAGTACAAAGAGTGACCATCTTTAACAGAAACATACAATGTATATCCCTAACCTTTTGGAGACTTTTAGGTCCTGTAGTTTGAAGAATTGATTTTGGTTTGTAAGATTCTTGAATCAATCTTGCTGCCCTCTTATCATTTCCTGATTCTTGAAGTCTGCCATAGTATTGCTCAGGTTCTTCTACATCTACAGACTCATCTACACATGCCTTAGCAAAATCAAGTTCACTTTCATCAAATCTGGAGTAACTAAAATTCAGACCACTGTTCTTTGTCAAATCAACTAAATCTTCTCCTTCAACATGTACATTACGGTCAATAATATTTCTTTTATCCGATACAGCCTTGCTCTCTCTGTCTACTGATGACTTTTTTTTCCTGGTTTCATTTTCAACATCCCTCCAACTGCTTGCCTTTCTGTAAGGAATGCTAGGATCATAGATTTTTTCTTTCTTGCTGTCATCCTGCATCAAATCTTTGGACTGGAGGCCTTGTTTTGAATGACTTGTTTGGTGTAGGTTTTCTTTGTTCTCAAGTTGAATTTGCTTTGGTTTTGATATCTTTATTCTGGATCGTCCGTTTTCGTTGGATGTTTTGATGACTGTTTCTCCATCATGCTGTTTTACACCAAATTCTTTTGGTTGTGTCACGTGATGTTGGGATGTTTGAAAATCTCCACTTCTTTCATGTAATGAATTTTCTGCCTTGGTACTGTTTAACTTTTCCGAGGCACTGGTTGATAACATTTGCTGTAGTCTGCCTTGTTTTGCTTTTAATTTCTGCAAAAGCACCTTGCTCTGCTCTCGAAGCTTTTCATCTATGTCCATTATGGTTTTTTAAAAATTCTGTAAGATCAAGAAAAAACATAGCACTTAAACAATGAGAATAATATATCTTCATTCCTCATATCATATCTGACTGTCTGATATCAGAACCATTCTCTATTTTTTAAATCACTTGTCCGTCTGCTCGTGAAAAGATTTAAAAATAAAACAGGAAGCCCCATAGTAGTTCTTCTCAAAAAGATAACTATAACCTATGCATAAAAAGCAGAATCAGTATCATCGGTATTACAATGTGCCAATTTACGAGAAAAGGTTCCGTCCCTGCTACTTGTCCGAACAAGTCTGCCAGCGTGCTTGGAAACAACGAATACTGTCTTATCAATTACATTTCGCTTTAGCATGTAAAGAAGGGATGTTGCTTAACCAGATACAATAAAATATGATAATATTATTTACAAATAAAAAGAATGCAAACAAATCAGAGCTTACCAAAGAGAAAAATTGTCAGGTACGATCAAATGGTTTTACAGTGGCCGCCATACTATGCACATTGCGAACAACAAGTTGTGATTGGTTAAAACCAATATCTCGCGAGAACTGTCATGGCATCCTACAAACTGTTCCGCACTTTTCCAAGGAAGCTATATTCCCTGTTATGTATTGTTTTTGTTATTTTGATCATTTTATGGAGCTCAAAAGTTTTTAATTTGACTAAAAACATTAAAAAAGAAAAATTTCTCGTTAGAAGAGGAACTGTCAAGCATTTAAAGAACAAAACGAAAGACACTTTCATTCACATTGCGTCAAGGGAGACAACTGTCTTAAAGAGAAAGGAAGGAAATGTCAACATTGTGATCGTGATTAAAAATTCAAAGAACAACCCAAATTTACATCCAAAATTTAAAGTTCTCGTAGAATCCATTAGCAGGAAATCTTCCA
Organism: Magallana gigas; assembly: GCF_963853765.1. Taxonomy (NCBI): domain Eukaryota; kingdom Metazoa; phylum Mollusca; class Bivalvia; order Ostreida; family Ostreidae; genus Magallana; species Magallana gigas. The sequence goes on along the minus strand of NC_088855.1, from coordinate 2,481,635 downwards.
TATCTCTCTGTTTTCATGTGATTTGTGATGAGGATGGAAAGACAATAGCAACTTCTGTTATAGAAAGAGCCGCACCAACAGAAACACAGGTGATATTATTCAAGATTTGTAATCTAATTCATTGAAAAATCTGTCCTATTTAGAACACTGCTCCTGGTTCTTTTTTCTTACAACATGTTCAATGCCTGAATTCAAACTACATGTACATGTGTATCCACTTCTAATAATGTACAGGAAGGGGGGGGGGGGTAATGATAAAGACCGGGATTTGAACCTTGGTCCCTTTAATCTCTAATCAAGTGCTCTATCTATTAAGCTATCTGGCGTCAGTATTCAGTCTGGTCTGGTTTTTTTCCCTGACAGGATTTAACCATGCTGTCAGTTCCAGGGGTTGGCAAGTATACTGCAAACGTAACCGGATGGGAAAAATATTGACAAATCAGACTGGGATTCGAACCCAGGCCTCCTGAATCTCTAGTTAGGTGTTCTACCTAGTGAGCTTTACAATCTAATCTGACCATCACAGTTTCAATGAAAAGTTACCAGTTGGATAAGATATTGTATTATTATCTTCTCCCAACAAACTGAAAAAAGATACTTGACACAAGATGTTTTTAATATGTACAATTTTTTTAAAATCAAAATTCCTTTCCATTGTCATCTATTTAGTTTTGAACAGCTTTGAAAAAAAATTTTTATAAGTAAATTTGTCATAAAATGTCCCAATAAAAATCTTGTCTGTATTAGGCATACACACAATTTACATGTATTTCTAAATGTGGATGGAAGTGCTTTTCAACGAATGGGACAAGAGGTTTATATGCTTGGACAATGTAAACTCAGATTAATCTGAATGAAACGTATCAATTTTTAGATCACTCCTGATCTCTTATCTATAGGCTTATAGATTTTGTTTAACCATGAAATGGGCATTTCAATGATTCAAATAAGCTTATAATTAGCTACAAGGTAGTATAGTAGTGGATATTTAATGTATTTTTAATGGAATGTTTACATTTAAATAGTACAATTTTTCTATAAAAACTATGAAAAATGCCAATTTTGTAATACAATGTAATTGAGAAATTTACAGCAGAACCATGAAAGATCAATAAACCAATGTTGAATATCAAATCATAATGATAACAGAGCCTGAGAGTTGGTTGATAAAAGTGACTTATACACACATACACATGCTGAAAAGTGGTTGTTTTTTTTTCTTCAGATTATCATTCACGACATTACAATAATGACACAAAAGGTAAAGGAACAGATTTCTCAGATGCAGACCTTCTTCAGCCACAGTTCAAAATCTTACTATGGAGACCCACTGTTTTTCCTGTCCATAGTATTACACAGATTTATTCCTCTTGACAAAGTGATAATGCTGGATGTTGACTTGAAATTTGATGAAGACATTAGGCTGCTGTACAATATTTTTGATGAATTTTCAGAAAGATCTATCATTGGAATAGCTCGAGAGAACCAGCCAGTTTACAGACATTTATTTCATCAATATCGTGGAAAAAACCCTTCCACTAGAGTCGGCGCTCCGCCTCCTGATGGCTTGACAGGATTCAATAGCGGAGTTTTACTCCTAGACTTGGAGAAAATGAGAAAGAGTCAAGTGTATAATTCTCTGATAGATTCACCTAAGACACTGGAGACATTGACTCAAAAATATCTGTTCAAGGGTCACCTGGGAGATCAGGATTTTTACACTCTTGTTTCCATGGAACACGAGGATCTGTTCCACATCTTGCCATGTTCCTGGAACCGTCAGCTGTGTGTTTGGTGGCGGGATCATGGATACGGCCAGGTGTTTGATCAGTATTACACATGTTCTGAACAAATTAAAGTTTATCATGGAAATTGTAACAGTGACATTCCAACCTTACAGTGGGAAAGGCAGTAGATCTGTAGTTATTGAAATGTGATACATCTGTGCCATATGAGAGAGAGAGAGAGAGAGAGAGAGAGAGAGAGAGAGAGAGAGAGAGAGAGAGAGAGAATCTTATTTAATTTTATCTAATTTGCATTTGTGTACAGGTAATCTGTTTCATTTAAAGAAATATATAATAAAAAAATGAAAAAATAAATGAGAAAACCTGTAAAAAGTTTATATGAATTAATCTCTTAAACATGGACATTGATGGGTACCATATGCAGGCCTTTGACTCCCAGTCTGAATCAAAGTACCGAAGAACTGACGGGAGTTGATTTTATCGATGGTTATATATTTTAAAATCAATGATATGTTATTTTGCAAGACAAGTACAGGTAGTTTCTAATCTGTATTTGAATAACGCACATTTTTATAATATGAATTTTTGGACTTTTTCGACACAAGAATGTTGATAAAACCCCACATGAATCATGTTAAGTAATACATGTATTTAAACTTTTAAAGATAGAATAAAAATCAAACTATGTATCATTGATAGAAATATTTCTGGAGAATTTAAGGATCCAAGCAATATTGAACTCTCGTCTCGTTCAACCAAACGGTCGGCTGTCGCCGTTAATCCCCGACAAGCAAGAGAGACCTTCTGCTTGTCGGAGATTTACGGAGCGTCGAGTTGAACGAGATTATATTGAACTCTGGCGTAAGAATACATAAAACTACAAAAAGTATCTAAATTGTTCGTACTATTTTAAATCTGACTATTTTCAAGGTATTTATAAATATATTTCCTTGAAAAACAATGCTTTAGTATACATTATTTTCGAATTTATCAATTATTCTCAAGAACTAATTCTTGTCAGCGGCGATGATTTGTGCTTTGGTCCAAACACTGTTTCACTTTCGGTTTGTCAGAGTAACTGCATAGGAGAGTTGAATAAAATCAACTCCCAAAAAGGAATTGGAGGTATAGGCCTTCAACTAAGATGGGTACATGAGTTTAAAAAAATAATAATAGTTGGCCAATATTATTCAGTCATTACATGAACAACTTTGGGTGAAGGTAAGGGGCTTGTGAGTATTAATTAATTGGATCTAGAGGGGGTGGGGCCCCCTCTCTGGAAAACTCAAATTTCTTTAATTTACATAGTAAAATTACAAAAAATATGCCTTGGACCCCCCCCCCCCCCCCCGCAATATCAAATATCTCTGCCCCCCGCCCCCCGGAAAAAAAATATGTGGATCCGCGCTTGTTTGAAGGTGTTCAAATCTGACAGATGACCTCAGGTCACTTTTCCTGATACAGATGGGGAACATGTACAAGATTCCGGTTAAAATAATTCATCCATGTGACTTGAAGCACCTCACAAAATGGAAGGGAAAATTTCACAATGTGAAAATAGATTATTTAGAATATTTATTAAGCAATGATCTGAACTACGTGATATACATAAAGGGAAGTAAAGTCAGAGGTAATCTGAACCTTGTTTTGAATTTAAAAAGTGACCAAAAAGTACCGTAGTACATGTATTCAGTATTTATAAACAAATTCAAATCAATTTGGCATTGCTTCGTGTACATTGTAATACTTTCGCACACTGCTTAGTGAAGGGAGGTTGTGCACTTTTAAAGTGTTCATAATTTCAAAATTCATTCTCAATGTTAATATATGTGAAAGTCGCTTAAGCCATATAACAGAAAATTTCTGAAGAGAGCCCTAGAACAGGGGGGGGGGGGTATTTTTGGTAATTTCACGATGTAGAATTTTTGTATTAGTTTGAATTTTTCATAAGGTCTGGTCAGTGGGCCCATCTCTCGATCCGAGCAAGGGTAACCCTTACTACAATAAATTACCGTGATCGAAGGATAAAGAGACGGCGCGGATGCAAATAAAGAGTAAAAGGGGGGGGGGGCAAATATAGGAAATGCGTACGAATCACGGATTGAGGTTGGATAGGGGCAATATGTAGTTTCTAAATTATTAGAAAGTACGTGTACGTTTGATTTGGTCCAACAGTTGAGGCACCTTCCAATTTTTTTTTTTGGAGTTAGTAATTTTCAAAGTGCGTTGCACCAGGGACGTATATACGTCCCTGGTTGCACCACACGTTCCCTTTGATAATGCTTCGTTCTCGTTTTGATAATGCTTCATCCCGTAGGCAAACTCAATTAATGTATTGAACATGTTTTAGAACAATCATATATACTATTATTAGTATGATTTTGATTTTTTTAATATATTTAAGACATTTTATTATACCAGGGACGTATTTACCCTCAGGCTGATTATATACTATTTAAAGGAAGGTTACACATTGTTTTTAACAGCTCGAAATCAGCGCTAACCCCCCCCCCCCCAAAAAAAAAAAACAAAAAACAAAAACAAAACAAACAAAAAAAACAAACAAACAAACAAAAACAAAAACAAAACAAAACAAAAAAAACCCCCCAAAACCCCCCAACAAAAACAAACAATCCCCCCCCCAAAAAAACCCCCCCAAAAATAAATCAAAAACAACAAGTCAACGACCTAGGAGAGATTGATCTAAGAGAAGTACACTATTCACTTTACACTATTAAAAGATTACATTATAACGGATTCAATAACTTCTTGATCAGATTGCAGTTAGTCTTATGATAAAAAAGTACTGTAGACTCTAGACTATATTTTACACATAGACAAATTGCATGGCCAATCTCCCAATTAATGACTGGCCATGTTTTACTGTTCAAGGCCAGTTGTGTACATTTAAATAGCAGTCGGCGGGCACTCGCTGGCACCTGTATAATTACATATACACACGTGAGCGGCCCCGTGTTTACCAACACAAGGTGCACGAGTCCTCACGCCCGGCACATTGCGGGAGCCCTATGGTAAGTTATGGCGGATTTTCCTGACGATGCCAAACATGATTTTGATTTAGATGTTGTTCACCAAGGGTTCGTGAAATGCCGAGAGAGCAGCGATCAGCTGATCCTGAGGAATTACCTGGAGGCCTATCACGAGTTGAACAGGTAAGAAGTATAGTGTACGTGATTGACAGCTTGTATAACGACCAGTCAGTAAAAAACATACGATGTTACACCAGTCTTTTGTTAATGTCCAGTTAGTAACGTCATAGCTGTGAATATTTAGACACAAGATATTGTAGAAGACCAAATGTTTCCGAGTCTAGGTTTTCTGAACCCTAATGCCAAGTCTCTGAGAAAACTATGTGTATGTATCTAAGGGGACATGGTCACGATTTAACACAGTGACTGTTTCAGTCAAAAATTATATTCCCGATTTTAATGCTATGTTCACAGTGCTTCAGTAAGACATTTTTAAAAGGCAATCAAAATTTGAGTGTCGTTTGTTGAGTTAGATCTATAAGTACAATTCTTTGCTATGTAAACAAGGCTTTTGTTACATTTTGAATGTTGAAGTGAAAATTCCAGTTTAAGACCCAAAGTAAATGTGTTAAACATTAGGAATTTTTTATTTATGCTTTAAATGAATAAGAAAACAAACAAATCAAATCGAAAAAGATTTCTTAATGGTGTATTAAAGCTATGTAAACAAAAACAGGACAAGAGCCTTGTTTACGCAACAATTATTTTCTCCCTCGTTTCACTCCGAAAATAAATATTTTCTTGACTAACTTGTTGAAAAACAAAAACAGATTTTTTAGGATTGGTGCGTTCGTTACAAATCGCATTTAATATCCATTCGACATACAAAAAAATGGCAACACAAAATATTAGTTAATCTCATATAACATATTTGGGTCAGGGCGGGTAGGGAAAACCAAAGACAACCTATACTGCTTTGTAACGAACGTCGCATTAATCGAATACTTCCCGGGAAATCTATTTATACTGAGCGCGAAAGTGCTCGTGCATGAAATAACCAGTATTGAAGTAAACCAGATAATACGAAAACTAACGGAAATAAACGAAATTAAAAACGTAAAGAAATAAATAGAATTGTGAGCCCTGTATCTTGATGGTAACTCCACGATTGACTCTCAAATTTTGGTTGATCATTAGAAATACATTCCTAAAGTATTGTAAATAATAAAAACAGAAAAACAGAATTCGACCAAAATCGTGACGAACCATGCCCCTTTAAAAAAAATTTCGATGCTGTCTGCTCCCCTTTATTGTTCTTCTGACCTGATCCTTTATATCAAATTATTGAAGTTATTATACATGAATGTTTTCCATCTTACTCCTGTTTTTTTTCCTTTACCTGGATGTGCATGACATGTATCTGATTGTAGCGATTTGTTTCTATGTTTATTCTGTATATTTGGTCCTCTTTACTTGTATGCTTGGTTTGGGCGAATAAACTATACTTTTACCGTCAACCACGTGTACCCCGGTACATATGTCTATTCTCATTGAAAAAAGGCCGTTGAATTAGTATTTTCCTGGATGTACACCTTTTGTTTTTATTTTAATCAGGTTCTTCCGACTTACTGGTAGGCTTTTCGCTTTTGTTGCCAAAGACCTTGAGGAGAAAATCCACGTGCTGGAGAGCCATCTGGATGGACCTAATGGCCGACACTACGTCACCGTCCAATCAATGACCGACTTCGAGGTCGCGAATAACATCACAAAGGTCAAACACAAACTTCCCTCGGGGTCAAGGTCGTTGCTCCGTCTCCACAGAGGACTCGAGTTCATTCTGGAGTTCATGAGGCGTATGGGTGAAAGTTCAGACGACGATAGATCGTCAACGATTGCCGCTGAAACTTACAAAGACACACTCGCTCATTATCATCCATGGCTCGTCCAGAAGATGGCGGGCTTTGCAATGTACATGTTGCCAAGCAGACGACAACTCTTTGAAACTATGTGCAAGCATAATTACGCGCACGCGCTAGAACTCTTGGACTCTGTTGTAAAGGCGGGAAAGCCTGTATACGAAGACACGCAGAACATTTTTGCAAATCACGGTTTATTGGATTTACCCTAAAAGACGGAGGAAATAGGATAAGAATAGTACAATCAAGTTGACCTGTATGAAGATAAATTCTTAGCAATGATTTAATATGATTGAATGGGTAAATGAAAAACTATTTATTAGAATATTGATATGCATCTTCGCCAGCCAAGGGTGGGGATCCACGATGTAGGGTGAATAGAGAAACACCTGACCATGGGTTGGCACTCTTGACTAGCTAAGTTTATTGATGTGATGTGAGTCTCTATTTTGTGTGTTAGCGTGTACATATATGAATTTACATTTTCCAGTGTGCCGAGAGAGAATGATAAGTACGTGTATGTTACGTAAAGTGATTGTTATGTTTAAAGTGAATACAATGTATAAGTGTTGTTTGATACGAGGGAATCTGCAGTATAACAATGGACACTGTTTTATAATATTGAAATAAAGATGAAAAGTACGTAAGTGTTATATAACGAGTCTTCTACAATACTCGTCATGTGCCCTCTATGTAACATGCCTGTCTCAACACTTCCGCATAGTTGTTTGAACCCAGTCCCCTCTCTATAACTCATATCCTGATGGGAGCTATGATAATGATTTAAACGCCGTCAATAAACAACAAACAGTCATGGCTGAGTTTGAAGAAGACACGAAAAAGGATTTTGACTTGGAGGTGGTTGAGGTGAATTTTAGGGAAAGTTTGAAAGAGGATCATGACGTTGACTTGAAATGTTACTTACGAGCCTACAGTGAACTGGCCAGGTAAGATCAACCTAACGCGTATATTACGTAAAATTAAACTAGGAGCTAAATTCAATGAGTTCAAATGATCGCATGCAAAGTTTCCATAGTCTGTGTTCTTCGGTAAAGCATGGTACTTTCCCCATTCCTTTTTAATTAATTTCCCATAAACGATCACAACGAATATTAAAATATGAAAACAATCAATGGAATTAATTTATTTTTATTTCCTACATGATATAAACTATATATATAGAAGAAAATCTTTATGATATTGAATTAACATCCTCATTGTATAGGGACTGTATTGTAGGTTTTTCAGACTTTGTGGAACACTATTCTATTTTGTTGCCAAAGATTTGGAAGGAAAAATCAATGTTATAACGGACCTCATGCAGAAAAACAACCAGGCTTACTGTACAGTTAAAGCCCTGATGCTTCAGGAGGCGAGCTCTAGTCAGAGACCAGGCGCATGCGCACTACTGCGCCTCCACCGAGCGCTAGAACTCATCCTCCAGTTTATGGCCCGGCTATCCAAAAGTTCCGACGACGAACGGACGTCAGACATTGCAGCTGAAGTATACAAAAATACAATGGCGAAACACGACACGTGGCTTGTCCAGAAATTGGCGGGATTCGCCATGTATACACTTCCCTCGCGAAAGACTCTGATTGAGACGATGTGTAAACAGGACTACGAACAGTCGTCGCTTCTGGTCCAAAGAGCCACAGAGGCAGGAAAACCAGTGTTTGACGCTATAGACTTAGAATTCACTTCCCGAGGAATGAACTGAGAGAGAGAGAGAGAGAGAGAGAGAGAGAGAGAGAGAGAGAGAGAGAGTGAGTTTTCATTTATTAAAATCTGTGATAATCAATCTTGTGATTGTTCTTTATAAGAATTTTCATGTAAACGGTAAAAACATATGCAAACTTTAATTTACCAGTCTTTGAATAATAATGTTAAATGCATACTCGTACTTACTTTATCTATATTAAAACTAAGCGAGTGCTGATTTATAAAATGACAATGAAATAATTCACTATGTTCTACTATATACAAGGAAACTATGAATTATAAGCTGTAAGTTAAGTAGACCTATTCAATACGCCGTCATTTCCTCAACTTTCGGGTAAAAAATGATGAACAAGATCACAAGTGAATGGTCAATAATGGAAAACAAAATAAATATTTATATTCTTTTCAGAATATCAAATTTGAAATGTGTAACGTCTACACATCATCCCGATAGTTATATCCATTACACATTGGTCACGTCAATCAAAGGTAGATTTCACGACCGCCTCAGTTTCATCTCCACCTTGGTCAGTGACTGGTAGTAGCCGGTGACGTAATTCCAGTTTATGCCTTTGCCAAATGAAGTATTCTGGTAATTCCCGTTCAGGTTTGAGTTGTGGCAGCTTGAATACCACCAGGCTCCATAGAAAGCGATGGCGCAGTTCGGGCTGTCGTAGTTATTGACGTTCTCGTCATTGTCCCGATCATAGGTCGTAAAAGCCTTCCCATTGTGCCATGACAAACTATCGCCTGTATAGGTAAAAACATGGAGATGATATGTGATACCAGCAAGAATCAGGGTATCGTTGTATGGTCAAGTTTATTCTAATTGAAGTCAAGTTTTTTTATTGGCAAAGTCAGGCCCAAGGTTAAGTCTGAGACCTTAAACATGGTATATATAAATACCTCGTACCTTATAAGTACAACACTCTATCCTCACCAAACTCATCATATGTAATTTTACCCACCCCCCCCCCCCCGGCCTCCCCCATTATCCTAAAATATTTACTAAATCTATAGTATCATGATGACAACTCACCTGTGTTACCCCCCAAAAAGGTGGAGAAGCTCATTCGATAATTGTCACCCTCGGACTGGATGTTGAAGTCTGAGTATTTAACATAATACTGCTGGGAGGAGTATTCCATGTCAATCCGGAGGACATAGTCTCCTCCAGTCGTAATGTCATGGACATTGTCCAGCCCTGTTGGATTAAAAAGCCTTAGAATAACTATCTATCGTATGTTAACAAATTCAAGGAATTCAAAAATTTCGAAATTCGTGTGGATTTTGTGTAACGATAACATTATATAAATTATTATAAGAGAGACATAATGTCGTATTTTCTTACCTAGCCAGTATTCTCCCGTGGGGTTACCAAACCCTGTCTTATAGTCGCTCCAACCTCTGAAAAAATCAACGGCGCCATCCAATCTGCGCTGCATCACCTAAAGAAAGAGAAGGAATCTGTGACAAAACCCTAATCCATTTGAACAGAATAAACTATCAGAGAATACATAAATCCATAAAATTGGATGAATGTATGTGTCTTTCAGTGACCTACTTTATAATGGTAAATGATATTTGATGTGATATTACTACAATAGCAAATAATATCAGCAACCGTTCTAAGCTTTGTAAGTTGCTTATTAAAAAATCAATGTGATTTTTTTTTATTATTCAGTGTTAGACTTTTCACCATAGTCATAATTTAATTCAAAAGGAGATTGTTAATAAATAGGTCGCGTTCTATCTTACCATCCATCCGCCATCATCCGTGTCCATATCACACCTTACAGGTACGGTGCTGCCGCCTAGTGACAGAGGGTAATGTCCCGTGACGTTTCCATGTGTAATTCTTACGTCATCACAATCTGATCGAGAACAGAGAAAGTCCTATCATACTAAGTCTGACAATTGAGAGCAATCTAAGATTTAGTGTAAAATCATAAGCACATTTAAAATTTAGATTTAATTTTACCCTTGTGTATGCAGTCTGGCGAACATTTCACACATGCGCCGCTGTATCTATTGGATACTGCGTCACTGTCACAGTCGCCTCTCTGAACAGACAGACCAATACAGACAGTAGATAACCATGCAGACTTAGAAAGAGTACGGTCTTAACAGGGGAAACCTTAGTCATACACCATCAACGGAGCGAATTTAATCATATCACCATTCTCATTCTTCGGGACAAAATCTACCTATGGTCTTAAAACAGAACCGTAGCTAAATAATCAAATGTTATGAAATTGGTCATGCCCTTTTGACCATTTGAATTGAAAGTTTTGTTAAAAAAACCAATTGTACATTTTTTTTCTCGGTCTAATCGAACACGTGTAGTTTTAAAATAAATTCAGATCTCTGACCGAGTCAGGGTTACATGGATTTATATTACAGAGAATTTAGTTCAATTAACAAGAAGATCAATGTTGGAATTGTTCAAGCTATTCTTTCAATATATATACTGTTACATGTGAAATGCGACTGTCTGTAAGATACATAGAGATAAAGAAGTGCAATGATTACTTGTATGTAAACCTAAATATTTAGTCGGTCGTCGCCTCTACAAAAGTTGTCCAAAATTGGCACCAATGGTGGTGCTATAACGATCTGTAGAAGGCCACTTGCCTGTACGTAACGTTGAACTATTGATATGTTTTGATTCATAAATATAGAAGAAAAGTATAATGCATATATCTAAGCCAATTCATACTAGTTCAAGGTAAACGAATGGTGTTTTTTTCTGAACTTGAAGTTGAACTTAAAGGGGCATGGTCACGATTTTGGTCAAATTTTATTTTTCTGTTTTTATTATTTGCAATGCTTTAGGAATGCATTTCTAATGATCAAATGAAATTTGGGTGCCAGTCGTTGAGTTTTAAGCAAAATACAGGGATCACAATTCTTCATCAGGTAAACAAGGCTCATGCCCTGTTTTTGTTTACACAGGTTCAATATACCAGTAACAAATCTTTTTAAAGCTGGTTTGTCTATCTTATTATTCATTTAAAGCATAAATAAACAGTTCCTAACGATTAACACATTTATTTAAGGTCTAGAACTGAAATTTTCACTTCAACATTCGAAATGTAAACAAACGCTTTGTTTACATAGCAAAATATTGTAATCTCTGTAACTCGCTTATAACTCATCAAATGACACTCTTTTGGTTGCCTATTAAAAATGCCTTACTAAAGCATTGTTAACATTAAAATCGACAAAATAAATTTTTGACCAAAATCGTGACCCTTATATTCTTTTTTTTATCTTTCATTTATTTTTTTTCATTTTACATTACAAATATTTCGAATCAATAGATACCGAACCGTACTTACAAATTTGTAGGCCTTGCATTTCAGCGACCCATTTTGAGCGGTGTTTTGGTCATACAGAAGAGACAACACACAGATTTCTTGGTCGTTGAACCTGAACGAAAAAGCTTTGAAAGTTATCTTTACCAAAAGTTATCATTACCAAAAGATAGTCAGAAAAAACAAACCCATGATTCTAAAATGAATGCAGCAGTTTCAACTATGATCAAAACAGCGAATTAAACAGGTTTTTTGTGTTCTTTGGTAAAATCAACAGCCCATTTACAAATTTCATTTTCATGTGTACCGTATTTAAAAGCCATGACTCCGGCATGCTTGCTTTGTTTATTTTATAGTTAAGTTGCATGCTGTCAAATCTCTTTATAAAGGAAATAAAGTAGGATTGATAGATTTGATGTCTTTCAATACTGATATGTATAAATTTATACTAACACAATCTAGACGCTGTTTTTATGTGAACCAAACAAAGGGTAAAATTAAAATAGACAAAGAAATAAAAAGGAAAATATAATTATTGCATGTAAAATTTAAAAAAAATAAAAATAAAATCATGAATTCTCAAGATTTCTATGTTGAAGTGTCATCTCCTTGGACCCCAGAATTTGTTTAAGGATCAAAGTTTGAACAACATAGAAACTACACTATATTTTTTTCTATATACATGTATTCATATGTTTAACTTTAAACCTTTCTTGGGGGCCCAGAATTGGCCCGGGGTCACGGTTTGAACAATTCAAAATCTATAATACACAAAGAATCCTTGTTGTATATATCATTTCTATGATAGTTATTCTTAAGAAGAACATTTTAAATACTTCCCCATTAAATGCCAATGCTGAGCTTTGAAACCTCCTGGATTTTTGTCCGGCAATCACAGTTTGAATAATTATTTGTATACTGGTATTCCTACATGAATTTTAAAGCGTTTTTGCTCCCGGTTTTGGTACGAGTCTCATGTTTTGGACAATGTAGAATAAACACAGAACATAAATGTAGACGCTTTGTTGAAAATATTAGTATTGCTGATAGGAGGTTTCTTATGCATGTTTTGAACAATTTTGAAATATTATACACTGTACATAAACGATCTGATGTAAATTAATATCAGCATTTCTGTTACCGGGACTTCTTGAGATGTTTCTTTTCACAATAAAAAAAATTATTCCCTCTTTGAAAAGAGTTCGGTCCTTTGATTTAAATTTCCATTTACAAATGATCGCGTTGTGCCTAATTTGATTGGTATAAAGACAAATAAGTAAAAATAAGTAAAAAGTGAAATATTAACAGACGACCAAACGGACAGACATACGGTTGTACAAACAATCTTAGTCTATCCATGCGATGGACTTCAGGTCATCAGAAAGACTCATTTCGGCCATTTGTTTCAGGTGAACTAAGTTGGTGAATCAGAATTCAAAAGTTAATTTAAGCTATTCACCAAACTTTGATAGAACTGGTAAAATGACATGGATGACAGACTTCAACTTCCAATTTCCGGGTTTTTTTTTTAGGCGAGATGCTTGTCTAGCTAGTCTATTGATGTTTGCGAAAGGCAAATTGTTTACCAATCTAAATTAAAAATTATTTTGAAGCATAAAATGATAGCTACATACAGTGTATATATAAAGTATCCAACAAGTAATTGATCAGTGGGGATGATTTTTAATGTTTATTTTTCTTTAAATTGTAATATTTTTCTTATTCCTTCTTTATGATGACATGATAGTTAACAACACGGAGTTTAGGTTCTGACAAATAGGCCAAAACAAAAATCAAAAAACAAAAACCAAAATTTTTTCTTCTTCTGAAAGATGACAATTGACAGGCTGCTGGTTTAAAACAATAACATTGAAGATTAGTTAACAGAACAAAACAAACAACAAAATCACACACACCCTTCAAAACAACCACCAAATAAAAAACAACAAAACAAAAAAACAAGATCAAAAACCTACATTGATTACGGTACGTATATCTTTTTTTAAACAGAATAATGTAACAAGTACCGTAAAATCAACAAGGTGTACAATCAAACGCAATTTTAATCTAAGCCTTAAGTTTCAAGATATGGTTATTTCAAATGATGATTTGTATTTGAGAAACAAAATAGATTCTAAAAGAGGTTGAGACACTCCCATATAAAGACTTACATTTTCTGTCGAAATAAACAATATTTATACATATATACCTTTTCCATTTACTATTTTGATATCCAACAGCGTTGCACAAAGCGCATTAGTAAAACACCCCCAAAAACTTGGGCTTTTTATATTTGTTACTTCAAGTCAATAAGGATTATAAAATTATTAAATGTTGTTCAATATAAACATTTTTAAAACTGCAAGGATATTTTAGTATGATGTATTTTCATACAGTTTGATCTAATAATTCACGATGCTTGATCAGCTGTTTTTTTCTAGAAACACATGATCAACATTCATATGCCAAAATATTTCTTCTTATATTCCGATCAAGATAAAATTTATAGTAAACACATATCTTTTTTTTTCTAAGGACAATTGTTATGACAAATACCTGCAGATGTAGTAAGCGTGACATGGCTTTATTTGAATACAGTTGATAGCACAGAAAGGAGATATTTTCCCGAAACCAGTTCCACCAAGAACGACAACTCCTGGCGCAGAGGACACGATCACATTGTCTTGCCACCCGTAAAAGAAAAATACACCCCCGAGCACTGTGTCCCCTAAGACAACACCGCATAGAAGACAACAAAACACAGCCAAAACACCAGTCACACTATCTAAATACATTGTTGTGCTTTAGTCCAAGTGTTTTTTTTATAAATTGTCAGAGTTTAAGGTGAGATCATGACTTATATCTACTGTATGGAAACTATAACGTCTCACGTGATTAATGTTACCCCAGAACTAAACTCAATTATTAAAAAATCCTTTGATTTTAAAATCAGTAGAACGGGTAACGATCAATATTGAATTTATTCACAATGGATATTTGTGTTCCCTATGGCTGAACAGCAAAACCCAATTAACATCAATAATTTGTGTGCAAAAAAACCTTATCATTTTCTGTACAGGAAGTGGTTTAAAGTTTGTTTTTTTTTTACAAAGGATACTTCAGTGAAACTAATAACAGAGCTACACAGCATTTGTTTACAAAATGTCCTGATGTGAAGGAGATATGTGATTGAAAACTTGTTTTAAACTTAATTACATGATTTTGTCGCTTTTTTTAAGAATAAACCGGTAGAATAATCTTGATAATTATAATGATTAGCATTCATACAGACTTCAGAATGGAAACAGTTCAGTTGACTAGAAAAGCTTTTTGGAACACCCGTTCAAAGTAAATTACACACTAGTATTCAAACTTCAATCGTTTAAACATTAGAATTGCATTGAATATTTTCTCATGACTGTACTGTTCTAACTTTGAATTTAATCTATACATGTAACACTGTTCCGGATAATTATGCCGGTGCCAAGGTGGCATTTTTGGAAGATGCGGTTTCGGAAAAATCCATATATACATAATGATAGACTATTGTCTGAAGAGTATAACACCACTTCTGTTTTAAGTTTGTTTTTTCCGACAGGTGAGATTTTTACCTTTTAGAAAAATATCCAAAACGAAAATGATAATTCCTGTAAGATATATATATATATTTCTTATCGGATAATGATATTTCTTGTAAGAATTTGATTCAGATAGGTAGTTTCCCTATAGGAAATAAAGATTTCCTATCGGATTTTATCAAAACCTATCAGAATTGAAATTTCTTCAGAAAGCTCTTGTATTTCGATAGAAAATTTAAAATTTCTTATAGTGATATTTTTTTCCTATGGGAAAAATTATTTTCCTGTAAGAATTTATTTTTGAAAGGTAAATATCTCACCTGACAGGTGAGATACAATGATAACAAAATTGGTTGTGAACTCTATAAGCAATGGTCTATAATATGGCATATTTGAATTTTTCGATAGATGCAGCTTCGATCGGTGCAAAAATGCCACCTTGACACTGGCATAAATATCCGGCACAGTGCTCTATGCTACTTTAATCCACATAGGTTTCTAAAGCTTATATGTTCATCTTTGGATAGCTTTGAATTTACATGAAAAAACATAATATTGTTTTACAATATATTCAAATTGTTTTCTTCTTCTCATTGCAACCTTTTAGGTGAAAAAAAAGAATTTTAATTATTTTGGTAAATATACATGACTGAATCTTTAGTCTTCTTGTTTCTGAAATATTGATATAATCAGAACTAAAATAATTTTCAAAATAGAAAAAAGTAATTGATTTACTAGTATACTATGCTAATGAGCAAAAATTGCTTGAGAATGCGTTATAAGTCCTATTTCTATAATTATAACAGATAATCTCCAAATGGGATTAATTCTTTGGTCTTGTCCAATATTAATTTTGATCAAAACTCAGGAGCATGTCTCCCTGAGTTGGTTTTGTATTGATTTATTTGTTAAGATATCCAGTCCCTCATAGCCACGTAATGCAATGCTTTACCTCTAGTCCAGCCTCTATGTTTATCTACTGAGCGGAAGACTGAAGACGCTTTCCTATCCGGCTCTAAAAATTATATTAATTCTGTTTAATTTATTACTTTTAATTCTCCCTAACTGTAACCTTGGTTTTATTTCCATAAACATTGTGTATTTTGTAACCCATGGGCAGAAAAACGATTTAAAAATTTTGTTTTTTATATTAAGATTATGTTATGTTTTTATGTAAAGGAAAGTAAAGCTGTGTGATTTACGGTACAACTGAAGCTTCAAGTACTGTTTTCTTCCTGTTGGATTCATTTTGTTGTGGTTTCTTTTGTTGTATTGTTGTGGTGAAAGCTTCATTTTACTAGAATTGTTTTAATTGCAACTAACTATATTATATTTGTCAGTTACTAGTGAATTCCAGTGCATCCAAAATCCTCTAAATTTTTAAAATAATTTGTTTTCTCCAAAAGCTATAGTTATCGGCATGACAGAAACGACAAAAATATTATTTTTCATTTTCACAGTATTTTAAAGGACAAATTTTACGAGATCGATGCAGTTTTAGAGTAAGTACATGAGTTAAATAAACAGAAAACTAGTAGACTATAGCTATTTCTTCATGGATGAACAATAATTACTTTTGTTTTGTTCAAATCTTTTCAGAGTATTCGTAAATTAAAAATTGATATTAATTAAAAAACAAATAAACCAAAAACCAAAACACAAAAACAAGGCGGTAGTGACCCCGGGACTCTTGATTTCAACGTCGAGTTTATTACCTCCACGGTATGAAACTGTATATGATGAATATATTAACTTTTAATCAGGGGTGCACATGGCAATCCTCGGGATCCGTGGGTGCATCCATCTTTGATACCGAATGTTGTGTCCGGAAATTATCCCTTAGCAAAATATAAGGCCCCTGGCAAACAGTAAATTATAAAACAAGCAACCTTTCTTTCATCAGGGAACGCTGCCAGTGCAAACAATGCAATCAATTTCAAACAGGTGGTAGAATTTCTTTGGGTCAAAAGTTTTACGCCTGTCATTGAGCAATTGCATTGCAAAAGGTAACGTCCATCGTTCCCGAAAGAAGATATTTCAAAACCTTTGAATGTATGTTCCCACTAGAATGTAGACTTCTTACAGTCCATTCAGTGTATAACATTGGGAGGAAACCGGAGTATTCGGGAAGAACCAACGTGTCCGAGCGGACAAACACCATAACCTCTCACGTACAACCACTACCGATCACGGAGGTCGTACTCGGGTATCTCTACAAACTATAAACCGTTATAATTTATATTGAAAAACGTAAATTCACATACAAGAGACTAAAGTACTCTCGCAGTTAAAGATTTACAAAATATTTATATTTACATTAACTTTTGTCAAACAAAACATACACAGAACAAAGTAAATTTGTGAAAGTTGTTTCAAACTTACAACCGCGTATCGCACACACAGTCACGCTCGTAGAAGGGGGGGGGGGGGCACTGTATGTATAAATAGGCAGTTTGTAAAAGACAGAAACATATCGCTAAATTTATTGATAAGGAAAGACTGCGTGCTTTATTACAATTTTGTTGATGGCTCTTCAAATATGTATATATTTCTTAATTTTTGGGAAGAAGTGGGTCAGAATAAAGATGAGTATGGAAAAGGAGTTTTCATTGAAAAGGAAACATTAGAATGAATTTACTTGTTATTATCAATTTATTCATTAACTTCGAACTTACACTTGTCCATGTTATTGAGAATTGTCTTTAACATGCATATAAGTGTAAATTTAACAGGAGTATGTGTATTGGAACACGTTTTTAGTGGGTGAACACAGTCAATTGTTTTTCCTTTCTTCGGGAAAGGTTGGCGTTACCGTTTATCGAACACCATTGAAAAATGATAATCAAAAATTTTCTGCGTTCATACAGTAGTAAACGGAAATTTTGGTTCGCAAAGTCTGCATGCATATATGATAAATTTGTGATAAAGACAGACCGAAAAATCGAACAACAAAAAACAAATACACACGAAGCATTGAAATCATAGCGATATAAACATCAAATATTGCACAGTCAGAACTCCTTTTGTTTATACAGACCATTGTCACGCCGGATTTAATAATTGCAACACAGATTAACATATGTCTGTCATGCCATGAAATCGATTCCGTGTATACAGGGAACGATACGTTATCTCTGGTATTCCTTTGAAATGTAATTTGTTACTATTTTCAGGAATCATAAAACACGCAAATGTAAAGTTCCAGTACTCCAGGCCTACTGCCAGCATTTTCTCTGTCCACGAGTTCCATTCACTGAAGTCATCACATCTCCACGTTACAGAGACATAATCAAAGAAACCACAAAATTTAATCAAAACTGAATAGTGAGCCTGGAATTATTTAATTACTATTATATGAGTAAATTTGTTAATTTAAGAAAAAAAAACCCAAACACTTTTAACGAAATATACATTCCAGACTTCGTATATCCCATATAAGTTTTAATCGGTCGAAAATTCTTTACATCATAGATGCACTTAAGAAATTTAATCAATTTAAAAAGTAGAGTTTCTTATTATGAAATTTAAATAATTATGCACAAAGAATAAGTTATGATGTAAAGGAAATGCTTACAGAGAAAATATTGGTATTTGGAGTCCAAGATATTACTAACTGTTTTCAGTCAAACTTGGCACAACGCACCCTTATAGGTACAGCTTTTCAATTTGTTCAAATGTAGGGCCATGTCCTCTTTAATGCAGAGATAATTAGGAAAGAGTGAAAATAGGGTGGGGTAGTTTAAGAACATTATTCTAAAGAACCAAGTAGCCTAGCTGTATTTTCCAAACTTTGCCATTAGCTTTCTGATATATCATATGGTATATTTAAGTTTGTTCAAATCATGACCCGAAGGGGCCGTAAAATGAGTCGAAGTTTATAATAACAATAAGTAGAAAACACACCTTAATTAGTCCCCTACCGGTTTCACCGGAGCGGACTATAGCTTTCCTCTGCGTCCGTCAGTCCGTCCGTCCGTCTGTCCGTCTGTCCGTCCGGACACACTTCAGTTTTCCACTGTTTTTTTTCTTTATGCGTTGGACGAATGATATGAAACTTGCTGAGCAGCTTCAAAATATCAAACTACAGATCAAGTTTACACTTTTGTAGCGTCTGGTTGACATATTTTCAAGAAAATAAATTTTCTATATTCCAATTGTTTAATGTTCGGGTTCGGTGTGTATCAAATAAACGAGGAAAGTATGTTGTCAGTAATAATATCGTGCATTACTTGGACCATTCCTTTTATTGTTTCTAACAAACAAATAAGTTATGTTAAATAGTATCAAGCATTGTGTTGTAAATTTAATCGACAGGGTTTTTTGTATTATTACAATCGGGTTCCTTATCGGGTTGGTCTGTTGAGACGGTAAGAAATGATATTCTGCTTAACAGTGCATTGTTTTCACAAATTTCTACAAACCGGTAGGGGACGTGTATTGCTTATGCAATACTCTCAGAATGCTTGTTGAATAAGCTATGAGCAAGCTAACAAATGTACCTCCCGCTGATCCGAGAATATAAATCAAGTACATGTATTTCCTTGTTGGAAAATAATGGATGCACTGTTTTTCTTATACCTTTATACTAGTGACTTTGCAGGCACGTAGCATCGGGGGGGGGGGGGGGGGGGGGGGCAGGGGTAAGTAAAATATAGACTGGACTCGAATTTTACACTTTCCTTTTCAGTAATATTGAGCACAATGACCCTAGGTCCAAATTAATGACACGGCCTCAGGTCATAAGCAATCGTGTGTGAAGTACAAACGTCCAATCTTCTTATAAGAAAGATATAGACCGGGCACGTATTTTGCACTTTTTCCTTCCAATGACCTTGAACTTGGCCAAATGACTTTGGGTCTAAATCATGACACACCCTCAGGTCATATGCAAACTTTGTTTAAAGTACGAACTTCCAATGTTTCTCCATAAAATGATAAGGACCGCACACGATTTCACAGACAGACAGACGGACGGATTGTAAATTAGGTTTTGTAAAGATTAATTTGTGTCATTATCTTTTTCTATAAATTAATATATCAATTTTTTTAATGAGAAGTTAAACTTTCATTAGTATAAAAAAAAGATATATGAAAAAGCCCCTGAAAATAACCTAACCCAAATCCACAAACAAATAAAATCCAACCAGAACAAAGAAAGACAGAATATTTTCAAGAAGACAGACATATGGAAAAAAACAACAACATTGTTACAAAGAAACATTGATAGAAGACATAACTAAAAACTATATATAAATATATATATATATATATATATATATATATATATATATATATATATATATATATATATATATATAATCAACAATGACTTGATGACGTCCATACCTGCAGACATAATATACATGGCAGTGACTAGTCTGAAAACATCTAGATGCACAAAGGATAGACGTTGACAGTGACCCATCTGGAGACTGTGTATACACCGTGGGTAGCAGGGCTACGATGGAATGATCCTGCCAGCCAACAAACGAAAACTGGCTGTCAATCACGACACCCATACAGTCCCTTGTCCACAGGAAGCACAACACCACAATCGTCTCAAAATACATGGAATTTGTTCTGAATTCCAGGCAAAAAATTAAAAAGAAATCACACACTAACTTTACACCTGTCCCGAAACAAATATAGGATCGAATACCTTTTTGTTTCTGCTGCTGCAACTAACTTGCAATATAATTGTTTTGCCTTAAAATTCACTTTTTATGTCCTCTGACTAAAAAGGAATGCACATACACATTTTGTTTTCTCAAACAACTCGAAACGGACTTATATATGTTTTGCCTCTCCAGTGCACAGAAGACTGGTATTAGATTTGGTTTTTTTTGGTCATGCCATTGACGATCGCGAAGAGTCGTATGAGGTTTTCCTCATCCTTGCCGCGTCTACCCTTGCCTGCGGGTGGAAAGGCCTGAATTTTGATGCTAATGTCGTTTTGATGTATTTTTTCCGGGTGTTAAATATCATATTCTGTAACCAATACAAACCGGCCTGTTAATCAATATTTGCATCCAAACTACGTTTACTCATCTTTTTATCTTAACGAAGCTCATTTGTTTTTACATTTTTTTTGTTTAATTAACAATGCATAACTTCGTGCCTAACATTGAATTTTAACTCTATTTAATTTTTTTGAAATGTTCAAAATATCAAGTTTCAGAATAGTTTTTCAATATTTCACGAACAATTGTATTTGAAAAAAAAGTATGATTCAATTCAAAATACATGTAGACGTCATGCAAACGACTGTGTTCTATATGACAATAAGATATGTAATACGGGTGCGTTTTTGTCTGTCCTTCGGGAGAGTAAAAATTAAAACATTTTTAAATGATGGCTGAAACAAATAGAAAAGAACTGAAGAGGATGTTCATGATCGAAAAAGGGGAGACAACCAATTTTCAAAACGTAGATTTAATTTACGTACCTTACACGAACCGTTACTGCTTAAAAAGGATCACAAAATTCAAGGATAATTGCAGTGCTCGCGTGAACTTAGAGAATCAATAATTTAATTAATATAATTTTTTAACATGATTACAAACCGTCATTGTATTTTGCTTAAAAAACTATTTCACTAACATTACAAAGAGAAACAAGGGAAACTAACATACCAACATTAGAACTAATTAACTTTTAAATTTAAATAAACTAATAAAATATGCTTAAGTAATTCTTGTGAAGATTTAAAATAAAATAAATGCCAAGTTGATTAGCCTTGGCTGCACGGAACGTGACCTTTTCTATACATGGAGTTTGTGTACCCGCTGGTAGATACATGTATAATTCATATACGCTTGTGGATACCTACATCCTATTTACTACTTAATTAGATTTCTCATCTTTGTTATCTATTAATGAATAATTTGAAGATAATCTTCATTTGAATGACTGAATTGATTTTAATAATCGAATCCGCTGACCTAATAACGTGGAACAAAATTAATTCCTTAATTAAGCTGATTTAAACTAAGAAAATATAGAATAATGGGCTGCGTTTTACAAAGGAACTTACGGCTTATGACCAAATTAATGAATGCTAATTAATTCCTAACTAATCAATGCTTTATTCGAATTGCTGTAAAATATATTATGGAAAATAAAATAGTTGTAAATAAATGGTTTTAGCTTAATTTTTTTTTTTTTTTATTAAAGACCATTCTATGAGACTGAAAACATTTACGACTCTGTCGCGAGTTCTTTTGTAAATCGCAGCCCTGGAAGAGGACTTTATAATGTGTCTAAGTATCGGTAAAACAACACTGAGTTGTGTCTAGAATTTTCTGAACATATAACCCGTATGATAGTTATGTAATAAACTACAAACACTGATGAGTAATCTGCATACCCATTCTTTATTCAAACTGATACAGAGAATATCTGAATGAAATACAAATTGTCACACATGAAGTGTCATTCTCTAACTTGAAGTTCAGGTCACTAATTTTTTGTCCATCTTCTAATTCATTTACCTTACTTCAAATCTTTACAATAATGAAAAAACTAAACAGACCCACCTTACCTCGTACCTTATAAACTAATTAACCAAATTAACAAATTAAAGAAAAACGTACAAAAGTAAATATACAAAAATACATAAGGTGAAACAAGGAAAAGTGTGTCATTTTGTAAACAGATAAACATTTCCCACCAAATATACATTTCTAGGGACCCTAATGATCAAAATGGACATAGTCTGTCTGCTGCATATCTCCCCATAGCAACTACAAAATAAAAGGGGATACATTAGTATTGCGTTTTACCAAGCCTCATGCATTGTTTAAATAGTTCGGGAATATCTTGTACTGAAACAATATGAACACTTACACACTCGTCAGAATAGTCAGGAATGGATTTTTCAGTCTAGCACCTACAAAAAATTCAAGCATTTTATAACTGTTGCATGAATATAAAAATAAACTGAGTGAACAAAACTTGATCAGCAAAGCTCCGAAGGCTTCTCGCCCAGGTGAGCTTTAACAAATATTGAGAGAATCTGTACGTATATGCAGCAGATTCAAAATCATTTTTAGGAATGGTGCATATGGATCTAATGTGCTGATGACTTAGATGAAATAACCCCTCATCAACGGATATGCTATGCACATGCATTTCATGTACTTATGAGACATTAGCACTGAAAGTTCTCTTGATGCGACAAAAACAACTACATTGTACTATATGAAAATGATAAACTTTTTATAACAAATGACTGCTTGCAGCTATTAACATTAATTTATTCATTAATCCTTTGTTCTATACGTCTTAGTACGAAAGTTGTGAGGCTATTACGTTGTGCAAACTTAAGACATATTCAAACTTATTAGAAATCCAAAAGACTAAAACGAGGTATATTTTAAATTTGCTTCTGATGCCAACAGAAGTAAGCGGGTAAAGCTTCAATTTACAGGAAATACAGAAGCATTTATAATCTGTGCTATGTTCTTCGGAATGATATATGTACACATGATAACAAGCCTGATTATGCAAGCCGTATTGTAATTTTGTATAGGTTACACGTTAATATGATTGCATCTAAAGTCTAGTTTTCGTATTTTACAAAACAATACAAAAAGAGAAAAGCAGTCAAAACGAGTTCTCTTATGTGTGAACACTATCCATAATTCATTTGTCAACCCTGAATTGATAAACACTACCTGTACCTATCCAGAGATACCCAGGGATATTGTATACGTTAGTGTTTTGTGAGAATATGAAGTTCAATGGCTGGTATATATTTTATACATTATCAAAAATCAAAATCCAAGTATGCACATCTTCGATATATGAACAATTATTTTGCAAAACAACAACTTCTTATCTTGAAAACTGTAGAAAGATTTAGCCGTACATATATGGGTACTCTTTGGCAGCCGCCCGCCATTTTCACTATTTTAATAACCAGATTCTTCCTTTGGAAAACCCGCTTAAAAATAGATTCTTCTATATAAAAAGGAATTTGATACGGTTTAATAATTATATTAATATATTTGCATTTAGCAAGAAGACCCCCCCCCCCGATTTAGGAAAAAGTGGTTTGGATCCATTACACGCGTACGAATGCATAAATTTGTTATTACGAAATCGCATTCATCAAGTAAACACATCTCCTCCATAATAAAAAGATTCCAAACCTCTAAAAAGAAACTGATAAAATTTGCAGACAAATAGAAAAATCTTAATGACAATGAAGATTTGAGAATCTTGAGAAAACTTAAATCATAAGATGTCGTTTTTTTTTTCTTAAAAATTAAAAATACGTATATCATCCATCAGCAAACGTCTGCGTATTTTAATAGCCAAAAAAACCCACACAGTACGATATTTCTTTCATGTTATTCTTCATACATGTACGTTTAAATAATAAAACTTTTAAATTATTCAAGCAACAATTTGTGAGGCTTCCCTTAAACCCATTCATCCTAATTTTTGGGATAA
This sequence comes from Magallana gigas, assembly GCF_963853765.1. Classification (NCBI taxonomy): domain Eukaryota; kingdom Metazoa; phylum Mollusca; class Bivalvia; order Ostreida; family Ostreidae; genus Magallana; species Magallana gigas. The sequence continues at coordinate 2,456,911 of NC_088855.1, read as the reverse complement.
TCATTAGTATAATAGGATGAGAACAAAAAACAGGTGATATTACAGGTGATATTACATCATTTGAAGTAAAAAAGCTTAAAGCATCAAAAACAATAATAAATATTTAAATAAATGTGATTTATTTATATTTTTAATAGACGTGAGGTTTTGTTGGATTGGATGCAATGCCTCTCAATAATTAAATAAGGAAGGATTTGTTTAAGGATGGGGATACAGTCAGACACAAACCTTTGAATATCCAGAGAGATCATAAATCATTTTCATTATCAGAGATAGTTTGATAGTTCTGTCTGTGTATCAAATCTTCGTTTACCATACCCTGTTAAAAATTTATTTAAATTACTTCTTGAGTATGAAATATTGCTAATTTTTTAAAAAATCTTTGCCGCCTAGGTTAGAATCAAGTATGGGTCTACGAGTACGTGGTCCAACCTTTTCCTAAGAAACATTATCTTCGCTAGACAAGTGTCCGATTCCTTTTTCTCATATGAGAAGAGAATATGAGAAAAACGAATCGGACACTTGGCTAGCGAAGATGAGGAAACAGGAACTTTTGCAAATTCACTCAATTCACGTCCCTCGATATTCGTATTCTATACAGCCTACTCCGGATATATTGAAATTCAGGCGACCATGCAAATTATTTCAATATATCCTTATTTCAATATAAGCGAAATTGACTGACGTGACATTATTGAAAGTTCATGATAGATAAAGGACTACTTCAAACATTGCCTCATACACTATTTTAAACACCAACCGTTTTTGCTATTTAAAAAAAAATACGCTATTTCAAAGTAAGAGGAACATCGCATCGGTCTACTGTACATGTACCTGACTGTAATTATAAGAAACACACATCTTAAAGAATAAAACATTTTTTGAAAGTATAAAACTTTAATTTACTGACGATGCCATTTTCTATCATCTATCAAACAAGCAAAATTAAAGATTACCAACATGTGAACTTTTTAAGGAAATTAATCAATTTATTTCCATAACAACGACACGGGACCTCGGCATTTTATGTCTGTGGGTCCCTCGATCACTTCTAACAATATTACTTTCCAATTATTCTCTACTGAACCAGGTCAACGAAAACATTTGTGAAAATGAAAACGTAATTAGATAAACAAAACACTTACAATATGTATCAAACGTTAGGGAAAAAAGGGTATGAAAGTCGGCAACCTAAACAAAAACCAGGGACCTTCATTTCTTACATCAGAGAACAAAGAACAGGAAATGTTACTTAATCATCAAAGTTAACAACATCACAGAAAATCCGCTAACTTTATCAATTAATTATTTTGAAGCAATACAAGTTACCATGATTAGTTGGTGTGAACAGCAAAAAAACTCAATATTTTCATTAATTGATAGAAAAAATGATGCCAAAACTTGTCATCTCAGTATATAAATAGATGGCACTTTTTTTGATGTTCCCTATATTGTTATATACGCTCCATCGATGATGACTGGTTCTATTAAAGGGACTTAGACACGATTTAACTTAAAATTTTCAAATTCTATTTTTTCTTTTTCAATGTTTATAATGATAAATATAGAAGTTTATAATGCTATGTCAAAATCTGAAAGTCAAATATCAAGTTATAAGCAAGATACATAGTTCATAATTCTTTGTTTTGTAAACAAAGCTCGATTATTGTCATTGTTTACACGTGTGTTGTATTGGTGTAAGTTTCAATAAAATATAACTTTCTTTTGTTGATGATAGTATTTATGAAGATATTGAATTAGTTAAAATTGTTTTTTACAAGTCATTTTGTCTAAGAAAGAGCAATTCTCTACATTACATTTTTTGTAAACAACAATAAGACTCGAGCTTTGTTTACATAATAATCAATACTTACCTCTATGTCTCGCTTGTAACTTGACTTCATTATTTAACATTTTGGTCAATCATTTAAAATGCACCAGTAAACCATTTCATACAAAAAAAATTAATAAAAATTTTGATCTCAAATCGTGTTTAAGTCCCTTTAACAGTGAGAAGACCGTTGCTTGGTCATCCATTTGATGTACTGTCAATATTAATGAATTCAAATGAAATAACAATTGTTAATAGAATATTCCTTATAGCTTTATGATTAGGACTTTTAAAGGGACCTAGACACGATTTGATATTAAAATTTTATTTTTTCGTTTATTTAATGTTTAAAATGGTTTACTTGTGCATTTTAAATGATTAACAAAAATTTGAATGTTTGAAGTCAAGTTACAAGCGACATTAAGAGGTCTGAATTTTTGTCATGTAAACAAAACTTGAGTCTTCAATTTGTTTACAAATAGTGTAATGTAGAGACATTTCCATTTCTTTGACAAAATGACTCGTGACAAACAAGATAAACTGATTCAATGTGTTCATAAATAATACTACTGTGGTTTCATTAATATTCAAGGGTATCAATTTTCGTGGATAAAGTGAAAATCACAGTTTCAAGGATACGTAAACTCAAGGCCAATGACCATATCAATACAAAATCTTAATAGAAATTGCACTTCAATGAACATTTAATTTCGTGGATCAACTTAACAATGAAATCCACGAAAATTGGTATTCAACGAATATTGATGAAACCACAGTATTGAAAAAAAAAAACAACCAAAATTTGTTTGGAACTTATACCAATACAACGCATATGTAAACAATAAAAAGACTCGAGTTTTGTTTACAAAACAAAGAATTTTAAACGTGTATCTTGCTTGTAACTCAATATTTGACTTTCAAATTTGACAAAGTATTAAAAATACCAATATTAACCATTTAAGACATTAAAAATGGAGTAATTAAATTGAAATCTTTGAGCTCGAATTGTGTCTAGGTCCCTTTAACCTTCATGATGTAGTAATTTATACTGATTTAATCCAAATCTTCTTTCAAAATATAACGGTTTCAATTGATAGTGTGTTTTAAACACGGCAGTACATCTAACCACTCTAAAAGGCCACACACCCATCCCCCGATTCAAAAAGGTAAATCCATATTGTAATACATCTTATTACAATACACAATATTTGCTATCGATGCAACACAACAAAACATCAATAATTTTACTTGGAGGGCAACAAACTCATAAAGGGAAAGCTCCCGTGATCAATGGTTGATCGAACCACAGAAGTGGCATCTATAAACACCGTTAATGGTATACTGTCGTTATCCCGGCGAGGCGCCACGGGGCCTTATGGATTTTTCAAAGTTGAAAATTAAGTAAAAGGTGTAAAAAAAAAGTCACCCAAAAGGATAAACAGCCCATTAAATAGTTGTACAGCTTGGAATTCATACAGCGTTATCACATAAACCAAATTAACATCACTATTTACTACAAGACCGGCAGCATTTAAAGGTTTCGTATACTTCATAGAAAGTGTGAACGTGTAGCTGGAGTGCATATCCTAGTTAACACTTGCCGAAACGGTGTTTGGTTAATGAAGTCATACAAGTGAGAACTCCAGTGTTGTAAGGGGGCGCAATGGTCGTGGCCGTTTCTATGCTATATTTACCTCCTTCTGAAGGAGAGTTTTGTGTTAAGATAGAGGAAAATGCTCAAATTTCAAAGGCAAAATATTAAGTTTTTTTCTTTACGAAATGTTAGTTTGTGTCTAAAAATATGATATGTCAAAGTTTTAAGTCAGTTAAAAATATTTCAAAGCTATTAATTTATTTAAAATGAGTATCCTTATCTTACAATGAGGTAATCATTGGTATTCTTCAGGTAATTGATTAAACAAAAGAGTCTGCAGCTTTTTCAGCTTTTGTAGAAAGGACAGGAATAAAAAAGATGCTAGATGTCCCCTCTTGAAGAATGACAGTTTTACCAAGAATAATACTATACAGTATTATTTTTTGGTATGTATACAGCATTTTACTATCAAGATATTTTCATCACTCACTAGATTGCAAATTGAAAGCACAAGAATAAATGTGCTGAATTTAGTATCTTACTGGTTTTTTTTCTTCTTGGTTTCTTGATTTTTCACCTTTTTTTTTAATTTTAAGATGACCATCCTTGAAATTAAATAAATTTAGTCTAACAGGAAACATTATCAATATGGATGTATATGTTTATATGTTCAACCTAATGCCAAGTATTGTGAATATTGTTGACACCAAGGTCCTATGAGTATGTGCTGTGTAGAATACAACTTATAAAGAAAAAAGGGAAGAAATTAAAGTTTATTTTGTAACTACATCAAAGAGAAATATATAACATGCACCGATTTATATTAAAAACTCATTATGAAAAGAGTTTGGTTGATCTTTAAATTTAAATGTGGGGAATGTAGGGGTTTAGTATGTCCATTTTCTTAAATGAAATAAGAACAAAAAAGTTTTTTTTTCAAGTAATAAAGTAATAAATTAATTATAACTTTATTTCCAAAATGATTTGTTACAGATTCTACCTGGTCGAGTTTAACACCGACCAGGGAGCAATTATAATAATAAAGTTACCTTGTAAGCATCATCGCCCACCACCTGCAGGTACTTCTTCTCTTTGTACAGTGCCCTGGCCTTCAGCATGTATAGGACCACAATGTCACAGATGACTGTTGCCTGTAGCAAAGAGTAAATTCAGATCAATGTTTTCAGTGGATGTTTGGTTGTCAACATTTCTTATATGCTACACTTTCTTCAATTGTCAAATTGAAAACTGTGCATAGTATAAGAGACTGGTGGACCATTAACAAATACCAAAATGTCACAATATCACAAATAAAGTCACAATGTCACAAATAATGTCCCAAATAATGTGCCAAATGCCCACAATCATGTAATTATGTTACAAATTATGTCACATATATCACAAATAATGTAACAAATGTCCAAAATAATTCCCAAATAATGTCCCAATGTCACAAATAATGTCACAAATAATGTAATTAATGTCCTAAATCATGTAACAATGTCACAAATAATGTCACAAATGTCCAAAACAATGTCACAATATCACAATTTATGTCACAATTGTCCCAAATAATGACACATATGTTCAAAATAATATCAAAGTATCACAAATAATGTAATATGTCCATAATAATGTCACAATGGCACAAATAATGTAACGGTGTCACAAATAATGTCACCAATGTCACACTATCACAAATAATGTCACATATGTCTCAAATAATGTCACAAATAACAAAAATATAACAAATAATGTCACATATGTGCTAAATAATGTCACAATGTCACAAATAATGTCACAAATGCCCCAAACAATGTCACAATATCACAATTTATGTCACAAGTGTCCCAAATAATGTCACGTACTTTCAAAATAATGACACAATATCACAAATAGTGTCACAAATGTCTCAAATAATGTCACAAATAACATCAAAATATCACAAATAATGTCACATATGTCCTAAATAATGTCACAATGTCACAAATAATGTCACAAATGCCCCAAACAATGTCACAATATCACAATTTATGTCACAATTGTCCCAAATAATGTCACGTATGTTCAAAATAATGACACAATATCACAAATAATGTCACATATGTCCTAAATAATGTCCCAATATCACAAATAATATCACAAACAATGTCACAAACAATGTCACAATGTCACAAAATAATGTCACATACGAATTTCATAATGAAAGAGCATACAAACTAGTTTCCAGAAAAAATTGAAGTACATTATTTGTTAATTGCTAAATTCATTTCTGGTGAATTTCTCATGAAATAAAAATCCATTTGATTTATCCAAGAACTTAATAATTTTTGCCGTGGATTTTATGTGATATGGTACATGCATACCTGTCTGTCTTAAAAAAAACAACCAGATTACAAACAGATAAAAACAGATAAGCTCTCAGAGTACATTTATTATGGTATATGAAGACAGTAATCATATAAATGTTAGAAATTTGACTTTTGATCCTGCAAGGCCACTTAATAATATTCACAAAGGTACAGGTGTGTAGTATACTGCACCCAAACAGAGGTAGCTTTTATGAGACTTACAATGGACAACAGAGCCAGGCCACTTCCCACGTTGGTTAAGAATGGAACAGGGGCAAATTTCCGAGCTTGTCCTGACACAGAGATTACAAACTTGATCCCATAGGCTTTATACAGGGTTCGGAACTCTGTCCCATTGGCATCTTTGAAATTTCTTGAATATCTGAAATGCATGTAGAAAAGAAGACAATTGTGAAAGAAATAGAACCTGTGTATGTCCATACATAATCATTACAAGTATCTTATCAAAGTTTTTCTTTCAAAGTTCTTGATGTAAAAGCATTATGTAAATTTTTTTTAACATTTCTGAGGGCCAATTGGCAAAACATTGCCAGTTTTTGTTTTTATAAGTTTATCAGAATGTAATTTGATGGATTCATTTAAAAAATAATAGTTCAAAATTTGTTGAAGATTCACAAAACCTATGAGACTGTGAATAAATTATAATAATCCACAGTATGTACCGAAAGTTGTATCCTTTTGATATCTTGTAAGTGCTGCTGTCCAGTCTTTTGAAACTGTACTCCGGAAGGCATTTATCTACCGACAGATCCAGATTACAGTTCCATTTGATCCGGATCTGAATAACTCCTCCCTATAGCAAACCAAAAATAGTATACACAGTTAGGAGTCTATCCATCGGTATTACAATAATGAGCAGACTGAAAACCAATACTTTTGAAAATTAATGCCTTGATTTTCCTGGAGGACCTTTCAAAGGTAAAATTTATCAGCAAACCAATGCAATTGTAATTTACATCATTATATGACAGGTAAAACTTATCAATGTACCTGGACGGACAACTCATCATATCTACTTCCTGTGCCACTAACAATGTCCTTCAACACAAAAATGGGACAATACTTGTCAGCAGGGCCATCAGGATTAAATCGACAGTTTGACAAGTCTTCGTTCGATTTCAAATAAAAGATATTTCTCCTGCAAATGCACAATTAGTTTCCTTTGATAAGGATTAAAAAAAGGAAGAGGATCATTAAAACTTGTCGTGCCATTTTGAGTCAGGATTATACAGAAAAATTTTATGATTTAAGAATAAATAAACTTATTATCATGATTTGTTACCAGTCTCCTTGACAATGGCAGAGATTATAAACAATTTGATGTTTGATGTACAAAAAATTTGAATTATTGTTGTGTTTACAATTCAAAGGAATAAAAACAAAAATCACATTATAAAGAAAAAAATCTGCATTTCAAGCAGTGAAAATATTAAATGTGCATTTGCAAGAAAATGGATGAAAAGGCCAAACAGAAAATAACATGCATGATTTTAGAACTTATCTAAATTAATCAAAAACACAAACATTTAACATGCATTAAAGCATATCGGAATAAGATCAGTCACATTCTTATATTTTTTTTAGTTGGTAAAGCTGCTGATGTATACAGAATGATGTATATAAAATGATAGATCTTGTGTTCACTACACTGATTGAATACAAAAAAGTAGGTTAGTTTAGATTGGGGAATAAAAATCACATAACCTGTTGAATAAAAATCATGTACCATCACAAACTATGATAGTTCATATAATTATATACATATACACACATGTTACCCTTTGGTCTTATAATTCCTCTAATACTTTTTATCTGTGCAAGCTGTATGATCTATATCTTATCTCAATCTTTCTCTGAAGATTTCAATGCATATTACATTAGATCAATTGATCCTCCACTACTAACTCTGTGATGATCCCACTATAAATTTTTATATTAGTTCTTATACATGTATCTCATACTAATTCTCTCTATGTCCCATTAAAAATTACCTACACTGCTTTTATACTTCTAACACTTATTCTCTATATTACCCACTATTTATCAAAATAGGTCTAATCATACCTCTAACTAATTCCCTTTGGGTTCATATATTCAATACACTAGGTCTAACCTGCTACTAGCTGTAGTGTTGCTAGATCTATGCACAATCCCCTACCTATTACACTAGGTCTAACCATACCTCTGTCTCTATTCCTAACCTAACCTCTGTCTCTATTCCTCCCTACAATCCCCTACCTATTACACTAGGTCTAACCATACCTCTGTCTCTATTCCTAACCTAACCTCTGTCTCTATTCCTCCCTACAATCCCCTACCTATTACACAAGGTCTAACCGTACCTCTGTCTCTACTCCTCCCTACAATCCCCTACCTATTACACTAGGTCTAACCGTACCTCTGTCTCTACTCCTCCCTACAATCCCCTTACTATTACACTAGGTCTATCTGTACCTCTGTTGCTACTTCTCAGAATAATCCCCTATCAATTACACTAGGTCTAACCATACCTCTGTCTTTACTTTTACATATCCCTTATCTATTACACTAGGTCAAACCGTACCTCCATCGCTACTTCTCCATAGGATCCACTATTTGCCCCCTCTACAATGGACTGGAGAGTGAAGATAGGACACCTTGAGTTGGCCCCGCCGTCATACCTACAGTTCTGGAGATAGTCGTTACTCACATTGTCCGGCAAGTTTCGCCTGTTTAAATTTATTATTTAATTACCATACACGTCATTAATTTATACACAAACTTGTAAAAAAAAATGTCATTTGTCCACCTTCAAGATGGGGGCAACTAAAATGTAATTGTTAGTATTTTCAACAATTCTCTAAGACTATATTGCTAACATAGAATTACTTCTGTTTGCAAGAAAAATAATATCAGTAAGAATATAGGCAATATTCATCATGCTACATTAAAGTTTATGAGGATGTTTTTGAAAGTCTCACAAATTAATATATGATTCAATATGGCAAAGCATCACTAGAGGTCATTTTCAGGAATGAGTCTCAATAAATCATAAAAAATTGTAGCTCATGCATGTTTATATGAATTTTTAGTACTCATAAACTAATTCAGATGCCAAACAAAATAATATCTTTTTATACAAACCAGAAACTGATAACATATATACAAAACAAGCAAGTTATATGCATGTCCATATCAAACTTACCTTTTAACGTTATACTTTGGAAACTCTACATTATTTTTTATAAATACAGTAAATTTTTTTGATTCCTCTAAAATAGCTGGTTTGGGTCTGAAATAAAAAAAAATATATTGAATTTATAAGTAATTTTTTAATTTTTTTAACACAAGGAATTTGTGATACTGTAATTTTTGTTGTTGAGAGCAAATACTTGCTTTTTATTCGTAATAGGTAAAAGGTCTAGATTTTATTAATTTTTTTTAATTTAGTACACATGTACTTTTTTTGCAGATGATATCCATCATCACATCTACTGATTTTTGTGGTGTTTATAACAATGATTGCACTTAGTAGATAAAGTTCACTTTCTCAAAGATGCAAATGCTAACAGGATCGGCTCTTTTACATTTGCTGTACATGACTGTACTTACTTTTAAAAATATCCAATGAGACATGGCAATATTTTAGAACACTTTTTAATCCCATGTAAAATATACTGTTTTTGATTAATTTATTTACATTACCTCTTTCTAGTAGGGATCGTTTTTGGACAAATGTTTAATCATTTATTTAGATAAGTAGAAAAATTACCTTGGTTATTATGTAACGTGCTTGTTGTAGTTATATTGAGATAAAGAATTTTGTATCGTATTATTCAATTATTACAAAATAAATATTGGACGTTAAAATTGACCTACAAAAATATGTGCTTGCTATAGTTGCATATCATGATAGTATGTACATCCCAGCCTTAATAAAAAATAAAACAAAAGACATTCAAGTGTGATATGTAAAAATGAGAAAAGTCCATACGCTTTGGTGGTCCCATTTTCCACGGGACACCATGCATGGATTTCACATCTATTGACATCAGGGTCACACTTTCCTGTTAAAACACCTGTTGTAAAACGAAAAAGAGATGTATATCAAACATCCTCTTCATTCTTCAAATACATGTTATTGATATAGCAGCATATATCGATGCAATAAAAAAAGTTTCATAAAAAGATCTAGCTGTAGGTCTGTAGCTTCTGGTATGAAAAAATCTAGACAGATGACCTGAGAGCTACAGTGCCACCCATTGAAAAAAACTGATCAACCTTATTTATCAGCAAATTCTGTGAAAACAATTAGTAACATTAAATTCTTTATGAACACACTACTGACCTCAGAAAATCAAGTATGTTAAATTTACATTGAGATCTAGAGTTGTTATTTTAACATGTTAACAAACATCACAACTTCATTTTACAGGGCTAGTGATGGTGTTCAAAAGACTATCTGAAGCAAGTAACAAGACGAGAATAGTAGTAAACTGCATGAAGAATTGAATGGTACTATTTGTTTTCACAGAATTTGTGTATCAATAAGGTTAATCAGTCCAAAAATAGCACACATTTTTGGGTGCAATAAATACATAATTTTTCAATGGGTGGCACTGTAGCTCCAAGGTCATCCATCTATATTTTTTCAGACTGGGAGGTACAGACCTGCAGCTGAAAAAAATCTAAAATGTAGGTTTCAGATATTCACAGTTCTGTCTGCTCTGAATTTATATTTCTTAAGGAGTCACCCAATACTTTGGATTTTGTACCAAAGCAAAGCCACATCTTTTCAGGTGTTTATGATCTCACATAGTACAAAATGTTCAAATCAGTTATTTACTGATAAATTCTGTAGATTGTTTTTCAGAGAAGAACTAAGTTCTGTCAGCGTTAGATTTATGATGTATAACTAACTGAAGTGGTGGCTCACCATTGCCAACAGGAAGTGAGGTACCTGCCGGACAGTCTTTGTCCACAGTACAATTAGAACCATATACAGTGCTGTCCTATAGAAAAAGCAGTGTTTGATTCTTCATTGCTTGAACATATATAACAATTGATGGTTATCAAAAACTTCAAGTGAATTTACTGAGCACATGTATACTGAAAGTTTTAAAGTGTTATCAGTATAAAGAGTGTTATAAAATACACACTGTACTGATACACACCTGCTGAGTGCTTCATTAAAATTAATTGTCATGGTTTAATGCATTGTCATTTGGCAAAACACATGAATTTTTTTTAATAGTATTTTTCTATGTTCTCTGTTTTTTAATAGGATATAAAACACAAATAGTTGGATCAAGTTTTACATGTTTACAAAACAGATCAAGTATGCTGATGATCATATTAATTTTGATGAGTGATATTGATGAGATGTGATTAATCAGTATGAAATCGCTACAACTGAAATAAGGCCTACCTCTGGACAGATTCCGATTGATTGGTTTGGGGTGACTATGAGATTGGTTATAACAAAAAAAGCATTGTTCTCCTGCAAAAAAAGAGAAATACAAATGAAATCTATCTAGATTAAAATTTGTATTTTCGTATTTTAAATGCATCATATATATAATCCGGCTTTCAATAACTAAACAATATCATTAAATGAATGAATTCTTAAAAAGGGTTTTGCTAGCCCAGAAAGGAAATATTCACCAATAGAAGGCAATGTAGTTAGTGTTTATATATTAATTATTAAATAAACTGAAGTAATGTTTATTTTCAAATAACAGTTGGCATTTTTCTGCTAGTGATTTACTGTAATCTAATGAAAAAATTAATGTTAAAGGACTATATATGGTTTGAGTTTAATATGGCCCCCTTAAATGAACATCATCATTATACTGTAATTCTTTGTTTTATTTGTACAAATACACATTTGTAGTTTTTTCATAATTTTAATTTTGATTTTAATGTCCCCAATTTAAAAATATGACATCATAAAGTTGACCTTTTCCCTCCATTTTCGCATTTACAGCATAAAACAGCTGGTTTTCAAGCAGTTTTTCTTTAATAAAACATTGAGCGATTGCTTGAACAAACAAAATATTTTCACCAAAGATGTATCTATTCAGTACTTATATGTGACAAAAAGTTTGTTCTTGTTCAAAGCGCCACTCTATATTTCCCATTCAAAAATTGACAATGAAAAATGTCAAATAATGACTGATTTTGATTGAATTCTAAAAATAGCCTACTTTTGACATCAAATTCTGCCAGTGGGTGCATATAAATAAATTAATAGGTGAAAATATAATTTATATCAACTCTTCTAATTAAAATATAACATAACAATTAATGTACCAGAAACACTTTAAAAAAATGGCAAATTATGGGGGTCAAATTTGACTAATATCATATATAGTTCTTTTCCAATATTATATAATACAATAAATTACCTGGGGTGGTACAATATAGTCAGCTACGTCCCAGATGGGCTGGATATCAGGGTGGACTGTGGTGTTCACCATGACGATGCCTTTAACTTTCGTAGTAACAACACTTTGCACATTGTCAAAGTCTTGGTAGCCTTTTTTGAAAATGATGGCAAAGCTGTTGAGAACCAAATTATGTTTTCAATGGAGGGAGAGCAAAACAGATTAATGTAAACATTTGCAAAAAATAAAGGTATTTCTCTAAAATATAAAATTATAAAACAAAGCAAACTCTATTAAAACATTGTAATTTAAAATTTTAGAATCTATATCACATTAATTCATGTTGCAAAACAAAAAAATATCAATGTTAGCTTTCTTTGCAATGATCACTATATGTTCATTATACCCATCCAAATATAAGCATGCAATCAAGCTTTTCACATTAAAATATCCCTCTTTGAATCCCTCTCTAATTAAGCTTATTTATTAAGAAACATAAGTAAAATACTAAAAAAGAACCCTGTTTTTATGTACAGAAGCTTTCCTAAAGTTATATGAAAGTGCTGAATAAAAAAGAGTCTTCTGTTTGCTAATCATGCATGGAGGTACCTAAATTCAGTGGTACCATTTAAAAAAAATTATGCCCTATATAAACATGATATGGTTTAACACCACGCATAAATATGAGAGATGAAATTTTCATTAAGATCACATTTTAAATAGAGAATAAAATTTAATGGAGTCTAACATCTCACATGAATAAAGTAAATACAAGTATATTCCAAAAATGTCCAATCATACATTGGCAAATTCTTTTGGTTTTAGTAACTGTATTATTCACTGTTAATTAGAATGTTATTATGTCCAAACATGTATATCATATGTATATCATTAAAATCAGTGTTCTGATGGAACAAAAATATAGGACATTTCATGATACAAACCCGATGACATATCCAATGATACAGAACTGAATGAAGCGATTGATCACCCCGACCTTTTTGCTCTGTATGTGAACGATTCTTGGGGTGTCATACTCAAAAAACAGACCGATGCCAGTACGGATATAGTTCATGGTGTTAAGTTTGTCCGTCCCTTACATCTATCATCATAATCATGTGACGATGTCTACTTTCATTTTAGGTGACATGTACCTCGATCCCGATGTGATTACAATAACAATAGCAGACGATTGTGCAGATGTTTACCTACCCAAGACGACGGACATTTGCAAGTACATGTAAGTTATATTGCGTCTTCTTTCTATTCAATTGCAGTTACACATTTTTTCTGTACAATGAACAAGCCTTAAGATGTTTATGTCGAAATAACATAACAGAAAGAACATACTGAATTGTCTGACCCCCCCCCCCCCCTCCCAGTTTAAAAGCGAAAACCAGAAAACCATGATAAAGAAAAAAAATTAACTAAATTCACACAGAAATGAATCATGAATAACTTACCTAAACTGTACAGTTTATTATAAACGGACAATGCACTTAAATTTTATTTTCCTTTTTGTAATATTTACATGTAACGTTATAATATCAAATATTTCTAGGCTACAGCTAGTATTCCAGTACAAAGAAAGACTTATCGTCGTAAAACCAAGGAAACTAATCAGTGACGGAACAGTGTGTTATCCATTGGACTGAAGATCATGTTGTCCATGGAACTCAATGAAACCCAAACCGAAGACAAGACATACAAGCCATGCGGAGGGGATTCTGTGGATGTGGTAAGGGTGTCTAAAACAAAGCTACAAATGTCATGTGGTGTAGTCCAAGTAAAGAGGACAAAAACTGGAAAACTAGAGTTTTTCGCCGACACTATCCCAGTTTTCTTAATGTGTGGATCAGAAGATGCCTTGATTGCAAAGGAGACAGCCAAAGATGAAGAGTTGGTGATAGTTTTGACCAATGAAACTGGCAAAATCTTGAGCATCCTTGCAGATTTTCTTAATACAGGGAATTATTTGATCAATAAACCTCCCGTTAATTGGAACCGACTGACAGAGGTGTTCAAAAAATCCCACCCCGAGAGTCGTCTGTCCCTACGCGCAACGACTTGGTCCCCATACCTGTCATCTGTAACAGACCCAATGAAGGGACAACACTTAATAATGATTAACTATGCAACTGAAGGTCTTTCTTACATTAACCCTGGAGAGGAAAATCCAGATCTGGTCGAAGTAGTGAGACGGTTTGAGTCATCACATATCGATGGCGACATGGAAAATTGCCTTGGGATTCGGAGCCAGAATTGCAAAAATTCCTTGTGCGACAATCTGTATTATTGTATGATCATGTCTAGCATTAAGAGTCTGGAGCTACAGGCCGAACCCAGGAAAAGGAATTTTCAAATGAGAATAAAATATGTTGATGCGGCTGCGTTAAAAGAAAAGAAGAAAAAGGACAAAAAGAAATGCAAGAATCCGGAAACGGATGTCTCTCTCAACGGACCAATGACGTCCGTCCCTGGTGAAACACCTTTCCTTGAAGAAATTTCGCCCATATAGTTGAGACTGTGATAAAAGGGGGGAGGGATTCCAAATGATTGTGTTCTGCAAATTTTACGCTAATGTATTGTTTTCTAAAAATGCTTAGTAATAATTTATACTTTTGAAATATTGGAGACGATTTTTTTTTTTGCTTTTTACTAATCATTCTAAAAGTTGTTAAAGATTTTTCGATTGAACTTTTTAAAATCCAAAGACATGCATGTTTATACTATAAACCCTTCACCATATAAAGTGTTCTCTGCTGACAGAATGACATTATTGATTTCAAAATCATCGAATTAATTTGGAGACACGCTACTTAGCGTATTGATATTTATTGCTACATGCAGCTGCACAAAGAGATGGATGCAAGAATCGGTAGACACCCGAGTTAAGACAATGCGATATCAGAAAATACCCTCAATTATCAGAGAGTGATATTCGATCAAATTATAATGAAACTTTAATTGACCCATTCTTTAAACATTAGATATGACTTTTTGTATTGTGTGCGCTAATGGAAGGGTAAAATGTAAACAAATCACTACGGAAATTAGGTGTATTGAGTCCCTGCATTTTAAATACGTAAGTACATTGTATCCCGAGTCTGAAACGCAGTGATCATGAGTACATTTGATTGTTCATCAATTAGTAACAGTGCATGTATGATATGAGATCGATAGAAATCCATCAATGAGTGAACGATTTTTATAAACTTTGCTGTCATGAAAAAAATGATTCAACCAATGAATCCTTATATAGGTTCTAATTTATCTAACCAGCCAACCAAAAAGAAAATACTGTGTTGTGGTTTTGGAATTTGATTTGTTTTGATACGAAATCAATTAGAGAACAAAAAGATGTAGCGAAAAATTGATAAAACCTAATCAATCCATTGTTAGAGCACCAGCATTGTGTTGAATGAAAGTAAATACCTGTCGAAAGCATCCTCATTAGGGATGTCTATACAGGGTAGCTTGAAAGAAAACATGGACCAGATTTGTATACGCATTGTTCAGTTTTGCTGCACATATCAATGCAAATGTCGGCAGGCAATCGATAATTAAGACAGCGAGTATCAGACGGACATTATTTAATACATGTATTCAGTCTAAATCGGAAGTTTCCACGTTTTCTACATCCTCTCACGAGAACTGATTTTGGACAACACCCCCTTCAACGTTCAGATATCGAACTCTTTTGGTTGTCGGTATTTTTCAAGCAGATATTGTGGTTCTTTTAGTAAAAGACAAGTTTTTGAGCTGTATGACCTAAGCAGAATTTAACTAAAAAATAAATTTGAAATTTTTTAATATTGAGCGCTTTAACATGATGGAGTTCATGACCTTTGACGTTGGTGGAATGACCTTTAAGACGAAGCGTCAAAACTTACTGACTTACCCGTCAACCCGGCTAGGGAAGATGGCACAGGAAACGTACGGCGAGGATCCCGTCATTATAGACAGGAACCACACCATCTTCTCCAACATCCTGGACTTTTACAGACTCGGCGAACTACACCTCCCACAAAACGTGTGTGCTGCCGCGACCCTCAAAGAGTTGGAGTACTGGGACATCCACCAGAGCCACATTGCTGAATGCTGTCTGAAGATCATCACTGAGTACGAAGAGAGCGTCAAAAAGCACATGGAGCTGAAACGGCGTCTAGACGACGTGGAAATTGACTACAACTCTAAGGAAGTGAGTGAAAACAAAGCAAAACAGCTCCTCAGGCAGACCTGGCTTTTCTTTGATCGTCCGAACTCCTCCAAGCCAGCCTTTGTAAGTATATACTTGGTTAACGTTTAGAGAAATAGCACACAATTTGGAAGGACGTGGTACATATACTAGTAGCATTGATTTATTTAATTTTAATTTATTCATTTAATATTGTATATATTTACTTTTAAATAGACTAAGATTACAAATATTCATATACGAATTGCAAATTTTGAATTAAAATGACTTCTTCTTTTGTATAAAAGTGATATGTTTTACATTTTCATTATTGTAAATGCACGTGATGTCACGAGAAGTATATTTTGTAGTAAGATAAAATAAATGGGCTACATTAAGAATAGAATAGTCAGCACAGCGTCGTTTCAGCCTTGTCTATTAATTTTCTAATGTACCACATGGTACCTATTTTATATAAAATGGTTAGAATTCTTAAAAGAAGGTCAACATTATTTGTATTACATAAATTTATGGAACAATAACGCGCATGCTCCATTCCAGATCTACAGCATCTTCTTTATGCTGGTGACCGTCCTGTCTGTAGCGCTGTTCTGCATGGAGACCCACCCCCTCTTCAGGGAACAGGTCCAAACCAAGGACGAAATTCTGGGATTGATGAACTTCACCGACCTTTTCGACGATGTCAATATGGATAACCCCAAAGAGATCGTCTTCGTGACCACAGTTGTTAAGCCCTCGTTGTATCACCTCCAGGTGACATGTCTTGCTTTCTTCACGACAGATCTGATTCTTCATTTTGCAACATGTCCTGTCAAAAAGCAATTCTTCCGGTCCCCTCTCAATGTCCTGGACGCCTTCCTTGTCTTTTCCATGTGGACCACCACCGTGATGGAATTCGTCGAGATATGGAGTGCCGGAAAGATTGCAGGAACCGTGTACATAACATTCAAGCTGTGCTCTGTGTTCCGTCCTTTCCGCTTGCTCCGTCTTATCCGGCAACACAATGGTCTGAACATGCTCTTCTTGGCGATGGGGAACAGTAAGTGGGAGATTGGATTGTTGATGATGGCCTTCATGTTTTTCTCCACTTTTTTCGCGGGGTTCGTTTACTACGCGGAGTACAAAGAACCGACCACTTTCCCCAGTGTGTTCACGGGAATCTGGTGGTCGGTCATCACCATGACGACCGTTGGTTATGGCGACGAGTATCCCAAGACGTTGCTTGGGAGGATCGTGGGTACGGTGTGCGCCCTGTCCGGTGTTTTGATCATTGCTATGCCTATTGCAATCATAGCCTCCACATTCAGTGATTTCAACGACAAAAATAAAGTAAGGCTAAAACGCCAGTCGTTCCAAACTCAGAATAAAAAACAAGACAAGTCAGTTGAAAATCATTTTAAACCATACCAAATAAAGCAGTCGGCGGTTTACTGATTTGATCAAAATCTTATACAGTCTAAATTTTACGGAAGCCCATTTAGGACCTATCAAAAAATATTTTTGAATTTGATATAACGAATTCTTGAATTCGTTAAAACGAATTTAAATCGTGATAACGAATTGTTGAATCCGTTATAACGAATTAAATTTGTTATAACAAATTTTAGGAATTCATTATAACGAATTTAATCTGTTATAACAAATTCGCTGAATTCGTTATTTCAAACTTTAAAATCTGTTTTAACAGATTAAATTTGAAATAACGAATTCTTGAATTCGTTATTTCAAAGTTTTAATTCGTAATTTCGGTTTTTTTTAAATCGGTTATAACATATTTTCATCCAATTTGTGAAAACAGATGAAACAATTCCAAAAGACGCCTTACTTTATCGGCTTTGCTAGATTTTCTACATAGATGAAACGAAATATTTAGAACTGCTATATATGTAGCAACGCATTTTTACCAAAAATAATATGCAGGATATACAGTTTTGTTTCAACGGGTTTCTGCGCAAAATAACCAAAAATTGTTTAGTCAATGCTATTAATCATTGAGCATGTTGATTTTTATAAGGGTACCTGCAGCTCAGCCAATGTCGAATTTATGTCATAGAATTTACATTGTATTTACCAGAATTTAATGCAAAAACTACATCGAAATTGATGCAAAAATAATGGAGTTACGCCTCTTCAAAGCGATAACGAGGCTTCAGTGACGTCATGATTTCTTTTTATACGATTTTAAAATTTGCTTTTCGAATCGCCTTTTATCGATGGATAGGATATCTTTAAACGCATGCATGGGCATATTTATGTTCATTGTTCCTATTTATTTTGGTCGGTGCGTGTTCGAATCCAATAAAGCTTGAAGGGCTTTATAATAGATTTGATATGCACGCTCCGACCAATATCATCACCTCATAATATTCAAAGAATGATGCCTTTTTGCTTATATATTAATATTATTTTTAAATTCTACATTTCAAAACAACATTTCAAAGCCACTGGTTTTTTTTTCATGCATAGCACATGTTATGTATTATTGCAGCAAATACCGTTTTTCGGTTATGCTGTAGGACACGCCCATTTTGTGTCGCTCATTTTTTTTGGTGAAATAATTAGGCCATAGGTTTCCAAATTGAATTGCAATGTTATCGCAGTAAAGGACACTTGAAAAATATAAATATGATATTTTATATGACATAGCCAGGCATTATAACCAGGATGTGCGCATGCGTGAACCAACTTTCCATCGGGATTAGTAAACGTTTTGGAGGAAATTCGATAGCTTCTTGGAGAAACTTCGAACTGATGATAGGTGCAAAAAAAACCCACAAACAAAAACAAAAAAAACAACTTTTATATCTTATAGTCATTAAAAGTGATAGGAATGTTATGTACCTTTGGTTAACACTATAAAAAGTTAAATAAATATTTGCGAGGACAATAAAGGCAATGCTTCAGGAAAACAATAGACACGTAGCTTCAAACGGGTGGGTGGGTGGGGGTGACAGGGAGAGGCCTGTCCCCATGCAGTTGCCCCCCCTTTCCTAGCATTTTCAGAGCATGTAAACAATTGAAAGTGACTGGGAGGAAATAAACAGTGAAATTTTAGTTTGATGTTAACTTAGCATTTCTATAGCTACTCCCACGGTGTACGATTTTTGAAAGAACTTTTTTTTTGCATGTCAAGAATTGTTTGGCGATTCTCCCACCCCCCCCCCCCTTTTTTAACTTGTTTACGATGCCACATGCCTGAACAAAATATCACAGTTTCCTTACATATACCAGTAAAAAAAATTGGGTTTATATATAAACCAATATTACTGTATCTCATACAATATACCAGGTTCTATAAACGCTTAGATTCAATATAAAAAAAAAAATTAAGGTTAGGAGGAGAGGAATAATTTATTTTGTTTTTCTTTTTTTAGGGGTTATTAGGAGTGATAGGGGTAGTCAGAACACCGACCCAATGTAGCTCTATCCATAACTCCTCACCAAGGTCTGTGTGTCCATCACCAGGTTCTGTATACCCATCACCAGGGTCAGAGTAAATATTACCAGGGTCAGTAAGTACTACCAGAGTCGGTGTACATATCACCAGGGTCTGTATACGCATAACCAGATTCAGTATAACCATCACAAGGACACTAGGGTCTCAATACTTATCCCGAGGGTCAATGTGTCTTTGTGCTCATCACCAGGGTCTGTTTACTTAAAGCCACGTAACCATCACCAGGGTCTCAATGCCTATCACCAGGGTCAGTGTACGTTTAATTAGGGTCTATATGCCTATCACCAGGGTCTGTACACTATTATTATTAATAGGGCCAGAGTGCACATCACAAGCGTCTATATACCCATATCCAGAATCAGTATACTATACCCATCACCAGCGTAAGTTTACATATATCCAAGGTTATTGTACCCAATTACAAGTGTGTGTACATGTATACGCGTAACCAGATCCAGTATACCCATCACCTGGGTCTCAATACCTATAACAATATAAGTTTTGAGACCCTGGTATTGAGCACCCAGACCCTGGTGATATGTATACTGACCTTGGTGATATGCATTAAGACCCTGACGATGGGTCTAATGACTTGGTGATGAGCACACAGACCCTGATGATACGTACACTGACCTCGGTAATAAATATAAACATCCTGTAAATCGTAATACTGACCCAGGTTATGGGTATACAGACCCTGGTGATACGAACACTGACCCTAGTGATACATACACTGACCCTAATGATACGTACACTGACCCAGGTTATTTGTTTGGAGACCCAGATGATGGGCACACAGACCCTGGTGATACGTACACTGACCCTGGTAAGAGATATACATGTAGACATCCTGATAATCGTAATACTGACCCAGGTTATGGCCATCCTGGTGATACGAACACTGACCCTAGTGATACATACACTATGCTATTAAAACATTTAAAAATCCTAATCCGTGGGGGTATGGGGTAAGGCGTACCTTTAACTTCAATTCTACAGTTTATTTCCTCCCTTTTATTTCAGTTTTTACCTGGTCCCAAAAACATTGGGGGGCGGGGGGGGGGGGGGGGGAGGAGGGGAATTCATCTTTTATATGTAAATTTAAGAAAAATGTTTGCTGCTAGAAAATGTGTGCTGAAGGGGGTAGTCTCGTCTCCCTGCCCCTGTTCCACTCCACATCCCCCCCCCCCCCCCCACTCCGATGCTTATAGTGCCTATTGTTTATTGTAACATTGATCTTTATTGTTCTCTCAAATACAAATATTTATTCATCATTTAGGTGTGAATCTAATGTACACAACTTTCCTATCTCTTTTAATTAACATTTATAATGTAAAAATCGGATGAATTTTCCTATACGTTTTTAAATTGCGCAAATATCAGTTCGAAGTTCCCCAAAACAGCTTTCGAATTTCCTCCCAACGTCGATACACGCATGCACACATTCTGGTAATAGTGCCTGGTTGTACTATATAAAAGAATAACCTATTCTAGATACATCGTTCTGATGGAAAGTTGGTTCACGCATGCGCACATCCTGGTTATAATGCCTGGCTACATCATATAAAATATTATATTTATATTTTTAAGTGTCCTTTACTGTGATAACCCAGCCCAATAATTTCATAAAAAACGAGCGACACAAAATGGGCGTGTCCTACAGCAAAACCGAAAAACAGTATTGGCTGCGCTGCGTAATAATACATAGCATGTGTTATTCATTAAAAAACAGTGGTTTTAAAATGTTATTTTAAAGTGTAGAAATTGGAAATAATATAAGTATTAGAGTAAAAAGAAATCATTCTTTGAATACTATGAGTTGATAATTTCGGTCAGAGCGTGGTCAAATCTATCATAAATCCCTTTGAGCTTTATTTGATTTGAACATGTCCCGGCCAAAATCACCTGAAACTAGTAATACTCAAAGAATGATTCCTTATTCTTAAATCAATTGCAGACCGGTATTTTTTTAAGTATGGCGTAATCTCACGGTTTGGTGATGTAATGAGATGAAAAATGCAGATATATGTTAATAAATCAGCATGCTCACTGATGATAGCATTAATTAAACAAATTTTTGGAATTTTGCACAGAAACCCGTCAAAACAAATCTGTATATATTGTATTTTTGGTGAATTTGCATTGCTCAATATATAACAATTCTTAAATATTTTGTTTCTATCTATGTAGGAATTCTAGCAAAGCTGATAAAACAAGGTGTCTTTTGGAATTGTTACATCTGTTACCATGGTTACAGCAACAGCTGTGACAATATGTTTCTCCACTTTTGTTTTTAGGCCAGTTTACTTCATTTACCATTTCGCCGTTTAACGCCGATCAATTGATCGGCGCATTTCGTCGTTCGCCGATATGGGACAAAGGAAGTCCGCCCCGTCTAATTTGTTCCCCAAAACATGAAATTTGTTACCACAAATTGGATGAAAATATGTTTTAACCGATTTAAAAAAAACGAAATTACGAATTAAAACTTTGAAATAACGAATTCTTGAATTCGATATTTCTAATTTAATTTGTTAAAACAGATTTTAAAATTTGAAATAACGAATTCAGCGAATTTGTTATAACAGATTAAATTCGTTATAACGTATTCCTAAAATTTGTTATAACAAATTTAATTCGTTATAACGGATTCAACAATTCGTTATAACGATTTAAATTCGTTTTAACAAATTCAAGAATTCGTTATATCAAATTCAAAAATATTTTTTGATAGGTCCTATATGGGCTTCCGTAAAATTTAGTCATCCACGCTTTATGTTGTTTAAAAGTGTAGAAAATCAAAAACAATTGTGATCACACCGCGAAATATCACAATAAAGTCAAGTGTCGTGTGATGTGAAAGTCTAGAACGGCGTGTTTTGAACCAGTGTCGGGGAAAGAGACGGGGTGAGGTCTGGCTGCGATTATTTTTGCATGAACTGGATGTTTTATATTGAGTTATACAGGTAAAGATGTTATTACTTTAGAATAAAATACAAGATCACATTAATTTTATTCTAGCTTAGCAGGAGGTCTTATGCATACCTATTGTTATTCCAATGTCAAGTACGTATGTATGCTTGTTTTCTACGAAAACGTTTACGTGAAATTCAATAATGTTTATTGATTGTTTATTCATAAATATATAAAGTGACTGCATGTGAAACTGTTAGAGTCATAATAAATTTTGTACAGAAATTGACAGTTGTTACCAGCAGTTTTTAACACAGGCAACCTCAACATATTTGTATCATTTGAAGATCGTATGATTGCTTTCATAAAAGGGAATCATAAGTAAATTAGGTGTGAGTCGCCCCATAAAGTATTCATATGAAAGTTTTACGTATATTTCAAGTCATTTACATAAATTAAAAATATTATGAAAGGGAACAGTATGTTTAACCTGATAAAATATGTTTAAGTCCCTTTTCGTTACCTTTACAGTAGAATGTTTTAAAAATTGAACACTGTGCCGGATAATTATATATAATTTACCTATAAATATAAATTACTATAGGATATTTAGCATTCTAACCGGAATAAAAGAACTTCCTATGGGCATTTAAATTTCGTTATGATTTGAACCAAACTTCCATAGGACTTTAAAATTTCCGATGGGAAATTTCAATTACCTTGAATCAAATTCCTCCAGGAAATACTTTTCTACTACATGAACTATACGATTGTCGATAGATCCTGTTGGAAAATTTTACCTATGGGATTTATTATTCCCCTATGGGATATAGTTTTTAAAGGTAAATATCTAAATTATAATATCTAATATATAAAACACTATAAGCAATGACATTGTTTTACAGATGACGAGATTTGGTGCATATTGTGCATTATGTATACAGAAGTTTTAAATTTGTTTAAGGGTGTTGTTTACTCAGGGTTTGAGTTCTCATATTCGGATTGTTAAAAAGTCACATATGTCATGAAAAATATTTGTTCGAAACACAAAAAGTATTTATGAAATGAATCATTCTTGACATAACATTCGGTATTTTACTTTATAATATAATTAAGCTCAAACAAAAATAGAAATTTTGCCAAACAGAGGAAATTTGGACTAAATTTTGCAGATTTTCTTTTCCGCTAAAGCATTTTTAGCAGAACTCTAACATTAAACGTTAAGATTTTATATCTAAGTCTAAATAACTTTGCATATTTTCTGTTGGTTTTAGCTCACTTATTCATTAAATTAATCGTTTGCCACGAATTGCAAACATATTGAAAAATGCTTAAAAACGATAAAAGTGAAACTGAAGCGGGCAGCTTATTACTGTATTTTTGGTTAAAGTTATTCCCCTTTTATTTATTGATTTTTGACAATTTAATCAATGTTCCCAATAATGACCAATGAGTTTGCAAATTATTTTTATACAATAATAAATAGTATATGTAAATAAGGTGTTATGCATAAATAGTTTTAGATAAATTCGGATTAGTCTGTTATTTTTGATTTCCTGTTTTAAGATACTTCAAATTATTTTTGGCCGGCACATATATAGCAACATTGCCAAACGCAACCCGTTGCACGACTGATTGGGGTTAGACTTGAACAGGTTAACCTTCGATAAAGAAAGTGCGGTCGTTCCCCCTCTGTGTCGCAGTATGACAAGTGGGCGGTCATCCCTGCTTGTATTGGAGGTGGTTGCCGCGGAGCGCTAATGTGAGATCATCCCTGTTGGTGTTCTGGCCTTCATAGCGCAAGTGGGCGGCACTCCCTGCTTGCGTTAGGTTGCATTGTTGGCGCACGTGTGCAGTCATCCCTGCTTGCGTTAAAGCTGACATGAATTCAATAATACCAATTATTTCCCTTTTATCTCCGACTACCGCCATATTAATGGTCGATTTCGATTGTTCTGCTCATCGCTACACACCCCCTATATAAGTCCGAAAACAGTATTCATGCTTCACCGCATTCAGGTATTTCATTCCTCCGAACACGTTACCTTGGACGAAAAGACGTGTAGAAACGCGTTTTGAACAAAAATTAAAAACAACCACTGCACTGGCAAGGAATATCCAATGAACGACGAAACAAGACAAATTAAAATCCAGACACAGATACTTCAAAAATCCTCGATAATTGTAGTAGACCGTTTTCCTGTGTATGTTATAACATTGCACATGCGCAATCACACACTGTGGCAGATCGAGCATTGTCAATGATCGCATGGATTTTTTTTTGTAGAAACCGATGGTAACGATGTTAACGTTGTTACTTTCTTAGATTTACTATCATTCATCTAATGTGTTGAATGGAATGCCGCCGGCGTTTTCAAAAAGATGCAGACGTTATGCACTTTGTATGAACGACACACGTGTTCGATGTGCATGTGAAGAAAGGCAGCACTTTTTGTGCAAAATAGTACGGATACCTTGGAAATTCTTTCAAAGAATAAATATATTTTGTATTTTATTGATTATTGTTTCTTTTATTCTTTACTACAAAGATTTTACTACAATATGTTGTTCATGCATTTAGAAGTCCGTGTAACTTGAATGCCTCGATCGGAAAGCAACCGACCGTAACTTTCTCGACCGGTATATATACCCCAGTGGCAGTAGAGGAGCGATCAAAACCAATATGGCGACCAAACGCTTTTATGAATTCATGTCAGCTTTATCGTTGGTACCTGTTGAGTTTGTGGGTGTGTGGTCATTCCTGGTTGCGTAACGTTAGTCGAGTCCCTATATGTGCAGGAGCGGTGATTAAAGTCTGCACTTGTAAATATTGGCAGCAATCACACCCCTGCGAATGTTATTGTCATTTAAATTTTAAATCACGTGGTTTTATTTTACCCTTTCAGTTTCGCAGTAAAAATCGTGCCTCGTGTTTATAGTCTATTTTAGATAATCTAGGTACTTGTCGTCAAATACAAATTCTAGAGGTTTATTGATTTTAAACTTTATCTTCCTTAATTGGTGGATAAAATGTGTCCTAGAAATAAATGTGACGATACAAAAAATAGCTTTTTTTCTGCTGTTGCGACAATTAACATGCGTAGTAGACATCCCCATCATGAATTAATTTTCGATCCGCGCCTGACCTAGTAATAACATCAATAGTGAAACAGACTGTACTATTTTATGCAGAATGTTCTTTGAAAATGGCTCGATATACTAAGTTTTAATGCAAAACATTCACCCATTATTTTTTTTAAAAACATAGTATTGCACACCACAAGCATCAAACATGGCTATGATTTTATTAAGCAACCAAATGTTTATATTATCAATCCCTCTACACGTGGTTGAACACGAACGATAACTCTGTTCTGATTATCATCGTTTAATATAAAAAAAACCGCTAGATGGTGAAATAAGACATACATCTTAAAAGATGTTCATGTTTTAACATAAATCAAAGTAGGATATGATATGAAAATCGACCAGTACTTACGTATTTTGAGAATATTATCCGAACACTTATACTTTCGCTCGAAATTTCACAGGAACTGAACAAATCCCGGTGAAGTCTCGTGAACTTTCATTCGAGCACCTCTGGATTTATTATATACTTAGTAACGATAAAGAAAACATTCCGAACACATTTGCAGGGGTGAATCGGGCTATCCGATTCTATCTCGAGCACGTTACAAAACGAATTGAACGTACCCATAAAAATGGTATGACCTGATGCCCCTTAAAATGAACTGTTCCAAGGGTATATAAGTGAGCGCAGCCTGCAGCTGAGGCAGTCTGGTTGAGAAGCTCGAAGGCGACACATTGGAGAAGCCTGAGCAGAAGAAGAAAAATATTAGGAAGGCAATAGTCAGGAAAGTGGAGGCTAGCGTGGGAATTAGAAATAGTTTCACCAGCAGTATTGGTATCTGGGGAATTGATTTGGGAATCAGGCCGTAGTAAATCTGCATAAGATTGAGGCACGTGGTTCCCAATATTAATAGGAACCCAGTACCGGAAAGTCTGCGGTGATAGTATACTCAGTCTTTAGAATACCTGGTAAAGTCTCTGATAAATCATTTTAATAGAAGCAAATCATTAAAACTCAGGAAAAGTAGAGGAAAAAATCTTTTTACAATCGAATTAATCAAAATACTCAGGCAGAGTATCTTAGGAAAATTATATATCCCTTAAAGAGAACCATTATATTTATTGTTGTTAGAGAGACACAAGATCTCAAACATTTGATCACTGAATTCATATAAATTTTATGCCAACAGAATAAGGCAATATAAGTAGTTAAAGCTGCTTGGTCCGATTTTATATCAAATTTTATGCACGCTTTTAAACGATGGCTATGCTTAGTATATGTATAATAATAGACATTGCAGTAGTTATACCCGTCAATTATGCCAAATTTCAATGAAGAAAAATACGTACAAAATTTGCTAACAAAACAAACGACGTTAAAAGGTACCGCGTTATTTCGCCTCATGTTAAATATAACCCCTGACGCCGAGACAGGTATGGTTGTATTACGAATTTGACATCGCTTTAAATAAAGGTCGAAATGATCAGACAAATTACAAATAAACATGTGTACCTTTTGTTCGCATATATTTCCAAAGTCTGCTTTCTTTACAATGGATGCATAGCATGCGGGTTGAATAACCCCAATCATTCGGGGGACGAAACCAAGCGGTTTCATTTTCTAAACATTCCCGTGATGCATTTTGGTTTGTTTTTTCGTTTGCCCAAAGAGAAATTATTTTTTTTACTTTGAATATTTCTAACTTTGAAAGGAAACTGATTCTGCTGGTGTAAATAGGAGAAAGTCCATAACTTTCTAGGATAAATGATTTGTATGAAAAAAAATTTGATACTTTAATTACAAAAAAATCGGACCAAGCAGTTTTAAATGCTTTAAATGTTTTGGTATTATCATCTTTCAATTTTTGTAAAACTGGATCAAAAAGGGTAGGAATTTGAAAACTGATGGAGGAAATTCGGACTGGAATAATGTTAAAAATTGTTGCGTAAACTTAATGCTTTGTATCTATTTAATGCCACTACCATTCAATAACTGTATTTCATTTTGTTAAGTGTTTATCATTAAGCATTGAATCATTATTTTTTGAAAGATATAGTCTCATAACTGCAGCGGTGTATGCATACAAATTGAGTAACGCGCGCTAGAGCGTTATGAAAATTTGTATGCACACACCGCTGCAGTTATGAGACTATATCTTTCAAAAAATAATGATTCAATGCTTATATTTACATTTTTTTAACTTCTTGCCTTGTCTGCAAATGTGATTTATACGTCAAAACGTCTGTTTTATCCTTAGGGTAAGTTCAAATTAATTGAAGAGCCATTGTAACAGCCAAAAGCGTGAACTTTGATTCTCGATTGTGACGTTGCATTTTACAGCGTTCAACGTTTGTGACGTCATAATAAAACTAGTCATTCTAACCTTTGAGTACCCAGTGTGTGTTACAGTGTCTTTTCACACACTTTACATGCAAAAAATATTTGGAATGTAAATATTTTGTAATATTTTCACAATTAAGAAAATCTCATTCGTAGTGTAAAATTTTATGGAATTTTTCTTGATTTTTCACAAAATATCCAATTGCTGGCCATTTACATTTATAAATAACACTACAATTAAAGGTCTTTAACATACAATAGATGGTTTTTCATCATCATCAATGGAGTATTTTTTCATTCTGAGTAAATATCATCCTAAAATACAAACATTTTATATATATATATATTTTTTTAGCTCACCTGAGCTGATCACATTTTGTCGGCGTCCGTATGTACGTCCGTCTGTCTGTCTGTAAACCTTTTACATTTTGGACTTCTTGTCCAGAACAACAGGTCGATTTCAACGAAAGTTGGCACAAAGCATCCTTAGGCGAAGATGATTCAAATTTGTTAAAATGAAGGGTCACATCCTCTTTCAAGGGGAGATAATTAAAATATCAATAAAAATTTGTTGGTATTTTAAAATCTTCTCAAAAACTATTTGAACAGAAAAGCTGAAACTTATGTGGAAGCATCGTCAGGTAGTGTAGATTGAGGTTTGTTCAAATCATGATCCCCAGGGGTAGGGTTGGGTCGCAATGAGGTGGTCAAATTTACATAGTAATATATAGAGTAAATCTTTAAAAATCTTCTTCTCTGAAACTGATCAGCCACAGAAGTTGTAACTTGTGTGGAAGCATCCACAGGTAGTGAAAATTTAAATTTGTTCAAATCATGATCCCCGGGGTTTGGGTGGGGCCACAGTGAGGGTTAAATTTTTACATGGGAGCTTCTCTGAAACTGATCAGCCAGAAAAGCTGTAACTTATGCTATATTCTGTTGATTCGTTATGGTACAAATTATCACTGCATAAGGTTAAAAAATTGAAATATGTGAAACTTGTGAACCAAGTCCAGTCATAACCTACTCAGTAGTTTGAACTCGAGTGTTTTGTACCTAACCTAATTCATTATACAAGTTTTGTTTCGATGCGGTACATCTTAATCCTGTAAAAATACACCCAGCCTCTATCTGTGGTGTTTAAATACTTGTAGAAAACATTAATTTTAATGTATGTTTCATGGGATTTCTAATATTGTTGTTACAATGTTTTAGAATATTGGAAATGATCAAAAATATGTGACTTATTATTATGACATACTAATTATACTTATAAGACTTAGTAGGTAATATTATAAATACCCCCCCCCCCCCCCCCCCCCACACACACACACACTAATTTTTTTCAAGAATGTGTATCTTTCATTTCTTTATCATTGACACTGTGTACTTTTTTCAAGTAGTATACACGTATAACTGAGTTATATGTGTACAATAGCATATGTGACGAATTGACTATGTTATATTTTATTATTTCAAGAGACGACTGGTTACATTGTACGTTTTCAGCACTTTTGTACTGTTCAAGTTGTCAATAACATACATGTATTTTGAACTGTATATAAAAATTGTTTAAAAATATTAAAATAAATGAACAAAAATCTACTCATTATTAGATCTGTTGTGGCCTGTGTTGTTATATCAAATACATAATATTTAACCAGGTTGTGTAATGCTTAACTTATCAATGATTTATTTCAAAATTCTGATTTTAAATGACACGTTCGAATACAGCATAAAATCAAAGTGGCTAGGTGTGTCTCTTTATTAACATGGAGGGCAAATTCACCCTAAGAATATATTTTCTTGTCCCTCTTTTCCTTTATCCCAATTTCTTTCATATTTTCAAACGAAAGCATATAAATTTCTCCATAATTGGCGACTGCGCATGTACATCACATAGTTCCAAGTGTATGTGATTTAAAGTTTTAGTATGCTACATGTTACTAGTGCGAAAAGAATGTGCAATTGGATCCCCTTTCTATACTTCTCGTTGACTGTTTTTTTTTCTTGTGGTTTTATTTATTTATTTATTTTGTTATTTCAGTCATCATTTTTAGCGATGAATCAACCTGAAATAATGTGGATAAACGGAAGTGTGTACATGTTTATATGTATATACCGGTATTCATTTCATATTGTAAAATATTATCCAAGGAAAGAACAAAAACAGAGTTTTGATACATAATCAAATTACAGCTGTAATATATATGTATATATGTTAGTTACATAATCTCTGAAATATTTTGCATATCAAAAATTAAAAAAAAAGAGTCTCACCCAGATTTATTTTTATTTACGAAATAGAATTGAAAAAAGGGGTATCCATGGTTTTCTCTGTGCAAAAATAGCAACAACAAAAAATGATAAAAAAAAAAATCCCAAACGTATGCATTTGCACTTGCAATGCAACTTACTAATATCATTGTCCGTTTGATTTAAGGGTGTAGGCACCTGAAATAAAAGTAACGTCAATCATCCGAAAACCACTTGAATTTAAAGATGGGGACCTAGACTGTTCATTTATTTTATTTGTGACACATGTCAAATGCCATTTTTTGGAAATATACGGCCGGGCCGGGCGCCCCAAACAGAAATGATAATTTTCCTGAAATTTTGCTAAAATTTGACATGGAAATTGATTATTTGAAGAAATCAAACAAATATTTATAATTTGAAAAATTATTTAGTTATGATTTTAATACAGTATGCAGTTAATTGAACACATGTAGTGACTATAAAAGTAAAATCTAAGTCAAAGTTTAAAAGTTCTTGCCACACTGGTGGCTTCAAAGGCCAGTACATAATGAACACAACAACAGATGTTACACAATTTTGGAGTAATCAAATTATCACGCAATTAAAAAAAAATATAGTGAAGTCATCTTTTCAAAACTTTGCATACAAATAGACATACATTTAATGTTTCATTTAAAAGTAAAACAAGTATGGGTCACATCAAAAAAATTTGAGACATAGCATAAAATAAACTAATTCAAACTATAACTGTGTGTACTATCCTGTGTATTTCACTGTGTGTACTATCCTGTGTATTTCACTGTGTGTACTATCCGGTGTTTTTCACTGTGTACTATCTGGTGTATTTCACTGTGTGTACTATTCGGTGTATTTCACTGTGTGTACTATCCGGCATATTTCACTGTAAGTACAATCCGATGCATTTCACTGTGTGTACTATCCGGTGTATTTAACTGTGTGTACTATCTGGTGTATTTCCCTGTGTGTACTATCCGGTGTATTTCACTGTGTGTACTATCCGGTGTATTTCACTGTGTGTACTATCCGGTGTATTTCCCTGTGTGTACTATCCGGTGTATTTCACTGTGTGTACTATCCGGTGTATTTCACTGTGTGTACTATTCGGTGTATTTCACTGTGTGTACTATTTGGTGTATTTCACTGTGTGTACTATCCGGCATATTTCACTGTGTGTACTATCCGGTGTATTTCACTGTGTGTACTATCCGGTGTATTTCACTGTGTGTACTATCATGTGTATGTCACTATTCGGTGTATTTCACTGTGTGTTCTATCCGGTGTGTTTCCACACGGTGCCCGTAGACATCCCACTGTTCTCTCGGAGACAGTTTTCCGGAAGTGGACACCGGAAGAGGCTGACCAGATTCCTTTTTAATGGATGATTGACCAACGGCAGACGACCGGGGTCCCCCACATATATATTCACACCGCTCCGTGACAGCCAGGGGAGCCATTGGCTGAATAAGTCCGCGAAATCCGAGTCATAGAACATGTCACCCAAAAATACAACGTCCCAGTCACCAATTTTGCTACCGATGACGTCATCAGATGACGTATCTAAGTAGACTCCGTTCAGTTCACAGTTCATTTTGATTGCCTCCAAGGCTACTGAAATAAAAAAAAATTACCGTATATATTGTAAGTCAACTTCATACCGACACTTTATGAAAAAAGATGAATAAATCGCGGAATCATTTAAAGTTCAAAAATAGTTTTAAAGTGTTATCATCGGCTGTCATATAACATATGTCAATATGATAGCGGGAAATATTGACCCTCGACAATTACCCAATCAAGATTTTTATGGATTCAACGAAAAATTATGTTAGATGAGGAAGTATAATTTAGATGCATTTTATATATGTACCCGGGTCTGTATCGTTAGCGCAGACAGTGTGCGCCCCTGACAGCTTGCTGGCGATAGCGGAAGCCCCGCATCCACTCCCAACGTCGAGGACCTTCTTGTTGTGAAACAATCGTGGTCTGTCCAGGACGAACCTATAAATCACGAGACTCCGGATTACTCATCTACACAGCATGAAGGGGCTGCTCTCGCTCAACATGGTACGTAAGTAAGGCGAGATCGTAATCTATAGACTCCAATCAAAGTGAACAATATTTGTGTTACTAATATCTGCTTACAAATCAAAATTGATGTTTAACTAGTATTTTTTTTCGTACATGAATGTATGATTGGTATTTGTATAGAACATATGTATTAGAAATTGCATGTTATCGAAATTGGAGCAATGTTATGCTGTGTTCTACTTCCTGGTTCGGCTTTGATAATGTTGAACACTTTTTGATATGTCCTATTGGTGAGGTATATAATAAGGAGGAAGGTAAGGTGACAATATTGAGGAAAATTTACCTGACTGTGTTAGACAAACATCGATAGTCATTTATACCTGGATAGCACCTGTCCTCCGGGCCAATAAAATGCCCAGAAGGGGTCAGTAAAAGGTGCGTCATCTCCTTTGGCTGACCAGAGGCTACATCTCGGGGTAATTAGGTGAAGCTGGATCTCCGGTGTCATGTGATCTCTCGTGACTTCCGTGTGTGTTCGAATGAGCTGTCTTAGCTGCTCAGAGTTACTTGAAACTGAACAGAACCATCTTCGGGCGGAATTAAGTTCCACCGACGAGCACCTCAAGCGTAAAGGTGTAAAAACTATCGGCATTTCGTACCTATACTTGAAATGGAAACATCATCTGAAATAAAATAAAAAAGATTGAATGGGCCATGACCTGAATCGAGAACTGTACGGAGAAATAACCTTTTAACAAATAAATTATAGTCGTAAATAGATGCAGCGATGTTTGACAGTGTGGCGGGATTCCATCACCTGGGGCCATTAATAAATAGCGCGTGCGTCTGCTTTGACGCATTCAATGACATCGTGGTACGGACTTGATTGTGTGAAAATACAGATATTTTTAGTGGATAAACTTTTCGATGATTCAAAATAACAAGATGTCGTAAGCCTTGTTGTAACATCCGCCCGGTAAGTATTTGCGTTCGTCGGACCAGTGACTTGATGTTACGGTGCCTTTTAATAAATCTTTCTTAACGGCTGGCTTGCGAATTAGACACACTACGCCATGCTTAATTTCATCTCACAAAGGTAAGGTTTAAAAGTGAATGGTAAAAAATGGCGACACTGTGATTCGGAGGTCGAATTAACCAGGTGGGGTTATACAGCTTACAGTCGGCATTAGGTGGGAAAGAGGAAGTTCATAAACAGATAAGGTTTTATTTTACCAGCGAGTGTTGACTGGCTTCTATTGTAAGGACCCAAACAGGAAATACTCATGAACGGATACTTAGTTTACTAGTGGAAATCGTTTTAACTGTGTGTCCATTTACGCCCGTGAGTACTTCTAATTTTGAAGTGTTGTCAGCTCAGTTAAAATTGTCATCTAATTTTTTGTATCAGTAGCTTAGAAGGAACTCTTACGGCAGTATTATAAAGTGAATATATTTACAGGTCTATGTAATCAGATATATTTATTTACTATGTACGTCATGTATAAGCACGCCCATGTCTATGTCAATTATTCGCCTGCTGTCAGACGGTTCCTTTGTTTATTATTTCGAGTTATGAGATTACCTTTATTGAGTAACTTTAATCCACCAGGAATTTATACCTTTGATCCGCCTAAATAAGTAGCCGTTAACAGCTGGTTAATGCTTGGTGTTACCTGTGTGACAAAAGATAAAAGTTCGTTTGTTACGAGGTTTAGATTAGAAACAGTTCGTTGATTAAGAATCCAATGCATGTAAATTTTTTACCTTTGTGAAGAATGTGACCTTTCTTTGCGATTGATAGAAAATAGACAGTTCTGTTAGAAGAGAGCACATGTTCGAGCGGAGCCAAGGGAAGTTACTCCAATGTTTATTATTGAAGAGGCGGATCAATAATTATACAGCTTTGAAAAATGATAAAGAAATCATGTCAAACATAATCTTTTGTGTTATGAAAACAATTTCTCGTTTTTTGTTTTCCAGGGGGCTGTCAGACAAAATGTTAAAAAACAAAAGACTCACTAAGCATCTATCATTAGCTTCAAGCGACAAAATGGTGGGAGAGTTTGTACTTAGATCCGCCACAGAGGTCAACAAGCTGCTATGGTACACCTTCAACACACTGGTGGACTCGCACGACGGCACCGCGCACATATCCACACTGAAGGTAAACAGTACTGTAGAGACATATAGGTGTACTCGATTCTACGGGTAATGCAAGTCGTACTCGGTTCAGTGAGGATGAGATACACAGGTAACAGGTTTACTCGGTTCTACAGGTTTGTAGGTCGCATTCGTTCTGACTCGAGTCAGAATGGATAAGTTACAAATCTACAAGTGATGTAGGTCGTTCTCGATTTTGGGTTAAAAAGGATGAGTTACAAAGGTGCACTCGATTCTACAGGCAGCTTGACGAGTGAGTTACATAGTCACTGTGTACTTTCTATATAGGTAATATAAGAGTTGAACAGTCTAGACTCTAATTAAGATGGAGGATGTTACCGGAGTTACTCAAATTCGGTGCTTCAGGTAATGTTATTGTTGTTAAACAGTCGTACTCGGTTCTACAGGACATTACTCGGATGATGTTGACTGTGACATAGACTTGCTCCAGGTAATGGGTTTAATGGTTGTGGTGTTAAATTCTGAATATTTTTACAGGAGTGATGCTGTTACATAGGTTTGTTACTTTCTTATTGATGCTAGAATTATAATGTATACAAAGACGTTTCATGTGAACTCGATTGTATTGGTTCATCGGACACTCGGCCATTCTACTCGGTCAGTCTTCTTTGCATCAAAATGTGTCTTGACATGGGTAGTGGAATATCATTAAACTGCAAAGATTCTAATTGTAAGATATGTTTATTCCGCACTGACTATTCATATTTAATGAATAAGGAATACATAGTTATTAGAGTATTCTGATGTGATAATTTTGGTCGGGGCTTGTTCAAATTCAAAAAAGCGGGTATTATACAAAATCAAAATACTATTAAGATTGGGTATTAGCCTCATAACTTGACTACTTGATAAAATATCCTCTGAACTATAAATCCCTATCTTTGTCAGCGAATTTTTATATGACATGTTTAATTTCCTTATTTTTGAGGAAATTCACAGTCTGTTGAGAAATAAAACCCACCTGTGATATTAAATGTGCAGCCATTGAAAACAGGAAATGTTGTCAAGATTAAGATTGGAGTAGTCCTCGGGCATTGACATAATCTGAAGCACCGCTACACGGATACAATCACCATGTCAACCACTTCAAAAATAAAGAGCCGATCCACGATTTGGCTTAAAAAAAACCTGCATGTTTTATGAGACATTTGAGCTTTGTTGATAACATCCTATATAATAATTGGGTCACATTCCATAAAATTGCTAATTAATAATGTGTGTAAATTTTTATAGAATAAAGTGTAAATAGTTTCAATGTTAAAAACATAATACAAATACATTAAAATATGCATTTTGATTTGTGAGAAACATCTCCATTTCCGAGATTTAATCGAATTCGTCTTGTTGAGGCAAAAAGGCGTTTTAATTTGTATTTACAGTAACACAGAAAATTTAAAATTAACTTTAAATGACAATTGCATGAAGAAAGTCTGCCACTGACATTTTTGTTTTAATAATTGATATCAATATTTCAGGTATTGATATCAAGTCTTGGGAGAGTTTTGGGATTTCAAAAATCAGAAGAGCTTCTGAATATTGAAGGGCGAACAAACATAGACTTTCCTCTATTTTGTGATATCATCGACCATGAACTTTTACAAGTCATCAGAAATGCGCCCCCTACCGACAGTGTGGAGGACCCGTATGAACTGTACCGACTGTGTTGGAATATCTATCATGACCATCACTTCACAAAATCGGACTTCAATCTCTACAAAACAAGTGAACAAAATCTTTTCAAGATGTGGATGATTTTTATTTTGTTGTCAGAAGACAATGAAAACGGTGTTCCAATTGGACCCCCGGAAATCGATCGAGAGGAAATGGCCATCTTGTTCCGGTCTTTTGTGTCAATATCCGGTCTGACAGTACTCGAAGACAAGATCCAAGAATTAGAAGCGGCCTCAGGGAATTTAAGATTTGTCGAGTTTAAGGATATGTTCATTGGTCTATTCGGTTCCCAATTAGGAGATAGCGATTTTGAATATTACCTTACCAAAGTCTTTGAGCTTTATATCAACGATATTTTTCAAAAGGTACATACTAACTATTGCATTGTTATTGTACATGAAAATGTCGAGTAATCAATTTTGAAAATCAGATTGATAAATATTATTTGAGTAAATTTCTTTTCGTGTATAAATATGTTATTTATGTCTGTTTATAAAAAAAAGTGACCAAACATTATCTAGGTATCTAGTGAGAAAAAAGAGCGGCTTTGTATTTGCTGACCTCAGCCTTATTTATCATTGAACAGGGCATGCTCTGTAAGAGGGGCTACCAGGTGAAACATTGGAAGGACCGCTGGTTTGTCCTGAGGAAGAACTGCCTTAAGTACTACACGAACATGCAAGAGAAGGAACTGAAGGGCTGTATTAACATCGTAAAGGACTGCAGGATAGAGG
This sequence comes from Magallana gigas, assembly GCF_963853765.1. NCBI lineage: Eukaryota > Metazoa > Mollusca > Bivalvia > Ostreida > Ostreidae > Magallana > Magallana gigas. The sequence continues at coordinate 2,419,856 of NC_088855.1, read as the reverse complement.
TGAGGCTGACTGACGTCCGTCACTACCGACCGACGGGGCGGGGGGGGGGGGCTGATGGTGTTGACCAACATTGTCATCATCTTAGACCAGTTTGATAGGAATCTTTATGAGATTGGGCGCTCTTTTATTTTATTCTCCTACTTTATTTTTAGTAGCGATAAGTTAACATGTTAAGTTAAATTAAGAATTCCCTGTTGCACTAATGATGGCTGTGTTTGACCTACCTACATGTTCTGTGATCTGTAGGTTGTATCGGACAAGGGTGTAACCAAGCCCAACCGCTTCATCATCCACACCAGCTCCAAGCCGTACGAGTGTAGCGCCGCCGACAGTCGAACACGCGCCGAGTGGGTCTCAGGTCAGTGCACGTCCTACAAATTAAATCACTAAAGTGTTTGGGGGGGGAAGGGGGGGTATGATCGTTGTTTACGGAAAAAAAGGTTGTTTGTCAATTGTTAGAAAATTTGGATTCTAATTGATTCCATTTGTTTATGAGGATGTGCTCATATATACAGTATGCATAGCCTAAAAATATTAACAGAAATTACCTAATATCTGATTAAGATTTACAGGGAAATTCTACAGCTTTGTTTTGGCATTTTCAGTATTCATAATGAACAGTTAAATATAAAAAAGCAATTGTTTAATACTTTGTTCTAACAGTTAAACATCGCCTTACGGACGCGTTTATACTACATGGTTAATGTATAGTGTTTTTGAAAATTCTTCGAAATGTATTGTTTATCAGGAAATAGCTGATAAATTGTGTTTACAAAAATATCTTTTGAAACGGTTTTGAAACGGTTGTTGCATAAAGGAAAGTCTTTATCATTTAAATATAGAATTTCAACACAATTATTAAACGTTGAAAACGGAAGGTAAAAATCCGACCATCCTGTCTAGAAGTGACTGTAAATGCACATTGTGCAATTCTCAAGAGATCAAAGGCAAATTTCGTCTTGTTTTGCCCTGCAATTTTGAATATTCGAGAAAAATACTTAAAACCTTACTACTACAAAAAATCTATATATATAATAAAAAATAACAGAAAGCCGATTCAAAACTCTACCGGTTTCATTATAATCTTCAGGAGAACACTCCTGAAGATTATAATGAAACCGGTAGAGTTTACTCCTGAAGATTATAATGGAACCGGTAGAGTTTTGAATCGGCTTTCTGTTATTTTGTATTATTTATTACTTGTGTGGATTAACTTTACTCATTTTGGATTGTATATATATCATTTATATATATTAGTACATGTAGTTAGCTAATTTGATATATTCCGGTATCATGTAGAATTCTCAATTTTTATTGTAAGTATATATATATCTGTGATATGTTTATCTATGAGCCACATCGCTCCTTTAGCCAATAAAGAATAAAGTATACGTTTGCTGTTGTCGTAGCTTTAAACCTGGCCATCGGTAAGTGCGAGGACCCGGATTTCCACTACCACAAACATCAGTCCAAACAGAGGCAGGCCAAACGGCGGGAGAAGAAGAAACGGGAACAGGAAGAGGTGCAGAAGAAGATGGCGGACGAGGAAACTCTCCGGCGTCTACAGGAAGAGTACAACGAGGTACGCACCACGTCATTTCCGCGGGAAATCGTACAAGTAAATTGTTTTCAAGTATCTATAATATATTCTGCAAAAATTAATTGAGGTATTATCTTGATTTCTAGCGCCATCGACAGGATGAACTGCGTCTCCAAGAACAGATCGAGGCCCTGGAGGCTGAGAAGCTTGTAAGTGCATTTGATCAGTGCTGGCACTGTTTTTAACCAACGGTAAATTTGAATGTAATATAATTTTATAGATCAATTTCTATCTCTCTATCCTAGGCGCGGGAGGATTTGGAATCTCGGCTGCTGAAGGAAGCGGCGCTGAGAGAAGTTGAGAAGCGTCGTATGCGAGAGCTGGAGGAAGTGAAGAGAGAACTACAGCGCCTCCTAGAGGAGGAGAGGCAAGCCAAACGTGACGAGGAGATCGTCCGTCAACTGCAGGCAAGGTATGAAATCATACACCACAAAAAACTCATGATTTTGGCCAATGACTGGGAAGATATGCGCATTTACAATTACATGCGTTTACGTGTACTATAAAATCAAAGATATCACAGTATTATGCGCTTTAACGTTTATTTATGTGTAATATAATACTAGTAAAACGTACAGTTAAACGACAGTTAAATGACGATGAATGCAGGTGTCCGAGAAAAGCCAGGAAGATGCGAGTTTTTGGCGTATATTAAGTAAACAATAATTACACCACCATATTTCTCCACAGTCTGCTAGAAGAGGAGTCCCAGAAACGCGAGGAGCTGGAGAGACTTCGTCACGAGCAGGAAGAGCTACTGAGACAGGAGCGACAGGAGAGGGAGGGACTGGAGGGGCTGAGGGAGAAACAGGAGAGTCTCCTGAGGGAGGCCCAAGACAGGCTACAGCAGCTGGAGGTGGAGAGACAGGCGGCCAACGCGGAGCTCCAGGTGGGTGGGGCGAGGTGTGGTAGGGGGTGGGGCGAGGTGTTGTATAGGGTGGTGCAGTGATGTGCTGTATGATAAATGTAACCACTACCTTTATGCCTGAAAATACTTTAGTGGAAAGAAATAAAGATTTGCGGTGATATTTAGTGGAAAGTTCCCTTTATTTCTTTACGATTTGTATATTTAGTTCTATGTACTATTTATTTCAAATGGAAATTTTAATGACAAATCGTGTGTTTCATTATGCATAGATTCTGGAATGAAATATAGAAGCCATGTGTTTCTTATTTGCTGCAGAACTGTAGCTCTACGGAGATTTGGGTTGACGGACCGTAAAGCTACGTCCAGTTCTGCAGTCAGATTCTTATCCAAAATTCATATTTTCTTACATAATTTTATGTTATTCGAAAACAATGTCACGTCGTAGAATATTTTAAACAGTGGGGTTAACTATTTCCCAAATGGGTTGGGGACATATTTGTGTGTCTGAATACTAATTTTCTATGGTAGATTTGTTAATTAACCACAAAGAGATAATATTGTTTCTATTATGATATAGGTCTTTCACCGTGTGCACACGGATTTAACAAGTGTCGAATACTTCACACGCGGATGACTCGTATAATTGTGTTGTATCCTGTTAAAAGGCCATAAATATAGAATACATCAAAATATAACATTCTGATTGTTACTAAAACTGTGCTCATTTTGTTCACACAGGAAGCATCGAGTAAACTGGAGAGGGCCGAGAAAGACCGCATCATCGCCGAGGCCAAAATGAAGCTGTGGAAAACGCCCACCATAGGATTAGCTCGGCCGGTGCTCCCTAAATATGACCCTTTCATAACTCACCGCGGGGAGGGCGCGTTCTGCGACAAAGACTTCAAGAAGAGAAGTGTGGGAAAAGAGCATCTGGACGAAGAGACAAAAGAGAGTGGGTCTGAACAAACAAACAATGTATCCGAAAAAAGTGGAGACAAATATACATCGGAAAACCATGTTGGCATAGATGAGGTAGAAAATATTAGATCTGAAAACCATGTAGATGCAGATGGGGTAGAAAAAAATAAATCAGAAAAAACTGTTGATGTGGATGAGGTAGAACGCGTTGAATCTAAAAACCAAGTTAAGGTGAGCGAGGTGGAACCAACGGCAGACGACAATGGTTCGAGTGACGACAAACTTAATGATGACGTCAGTAATGACGTTGATAATAATATTGAGATTCCTGAAAAACCTAAAAGAAGGGGACTCTCCGATTCACAAAATAAGGCATTGGAAAACCACGTGACCGGAGATACGTCTCTGGAGACGGAGTTACGGATCGTTGAATAGCAAAGAGGACCGGTGTATATAAATTGTCTTTGTAGTAAATTATATATTTTTCATTAAATTATTTCTGAAATGAATTTAACTTTACATTATTATAACTACTAATCAGTCAGATTGAATTTAATTTATATCTGCATTGTAATTTCACTCAACAAATTCTTTGAAAATTAACAGAATATATCGTAATTACATTATAAATTACGATGTGTTCAGCTGAAATACCAGTTGATAACTAAATATGCATCTTTAGATCCCGCAGTTTCAAAGCTATAAATGATGCAATTTTATTTTTCCATCCAGCTACATGTATAAATGATGTAATTTTGATTTTCCATTCTTGTAATCCTAAGCGGAAGTAGTTTGGAATGTGTGTGATCACTAATCGATCGCATATTCCCATACTGATAAGTTTGAACAGCTGGAATAACGTTGCCCTCTGTGACATCTTACGGAAACAAAAGGGGGAGAGGCAGAGGGCTACATTCGCAGCTACATTTTAAGTTTGACCTTGGTGGATTTTATTTCCTGATCGGGTACCCTTGACCATAAGTCAACAAGAATTATGTCTCTGGAAAGATTACAGTATACGGCCAGGCAGGAAGATCAAACACTCAGATGTACGACTTCAAACCATAAAGAAAGGTTGTGAATTCAATGTTTACACATCCCATTATCTTGAACTTCAGGTTTTGCGAGGAGAATACATTTTGCATGTCTAACTGTCTTGCACATAAATAAGATCGCGCCATGTTTATGCCGGTAATGACTTCATAAACTAAGACCAGTCATGAAAGGTTTGAATATTTAATTCTGTTAAAAAGTCATCAAATGTCACATGGTGAATGAAGGTGTTCAATGTTTACTGAGGTTTCAATACAACATATCATCCATATATGTCCTATTCCTCATGCACAACTACACCTTCGTCTTTCTATTAGCATATTATGTGATTTATATAATAAAATAATGCAAATTCTGAAAGACAAGCACATAAGTCTTTAGTCATGATACAGTTTGGGTGTATAATCATATCAGAAATCATTCCTTTGATATTTATTTACAGTCCCGATCTAGTAAATTTTGACAGATCTTTTCCATTTCAATGTTCATGTATAAAAAGTGAAATGAACATTTTCTGTTGTCTCTGCCCTGTGAACACAATATTTTCTACAAAAATCATTATCACAATACACCAGTATTTCTGTGTTGATACAATGTGCAGGGTTATACATCCCAGCACAGAGCCTGAATCACTCGAAGAAATCGGCCGCTTTGGGTCGTTTGGGAATCTGCAGGAGATTGTCTGTGAGTGATTGAACATCCCCTACCCCCCTCTTGCTGCCGGGGGTTCCTTTCACAGAGGGAGTGCTACTCTTAGGGGTGCCACTAGGGGTGAGGCTGATGGGTGTCTTACTCCCAGGGAGCGTGTGGGAGGGAGAGGGGGTGTAGCTGGCTCGCAGGGCCTTGTCTGTGCTTGACCGGATCCCAAGCCGCGAGTGAGCAAGCTTCTGAGCAGCGGGGGACATGGAGCTTATTCTGTCTGAAGTGCTCCGCCCAAACTTTGGGGAAAATGGCCTGTAACACAAAGTAAAGAAAAATATTATTATTGGCAAATTAAATAGCCATTCAGTTCAATAAACATCACATCTGTCTTGTAAAATAAAAACTGTGGAATGATATTGGTTATACAACTTAGACTTACGATGCTAATCTGGCCTGCACACTTTTGAGAGCTTTCTCCTTCTTGTCTCTGTGAGATTTACTGGCTTTTTCTGCAAGGTCCATGGCCAACTGATCTCTAGCAGGTATTTCTGGAATCTGTAAAATATTTTCAAAAATAGTATTTCTCGCTTTTCAGCCCAAAACTACAGAAATTTTAGAGAGTCCTTTGAAAAAACCAAGTAAGATTTATATCGTGACATTGATTAAATATTTACCTTAAATCCTGGTCCAGATCCAACCAATGGAGTTTCACCTCCCTCCAACCGAAAAGGAGTGCTTTCGATTTCTCCCCAAGTCATAAGGGGGGATTCATCTACCCCAGGGGCAGGGGAGGGAGTTGCCAAAAACCCGTAGCCATTGACCCGAGGTGACTCCGCTGGAAGAATCTCTTTACCATCATGTCCAATCTTCCCGTGGTTAATGATAGCCTTGGCTGAGGCGGCTTCCTTTATAAGGTTCTGGTTCTTGTTTTTGTTCCACGGATACTGAGTGAAGCGGGTGTTCTCATGAACTATTTTCCTGGGCTTCTTCTTCTGGGCATCAATGATTTCTTGTGCACTAAAGTCAGCACCTGAAACATTGGAAAGATGTTACATGTATGTTATGTCCAGGAAAAGAAAACCCAAGATGATCATTCACGTTCCTTGATTTTGATTTGGAATTATCAGGACTCTGTTAGATTTGTTATGTTTGTTACGTATGAAATGTAAATTATTATGTAAAAATCCCAAACAAATCCACATCATTAACACATTTACAATACATACATCAGTGGATATTTGCCTTGTTGTTAAGCCAAAAAAATTTCTTAAGTCAACAATGCTTAACTTTGGGAACATACATCAACAACTTACAAGTCAGTACTAACTTTTTGAGTCATAAATATGTACATGAGTGATTCAAAAGTCTGATACTACAGAACTATCGGGACATACAAGAGTAAGTTACAAGCCTGGTATGACATACCCTCAGAGACATACCAGCACATGTATGATACATGCTTGGTACTACATTAGTGAGTTACAAGATCGGTACTAAAACCTTTGAGAACATACATTGGCAAGTTACAAAGTTGGTTCTACATACCTTCGGGGACATACATAAGAGAGTTACGAGCCTGGTACTTCCAGCTATCAACTCCGGCCTGTGGAGCTTCAATGGCTGCCTGCTGTTCAATATTCGGCAAAGCCATTCTTTTCTCCTCTTCCTGTAAAAGCAAAAAAAGCTTCAGCATTGTATTATTATGTGATTCCTTCTAGAACATGCATAAACTTTCAGTCTTTGTTCCTTGTCCTATAACAAAGTTATTTGCAGGGTACGCGGGTAGGTTAAGGCAACTCCAAGTTTAATCACAGTCGATATTATGATCAATTTAGAAATTATTTATTTTTATGAAAACAGTTCTGAATATTACATGTAATATTAAGTGAATGTGTTCGCCAAAATATTATTTTTCTACTTCTGAATCGAGTCGATCTTTGAAGCTGCCGTGCCATGGTTTCACATGACAGTTAAAAATAGATCACATTTTTTACCTTAACAAAAAATCAAAAAGTGTAACACTATCCCGAAGTTCATTTGTATGTATGATACAATAATTCCATCAACAATTAGCTCATGTTTATTAGTATTACTGCTAGAATCCTATTGATAATCAAATAAAATAAATACTGTCATTATTTATCGGAAATCCCCTCGACTTCTTCAATTTCATTGAAAATACAACATATTTTTTATTTACAACAACGAAGCACAGGATTCTAGCAGCACTTTTCAAGTAGTTTAGATCATACGCTTTTGATACTTGCCAAATTCAACTTTCATAATATTCGGGGTAGTGTTACACTTTTGCCTTTTTTGTACACACTGACAGAGGAAAGGCCGGTCAGGCCACATATTAAATGTCTATCTCCTTACCTTATAACACTCGCTAATAAAACAAAATATCTATGCCCGTATTATCCTGATTATATCCAAACTGATATTCATCTAAATCTTGTGTATCAGTATGAAATAAGACTTATTTCGGCATTGTTTACACTGCATTCCGATGATTTGTCTCCCAGCATTGATCATCTCTATTAAACAGGCATGTGACGTCATCAATGATAATTATACGTAATACAGAGAAATCAAAGATATATTCAGTTAAATGAGTTTCTAGTGACTTTTTACGCCTGTAGTTTTTATAACTTTAGCCAGAGATAAAGTAAAAATTGACATGTTTATGATTAGATTATGACATCATGCTGTTTATTGTGACGTCAAATCGATCAGAGGAATTTTAACTCTGAGAGTTGCCTTATCATACCCGCATATTCAACTAGGTATTTTCTCTAGATGTTATTATAATGAATGTACAAATTATAATTTGTAACAAAGTTTAAATGCATAAAAATGACAATTTATCAAAGCTTGAAGTGTTTAAATCTAATGCATAATTAATATAAAGATGAATAATATGACATCGTACTTGTTTTCGGCTACTTTCGTTTTCGTACAGCCAGGCATGCTTTTCCCTGTGTTTCTGCTGCGTCTCCTCTAGAATCTCAGCGAAAGAAGCATTGTCTTCACTGGTGTTCTTAGACATATAGGCATCCAGGGAAAGGTTTGGCTGCTCTGTAAAAAAAAAAAAATTCATTTTTAAAAAAAAAAGTATTAAAGACTTTGCCAAAATCATTAAGTATGAGCAAAACTGTGTTTTCTGATAATGGCTTGCTGCTGTAATTGATGTAATTTATCAGATTTTCAACATGTAATTCTGTACTACATCATTATGACTTTTACTTCTGGCATCAATAAATAATTTAAAAACTTGTAATTGTTGAAGTATTTTTCATATTTTAACTCTGTACAACAAACACTTTTACTTACTTTTGTTGCCTTCCTTTTCCTCGGTCTCTTCCGTACATTTTTCTTTATGGGCATTTTTAGATGACTCCTCTTCCTGTCTGATATCCGGTGTCTCAAATGTTGCAGGTGAATTACCTGTGATCAAATTTCAAAATAAAGCAAATATACATTTACATAAATGGATTTGGCAGCAGGCAATGCCTATGTAAGCCTTCTTCTTTAGTAATGATCCCCTTAATTCTACCTATCTAAAGTTCGACTCATTGGAACTAAGTTCATTGTAAGGACACGATTCAAAGATTTCACTTTCTTCACCAAGACAGGAAGTTTTTGAAATGTTTACAAACATTGAAAGAAATATCTCATTCAGAGCATAAGGAAAGAAAAATTTTAAATATTCTGCCAAAAATCCAAGAAACATAACAGATATTTGTTTGGACTTCCTAAAATACCCTACTGAAAATAAAAAAAAAAATTAAAAACTAGTAGATACATGTACACACCAAATGAACCAAGTTGTGCTGTACATGCTTCATCAGGACAAGCAGCTAATTAACACTATGGCTACCTCCTACAACCCAACGAAACCTACAAAACTTTTGTTCTTTTAAACTAATATATAAATTGTAGAAGCTTTTAGCTGTGTTTGACGTGCTACTTACAATCAATACCGAGGTAAGCACAGGATAGGAAGAAGAAGAAGACATAGCTCACATAATTAGTAACAAACTAAGAAAATCAAAGACAGGCCTCCACTTACACTCTGTTCGGTTTGTGGTGGGTCTTCCGCCAGTAAATTTCAGCTGAAATTTTCGCAACTTCACAAGGTCATTTTTCTCCAATGCTTCAAAGTACTCTCCTTTCGATTTTAAATCCGGAAGATCTGGGAAAAAGTCTTTTTCTATGATATTTTCTACATCCTACAAAAACAAAAAATGATCAGTGATCACCTTTTTGTAACTGGTGAAATGACTACCAAATTCACTTTGAAATAAAATTTCTACAGGTTTCTACTTTGACAAACAATTCGATATTTAAAATTATAAATCGCTAAGCATATACCGGTATACAGCACTGCTCAATCAGTACCTTCTCGGAATTGGACAATTAATGGTATTAAACTTACCTGTGTATATGTGTCTTCATCCAATATTTTCTGTGGTTTCTTCTTTTGTACAACTGTGATAGAACTTGCCGGAACAACAGTTAGTGAATCTTTTTTTACTACCGCCATCCGTTCATATTATATCATCAAGCCAAATATTCTAAGATGTGTTTTTCATAATTTTTGTCATCCTCGACGTTTGATCAACAATACTTCAATGTTAATTGAAAGCATTTCAATATCTTGTTTTTAGCACGCCACACCAAACGTTGCGAGAACTTAGACAAATTGTAATAGTCAAACAGGTACCGAATCTTTTTCCGGATCAAGTTGTACACTCCTCATCTAAAAAAACATCGTCGGAAACCCACGGCCAGTCTCGCGTAAGCGTTTGCGAGACTGGCCGTGGGTTTCCGACGATGCTAAAAAAAAATACATCCCCTCTAAGAGAATTATTCATGCGCATATTTAGAGGAAGGATGGGTGGGATCAGGGGGATGGGGGAGTATGGACCCCTCTGAAAAGTTTAATTTTTTTTTATTTAAAAAAATCATCGAAATTATGCCTCGGATCCCAGTCCCCTTTTTAAATAAAAAACTGAGTCCGCGAATGTAATATACCCTCTTCATCTTCATACCAGCTCAGTAATCGGAACACAAATTGTACTTTTTTATAACAACATATGCAGAATTTTTTTTAATATTGTTGTTATTGTTTTATTGTTGTTGTTGTTGTTGTTGTTGTACGTAATACTCAAACACAAGATTCTACAACAATCGAACTCCTGCGGCCCGACCAGTCAGAATGGTGAGCTCACAGGCAGCTAACTTTAATATTTATTTTCTCATGATAAAAATATAATTATACCCCACCAGATATTATTAGGTAGAAAGTATTTGTTTTTGATTATGAGAAATAAGGGAAGGGGGAGGGGGCAGTACATGTATCTAACCGGTCCACCCGACCTGAGATTAAAAAATTGAAGTATTAATCCAATTTACACTCCCCCTTTTTAATTCTGTTTTGCTTAGTTTTTTTTTAATTGCGGGGATATTTTCATAAAATGCTTGGAATCCCTGTCTTTTTAATCTCTAGTATTTGAATTTTCTAATGCATTGTGTAAATGTACATGTAATATATAATTTTTCACTTTTAGTGCGTTTTATAAAGTTTCGGCCACCTACCAATATAATTAAAAACAATTTATTAACCTTTTAAACGCTATAGAAGAGTAAAATTATTATAAATCAATCTATTGGGATGAAGAAAAAAAAACAATTGAAAAATGATACCTGAAAAATAAAATAATTTAAAAAAAGAGGGCGGTGGGGTGGGTGGGGGGGGGGGGGGAGTTGGTGGGAGAGATAATTGATTACATACTTCCAATGTCGCTGTGCTCTCACAAGATTCTACTTCTGATGCAAATTTATATTTGTACATTGATTTGGTATGACATCAGAGAACTTTACAATCACTGTGTACACGAAGACAGTTTGTTTGTCTTCAGTTCAATAAATTTATGATATTAAGCGGATCTATAAGTACGAAGCATTTTAACACAACCCTCTATTCGTAATGGCAATAAATTATACCATTGCTATTTTTAATCTAAATAAACATGGAATAATTAATGCAATATCAATGAAGGCGTTCACCAAGAATGTGGTATTTATAAAAATAATTCACGATATTAAAAAATTCAGGTGAAAACAAGATAACTTTGTTAAAAATTGACTTAAAGAGTTCAAGAATTTTGATTCGAATTCCGGCGGAGGTCTCACCTAGTCCCGCAATGAAGCAGCGATAATAATGTGATAGGTTTATCGAAGGTTTGTTCTATTTTAACCTTATCACCCCCTCCCTCAAACAACGTGAGTTCTGGACAGGAAAGCAATGGATGGGCCTGCTTCTACAGCCATATAGAGCGCCAAACAGGGTGATTCACCGAGGAGATTGGGTGGAACTTATTTCCTGTCAGGGAAAAACAACTTGCATGCGTTGATACACATTGATAGAGGGAGAACGAACGTCGTCAATTATACAGATTATTGCAGGGGCAAACCCCATTTTTAAAACTTTCATACTGCCGTTTACGCTCAAAAGCGTTTAGATCAAATAAAAACTGAAAATTTAAGAATGAATAGTTGCTATTAATATGAATCTAAAATTAAATTCAATCGTTATATTAATTTTTATTACATTTAATTTTGGGGGGAAATACTTTCAAAACGGAGCTAAATATCCGATATTTATTTTAAAAAATAACTATACTACGTCACGAAAGTATCAAGTACAGGTTTTTTTTACATACAGTGAAAAAAATACTTTTTTGGCTCCAATTTTTTTTTTAATTTCAAAGTAAGTATAAAAAATTCACAGATTTTCAAAGTATAAGAGTTTAAATGTTTCTTTACTCGACAGTTGGAATATAAGATAGAAGTTCATGAATTTTGAAATTAACACTGAAATACGAACACAAAATATAAAAAAAAAAAGAAATAAAAAAACCCACCAATAAATATCTTTTGGTTCAGGAGAAAGTAAACTACGATTTGGATAGAAATAAATTTATCAGTTAGATCAGACCTGAAAAGAAACGGATATTTATTTGATATGATGAAAAAAACCCTTTTATCATTCATTCTTGCCAATTACACCTTTCATTCTTGATGACCCACTGTACATAAATTCAGAGCACACCCTCTTAGTTTAATAATAACAATCCGACCAACTTAGTGACAAAAAACCCACGTGAATCTATTCAAGAAGTTTCAGTTTTAGTGTTGAATTGAATTCAGCCATTCCAAAGGTTACAAAAGAACCTGATTTAATTTTCCAATGGGATATTTTATTTCTTCGCCTGGTCAGATACTTTGATCTAAATTTGCGCGTTCTTTCACGTGGTACTGTTTGTCAAAACACCGGAAGAGGCGACTTTTATCAGAAGTCGCCGATTGACCGTGAAGCGAGCACTTGGTAGAGGAACCTCCCGAATACTTTTCCACAAATAGACGACACACCGAAACCTGTCACAGTGTACACACAAACAAACCATCCTCAGATGTAGCCAGATCCCCATACCATGACCAGTTACTGGCTTCAGGAACAATGAGATAAAATACTCTTCTAGTCAAACACCCTGCAGTTTACTCATTTTTTCAGCAGTGATGTTGTTATTTCGTTTTGTGCTAATTATTTGTTTGGAAGGAATCTCAGCAAAGGTAATACTCATGTTATATTTTTGTCAAAAATTAACACAATTTAGGATAATACTAGTATTCGGCAACCATCGACTTTGATTATGAATGACGATGTCGGGTTTTTTAATCACAGTAATTTATATTTTTAGGTTCATCATAATAGTAATAATGGGAATCATTTAGGTAAGATTTGTTGAGTAAATATCCTTGAAAAGTTAGGTAACCAGAACGATTGAACACAGTAACATTACTAAATTTTTGTGGCTTCAAATTTTACAGTCAAGTAGAAATATAACAGAAAGTATAAATATATATACGTAACCAAATTGCTTTAATAATTGTATCTATTAGGTTAATTTTGTAACGTCGCAAACTCTTATTATAGAGAATTCATACGAACGTTTATTTCATTAATTAATTTAAAAACCATTTTTTCCCACGCTAAATGTAAATCTATAAATTATATTTATATAACAAAAACTAATTTTAGACCAAAGAAACATAAGTTCATACCGATTTTCAGATTGCGTAACACGAGTCAATAGTCACATGCCGGAATTAATCAGCATTTTCTTACAATTAAATGTCGATAAGTTATCCTAGCGTGGGACAGTGAATATACCAATCCCTTCAGGCATCAGACCCAATCCTGGAAGTCCAAGAATGCCAGATACTGACACCCCAGCGATGACGTCAATAGTTCACGTAAACACACAGAAGAATAAAAACTTATCTTGGACAATATTTGCCAACTGCATTGAAAAGAAATCAGGGGAGATAACGCTGTTCATTATGGTTATTAGCCCAGTGATTACATTTTTACGGAATGCAAATATATCAACTTTGTAGTTCTTCTGACCGAAAATATACATAACATGACTGCTATACACTCTTCGATTTTTTTTTTTATGATACTTAAAACTTATTTCGATTGATCAAATATTTCCTTCAAAGAACATGTATATCTCTCCTCAATATGATTGTATCAAGAAATCCTTAAGAGGCATATCACAAAAATCTGTAGACAAAACATTCTCTAAAAAAACAAAGAAACTGTGGGGGGGGGGTGTCAGTGATTATCCCTACGAGTTAGGTCAAAACTAATTTGACCCTTTTGCACTAAAAATGCAGCTTTTGCTGCTGTATTGACATTGGTCGCCAGTGTTTCTGACCAAACAACTTTTTACATCCAATATTGTTCTAAATTATGCACAATGATCAGATTGAATACGGTAATTTAAAAAAAATTTATATAAACTTAAACAGCATAATATTTCAAAGCCATTTTGCACTTTAAAGCTGCAGTGTGTATGAGGCATATTAAAACATAGGGGTCATAGATGTAGTTTTATTTATTTATTTATTTATTTATTTTTGAAAGAGGCCTTCAAAGGAAAAATTCTTGCAAAATTTGACTACAAAAAGAAGAAGACTTTTTTTTTTTTTATATTCGCATAGTTTTAAGCTGTAAGTCAATCAAATTCTTCAATACTATAGCTATAGAATGTTTCAAATATATCAACAGGGGCTACAGATTATTTTAAATATATCAAAAGTTCAAAGTAGGTATGCATAAAAATTTGTAATAAATGTTTAGTGTTAATAATTTTCCCCAAAAATGCATGATTTTAGTCATTTTTTCTTTAAGAAAAAAATCAATAAAAATTATTATTGCACGAATATTTAGAGCCCTCCAAAAACTGACCCGTTTATTAATTCATTAGATTAATTTTGGTCGCTAGCGCTGTGAACTTAAACGTGACCAGTGAGATTTCTTAAAATAAAAAAGCTCTCGTTCTTGATTTAGATAAAAGTACATGGATAAACATTGAATCCCACCCCACCAACCCACCCCTCCCCCAGCCCCTCTCCCAAAAAAAAAAAAAAAAAATAGAAAATAACACGGGTAACCGGAGGAGTAACTAACAGTAATACACGAGTTACGAGGATTGCTATATTTATTACAGTTTAAGAGAGATTAAATAAATCAAATTTCGTAACTTTTGTATTACTGCCACACACTGAAACCCTTTAAAATCACGATATATTTCCTTACAGCTGACCATCGTTGGGTTTTGTTGGGAACTGGGCTCCAAGGGAACTGAAAATGGTTGGTTCGTGGGTACTCGATTTCGTGGGCATCTGTCCTTGTAGCAATTTTTTTTGTATTCACGCAAAAGCTAATATCAAGATGGTATGATTGTAGCGTCATGAGTTATTGTCATCACGATTGAGTGAGCTACAACTAAAACTGTGATTCTACAGTAAATACCGGTAGTTCTGTGTGATGAAGACAACATTGAATGGTCGGACAAGTACGGAATCCGTGACCGTCACATCCGGGTCTCACCATTTCTCTTTTTCTGCCTGTATTTCAGCTCACAAACTTCAAGCTATATCCAAGTGGTTGGACGGCCGCTCAGACACAACCATTTATGACTACATATATTATGTTAATGCAGGTAAACAATCAGCCGTTTGTTGTTTGATCAACGTGCACTGAATTTATCTTAGATGTGGTCAGTAATACGGACCTATTATAACGCAGTGTGTCTTCTTCCTGTAGGTGCGGGTTTGAACCTATTTGAGGGTGACATACAGGGGTACCGCCGAGGGAACCACCATACTGTAAGGAACCAGTAAAAGTGTACAGCGTTATAGTACAAACCTGTAAACATTGATAGAAAATAACTTCAAGTTATTCCCCTGTAATGCATGGTACAGGGGCAGTAATAAGTCATCACAGTTATATTTTTAAAACCATTCATGAAAAGATCAAAAGAAAATGATATTACATGTACTTTTTACTTGTATATTCAACATGATAAAATGATTTAAAATAGTTTTATAATTTTTGATATAACTTGTGGTCGTTTTGCTTTTTTTGACACATTTTGTTGCATGAATTCATTCTTATTTACTTTGATATGTTTTGTATTGTGACAGCTTAAGGCAGCGATAACTAACCACAATGGTTTATGGAACACTCGGGTTGTTCCTTACCAGTTCGATCCATTATTTAGTAAGTAACCTTGGTTGATGGCTAAAACTTTCCTTGATTTCGATGTGCGAATAGAAATGTAATATAAAATGAAAGGTATAAAAATGAAAAAAAAAAAAAATTAACTTCAACATATTATTCATGCAGGAATAGGCTGAATGATATTTTAGTCAAAGCACTTGCATACACTCAGACTTAAATGCAACAGTAAACCATATTCATCAGATAGATATTGACTAACAATAATGTACAAAACAGTGAAGCAGAAAATTTTGATATTACTTGCAAAATCTGCATAAAAATTAGCAGCAACGAAATATCTGTGCACCAGGCTTGCTTACATGCAATTCATTTCTATTAATGATATTCAAAATTTTGAGTCTTGATTTCTAAGGAACGGAGGACAGGCATATCGTATTGGATGCAATAGCAGATTTCCACAACAAAACCTGTATCAAGTTTATCCCGAGAACAACTGAGAAAGATTTCATCATATTTAAGCAAGTCAATGGGTATGGACTGTTATATAGTATTGTATTAGTGTTTTGCTTGTATGTTGTGACATAAGGTTATAGACAATTCTTTAAGAAAATAAGAGTACGATTATAGGATCTGTAATTTTTTTTGAAAATAGATAGTAGAGTAATTTTATACTCTAATTTCAACAGTTCATTACTCACGTGTTCCATCATCTAAACAGGAAGTTGTGGATTTTTCATGAAATCACGTAAAGGGCACTCTCGTAAATCTGACGGGAGAGAAAAGAAAAAGAATTTGAAGTCATAAAAAAAATCATGTGAAAATTCAATGCTTTTTTTCACTTGTATTTTACGTCGATGTAAAGTTATATCGCATTACATATATATATATATTTATAGGTTGTTTATAAACAACGTGAAATTAATTTTTTTTTTAGGTATTTGCAAACAGTATAGCATTAATGTTTTAGGTGTTAACGAACAGTATAAGGTTAATTTAATTTCAAGTGTTAAGTGTGAAATTTACCGGTATTCTTAAACAGTATAAAATTAATTTTTCAGGTGTTCCTCTCATATCGGGAGACAGGGCGGGGCCCAGGACGTGTCCCTTGCCACAGACTGTCTTAAAAAGGGCACGGCCATACACGAGCTGATGCACGTGCTCGGCTTTTTCCACGAGCAAAGTCGTCCGGACCGAGATTCCTGGGTTAGAGTGATCTACTTCAATATAATCCCCGGTACGTATAGGTACTTGTAAATACCTGTATGTAAAAATGTGTGACGTTTTATTGTCTAAGTGCCGCCCCTCCCTGAGTCTGATATGTATGTTATGTGTAAGGTTTATGAATGGTTTCATTCACACGTACCAATTTAATTGTTTCCATGTAATAATCTATAGTTTTCGTTAAGAAAATATTGTATATTCATTCACATGTATACTGGCACTATTGATTTCGACGAAACATTTTACAAATAAAGTATCTAATATTAAGAAAAAAGAACACTTCAAAATATCTACTTAACTTATTCTTACTAGTTGTTGTTACTAGACAAGAGAAACAACTTTGATAAACTGAGTTCGTGGGAGGTGGACACTCTGCGAATAAGGTATGACTACGGCAGCGTGATGCACTATTCCAAGACAGCGTTCAGCAGGAACGGTAACCCCACCCTGCTCCCCACCCAACGGACGAACACCGAGATAGGTCAGCGGCACGGCTTCAGTCCCCTAGACGTCGAGAAAGTCAACACCCTGTACAAATGTGGTCAGTTTTAAAACACTCTGGGCCGTTTCATGTGTGTTACAGTTTATCCTCCTTAAAGCCTAGTTATGCGGGAAAAATTAATTCATATTTTGCTTACACGGCTGGTTTTGTGGTTTCATCAATTTCGTTGTTAATTAAGTTGACCTATGACATGAAATGATTAAAATGTTTATTGATGTACAATGTCTAATAACAGGTTCCATTTGAAGTATCATTGGCTATGAATTTACGTATCCTTGAATAAACGAAAATTGACGCCAACGAATATTACTGAAAATTAAGGACACAGTTCATATGTTTTATTTATTCTTTTTTGAAAATCTATAATTCATTACAATGTGATTTACCGGTATGTCTTGTTTTGTAATTAGGTGACATTTCACCCACCATACAGACGCCCCTACGTCCGACCCCTGACGTGACGGACCCCCTGATGGCCCTCACCCAGCTACAGTCGCTGTCCTGCCAGAGTCACGGTTGGCTGCCCTGGTCCAAGTGGTCACGCTGTGACCTCAACTGTCAGCAACAGCGGCAGCGCTTCTGTCGGCCCGAGTGTACGGACATCAGGGACTGTCCCGGTGGATCCAAGGAGGTTCAGAACTGCCAAACCACGTGTCGGCGTGAGTACATTTCATGCATTAAAATATAAGTTGAACAATAGGGTCCTTAGAAGATTTTTTTCTTATGCTCACTTTTAGACGATTTTGGGGGTTTTTTCAATAAAAAAAATCAAAATTATAAAAAAATCAAAATAAAACTAATTTGAAAGTAAATTTTCCAAATTTTAGACAAGTGCAAGATACGTGCTAGAAATTCTTATTTGAAAAGATACAATGACCGTTCACATTTTTTTTCTAAAACAGGTGCGTTTTACATCGGCTGCTGGAAGGTTGACCCCAACAATATGACGATATCATCAGCAGGAGATTTCAGAGGTGTACTGTTTGACCAGTTAGAGATCGTGAGGAGATGCGCGGACATCGCTGCGACCAATGGCTTCTCGGTGTTCGCCATGTTTAACAACACGGAATGTCTGACGGACGCCGGCGCCTACCGGAACTTCTCGTTGCTGGGTGTGTCGGAGCATTGTGGAATCTCCTCCATGGGCGGCCCGGATTCTATCAGTGTCTACACTTACGAAAAACGTAACGTTGCTATATAACAGTCCACCATTTCCACTGAGACTTGTATTCTTTTCACATACTTTGTTTAAAAAAAATTGATTTGCGATAATTTGGTTTCACGATATTGATATACCGGTTGCAAATTAGTCCACTGCGACTATCATTTTGCGATCAAGCCAATGATAACAATCTGAAATAAATACAAAAAACATTGATAACATAGATACATTTTAGAGTTGTTCGCAGCGATAAATATTCACCCCAAGGAGGCTCTCGCGAATTAAGCGATCTTTTTCGAAAGCAAAAAATATTCGTTTACAGTAGTAATATTTGAAGTAATTTTTTTCTTGCAGACATAGACGGAGGTTGGGGAGACTGGGGATCCTGGCAACAGTGTGACCAGTCCTGTGGGGGAGGGAAGCAGTACCGGTACCGACTCTGTAACAGCCCGCCCTCTGTCGGCGACGGAAACCCGTGTCCCGGAAGTGATGAAGAACATCGGGAATGTAATACACAGAAGTGTGTGGGTACGGACGTCAGCTTTTTCAAAACTGAAGCCCCGATCTAATCATCATATATGTTGCTATTAACAAGTGTCTTAACTGTTATAATAATCGTTAGATTTATGAAACAATTGAATCAAATTTTGATCGCAAGAAGTGTATATTTTTTTTTCTTATTACGAACATTTCATTTACATTTATGTTTCGTTAACTACATATATTGACTTCAGTTCACATAATACCATATCTCTATTGTTTTCATTTTGATTAAAAAACACTATTAACAGAAAAAGTAAAACTCAGTTGGTAGTACATTTGTATGGTGTTTTAAATGATGTCCCAG
The DNA here is from genome assembly GCF_963853765.1 of Magallana gigas. NCBI lineage: Eukaryota > Metazoa > Mollusca > Bivalvia > Ostreida > Ostreidae > Magallana > Magallana gigas. Next base: position 2,400,443 of record NC_088855.1, on the reverse strand, counting down.
TCGGTAGTAAGCAGCAATAGAATCAACACTGTGAACTAGATTTACATGTATATTGTACAATGTTTGGACATCAGTCCATTCTTGATATTGATGTAAAGTATCGCTTGTTTTTCAGAGAACCCCCTGTGTGGGAAGAAGTTTTATACCAGTGAGTCGGGGGAGGGAGGGATAGTCTACCTGAACGACTACAACAACTCCATGGAGTGTAACTATGAGATCGAGACGCGGAGTCTGTACACAATCTCACTCCTCATCACCAGAATGGACATAGAACTGAGCCCAGGGTGTCAGTATGACGCACTGATGGTAAGTATTGATGGTATTGAATATGACGCACTGGTGGTCAAATACATGTATGAATAAACATTGATAGTAAATATGACGCTCTCATTGTAAAATGAATCATTCATGGTAAATGTATGACATTTATTGAATACATGACGAACTGATGATTAATTTGACACACAGATTGTAAATATGAATAAACACTGATAGTAAATATGACGCACTGATGGTAAATATGACGCAATTATTTTACATTGACGCATTTATGGTAAATGTATGACATTATTGAATACATGACGCACTGATGATTAATATGACACACTGATCGTAAATATGATTTTCTGATTGCTAAAACGACGTAGATATAACTACTTATAAATCATGTACGATGCACTGTATGTTGATTCATATGATGAGCTGATGGTAAATAAGTATACTTAATGATTGTAAATATGACGCGCTTTTACAAACTTGCACGAGACATTACGCACTGATGTTAAACATGACGCGGAGTTTTTAGAAATTTTATCCAATGATAAACATTTCATATTAATGGTAAAAATGACATATTATAAAAGAAACATGACGCGATGACGACAAACATGACAAAATTTTGGTTAATTTGAACGTTTTTAGAAATTACAGTTGATGGTAAACAGTTCAAACATTGGGAAATATTACATACTTTAATAAAGATAACGCACTTAGCGTAAACACGACTCATTGATAGTATACATACGACACACTGATGGAATATTTAGGACTTGTTTGTGAAAAATTGGCACACTGATGGTAATTATAATCCATTGGTTGCATATTGGCATACTGGTGGTAAAATGACGGTTTGTAAATTGATAGTTACACGTACATCATGCATTAAAGGGACTTAGACACGATTTGAGATCAAAATTTTTATTTTTATTTTTTATGTATAAAATGGTTTACTGGTGCATTTTAAATGATTGACCAAAATATTGAATGTTAAAGTCAAGTTACAAGCGAGATACAGAGATAGGAATTGGTTGTTATGTAAACAAAGCTCGAGTCTTATAGTTGTTCAGAAAATGTAATTTAGAGAATTACAATTTCTTAGACAAAATGGCTTGTAAAAAAACAAGGTAAACTAATTCAATATCTTCATAAATACTATTATCAACAAAAGAAAATTACATTTGTTTGAAACTTACACCAATACAACACATATGTAAAAAATGACAATATTCGAGCTTTGTTTACAAAACAAAGAATTATGAACTCTGTATCTTGCTTATTACTTGATATTTGACTTCCAGATTTTGACATAGCATTATAAACTTCTATATTTACCACTATAAACATTGAAAATGTCAAATCGTGTCTAAGTCCCTTTAAATGCACCATTTAACGCACTATTTATAATAAACTCCAAAGCTGCTGCTGATACCCGGTAGAATTTCTGCATTGCATGGCCATACATGTATATGTCACTTTTGCAACAAATATGTCTTTTGGTCATAATAAAGTTTGATTATTTGTTATATCTAAACATTGGAATGTGTAATACAATTGTTGTTATTCGAGGTCGTTCGGAGAAGAATTTATTTGGTCGTTCACATGGATACGTTTAAAATAATGGAATAAAGGTTGCGCAATGTTTTACACCAGGTGTATGACGGAGAGAACAGCTCCAGTCTGATGGGGGTACACTGTGGGAACATCAATCCCTACCCCATGATCTCCTCCTCCAACAAAGTGAAGCTTAAGTTCCAGTCTGACGAGACCATCACAGGCACGGGCTTCACTATGTACTACACCATCAACAATAGGCAGAGTACGTCTCTCTCTCTCTCTCTCTCTCTCTCTCTCTCTTTCTCTCACCCCATCTGTCTATTTTTTCTCTCTCCCCCACATCTCTTTTTTCTTTGTTTTTCTCTCTCTCTCCATTTGTCTAATTCTCTCTCTCTCTCTCTCTCTCTCTCTCTCTCTCTCTCTCTCTCTCTCTCTCTCTCTCTCTCTCTCTCTCTCTATCTCTCTCTCTCTCTCTCTCTCTCTCTCTCTCTCTCTCTCTCTCTCTCTCTCTCTCTCTCTCTCTCTCTCTCTCTCTCTCAATGTTAAGTAGAACTGTTAGGGATATACATTTTCGCTAGCTGAAGGTTTTTGGTTTACTCCACTCCTCATAAAAGCCAAGGGTTTTCGGTCCCATAATGGGGAGCGGAGTGGACCGAAAACCCATGGCGAGCGAAGATATGGATACAAAAAAACTTGTATTGTGTAGTGTATGTTTAGATTTTACCGCCGTCATTCATTATGATTATCTAAGTAAATTAATAGCATCACAAATTACTGATTTTCCAGGAAAGACCTGCGTTGAGCCAGTTCCAACGGCGCACTGTTCTATGACGTATACAACTCACTTTGTGGGGGACACGGTGACGTATCAGTGTCACCATGGTTACCACTTCAAAAATCCCAGTCACCCTGCAACTCTCGTCTGCTTGGATCAGCCCGCCTTCGCCGTGTGGTCAGACATCTTTCCCGTTTGTGTTCGAGCCTTCAGAACGTTCATAAGAAGTCAGTCTCTATAAAATACTACAACAATACATCCCAAATTAAGCTTCCGTACAAATAAGGTTCATTTACAACATACACGGTAATTCTATTGCGTATAAAAATCAAAATCAGGATTGTGATATTAAAGGCTGTAGACCTTTTTATTTAGAAACCCCGACTGTGTGTGATTTTGAGGGAAACCTGTGTGGATTTCAACAAGGTTCTGAGAACAATTTTGATTGGTGGATCGAGAAACCGAGAGAAACACAGTATATACAAAAACCACGTATTGATAGTTATAATTCCACGAAAGGTAAGCGCTAAGTAGAACAAAGTCTGACCGCCCTTCTAGTGTGTTTGTGTCTGACATTTATCAATATCATACTAATTCAAATAAAACAAGACTAATGAACTTTTGCAATGCATTCATTAGAAAATATCAAAGAATAACATTATTTTCAATTGTCCATCAACAATTTTGACAAAAACCCAAAAACTTCTAATCCTCGTCACTCCTTGATTAATTCATGAAATTCTGCTTTTATGTCATCACTGACTTTTTTTAAAGTCAAAAATATAGGTCTCTAATGTTGAAATTCGTATATCGGTTGTACACGTATGCCTTCACTTGTCTTATATTTTTTTTTCCATAAAAATCCAGCTAGTCAGATAATGACCTTGTAAAATATCATATCAGGTTACTTTAAATGAATAAATTCATATGACGTTGTTCTAAATGCTTCAGTTATACAGACCCCTGATCTCAGCTGTAAAGCAACTTGTATAATTTTATTCTTCTTCCTAAATTTAGAAAGATTGAAAAGTAAACTGAGGTTTGGGTTATTCCTTATTACGTCTTCGGACCAAAGGCAAATATAGGTTGATTTTAAAAGTAAAAATTTCTTTTAATAGGAAAAACATTTTTGTGGCCTAATAAATATTACACGTATTTACCAATTAAAAATGTCCCTGTGCTTCAGACACCCTTTTTTACCCTTATCTTTTACCGAAAGATACATTTCACACAGGTCACTTCCTGTATACGGAATCATTACGTCACGGCGCTCCCGGTGACATAGCGGAAGTCGTCACTAGGACATACACCACACAGAGCGGACGTAGCCAATGTCTGTCATTCTCGTACACCGTGTACGGGAGAGACCAGTCCAGTCTACACGTGCACGTAAAGGACGCCATCACGGGCGCAGTGTCAGCGCCATGGTCAACAACATCCAGCCCAGACAGTCAATGGGAGACAGCCCAGATCCAGATATATCCAGACAACCAGTTCCAGGTACTTTACTTCCTGCTTATTATGTTTTCATGTTTTATGTTTTCATGTATACATGAATTATGTGTATATCTGGAATTATCGACGGTTATGGAATCATTTATCTATTAAGTAATCAGTTCCTTGTATTTTCTTGTACATGTATATCGTATCTTGATATATTGTGTATTTAGTGAAAATGATATAATGAATGTTTTCTAAAAATGGAGGGTTCGGTTCATTTGCCTGTAGATTTATCGAGATAACCAGTTCCAGTTTTACTTCTGTTTGTATATCGTATCTTTATATATAAATTTTATAATGTCTTTATACCTATCGAATCAAAATAATCAGTTCCAAATTAATTCATTATTGTTTATTATATCTTGTACGTCTGAAATATTACAAGATTTTGATCAAATTACCTCACTTAAATTCTTTAGATATTGTCGTTTAAAAATTGATTATCTATTTTTTTTCCCAGATAATTTTCCGTTATGAGATGGGCACTGGATTTGGTAGCTCCGCCGCTCTTGATGACATCATAACACGTGACGGTTCGTGTAATTAAAGATTCCAACAGCTGTAATGTCGCTAAAAATCAACTTGTTGTTCCATAACCAACATAGTCCTTCATTTAGTAAAATTATCATACCACAACGACATAAGTCAAAAACTGGGAAGAACTCCATACTAAAAGAGGTTGCATTTTTAAATTATCATTTTGTTATTTTAAAGCAAACAAGGATTTCATGTGCAGATACTTTTGATTTTATTTATAATGCCAGACACGCACATGGTACGCAATATATCATTATTATGTAACACAAAATAATGTTAAATTATTAAAGACGGGTAGTTAACGAATCAATGAATTTGTCCTCATTTTGATCAAAATGGCACAACAGCTAATCTGGACTGCATTGGTAACACAAAAATGAAATTAAATTTCAACATAAAACACAAAAGAACAATACAGTAATATACATGTGTATAGTGCACTTTTAAGTACTATAGTCAACTCTATGATGCACGTACATCGAAAAGTGATGATTTGTGGAGATAACTAAGAGGGATTTCGTACAAAGAAAAACAGTGAAGGTGACGAATGTTGAATGATATATAGTGATTTATAGAAATTGTACACAATGATAAGATGATGCTCCGGTATGTTTTAAATATCAATACCTTAACCTGTCATTATTTCTAATGCAAGTATCAATATCTGCGATTAGTTAATAACTGCTATAATTCATGTCACACATAAATAATAAAAGTACAAATTTACAAAATACTTAATATAATTATCATGTACAAATATATCAAATACATGTCATGCAAAGATATTATATAAAATACATGATGTAATTATTATGTGAGATTTATAAAATACATAATATATCATGTACAAGTACATAAGAATATTCAATATTACATGTACACATATACAGAAATATTCCATTTAACATGTACAGATATATAGAAATACTCCATATATCATGTACAGATATATAGAAATACTCCATATATCATGTACAGATATGCAGAAATAGAATGCATTGATAAGTTTCTATTCATAAACAGAGAACTGATTCATTATATGAAAGTGGGAAGTAAACGTGGAGATGGATAAGAAATCGTCTGTTTTACAGCAAAGCAATGTGCAAGTAGGACATACATGTACTGTCAACAAAGGCTAATAACACCATGGCCAGCTTGATGGTGATTCCATTCAAATAATAGCTTATACCGTGTCTCAAGGAAAAGACGATGATGGAAAAATAGAAATAACACTGTACAGAAAATTTTGTCCCTCAAAGTCCATGATATACGTATAAAGGTGCAACCTCCCTCGTAACCAAAAAGAGGGAGTTATCTTTTCTTAACCATTACAAATAAGTATGAGCAGGCATTAATAAGGGAAGCGTGTAGCGAGTGGCTTTTTTAACTTAGCGGTTTTGAGGACCGTCTATTGTGAAACAGACTGTTTCATTTCGGGCGTGGTTTTGAATCTTTTAACTCTTCCGGACCGGTTCTCCAGGGGTGGTTATAAAGAACCTGGATTTTTTAATCGCCTGTAATTCCAGAGATTTTAAGTAATTCGCTGTGGTTTCGGGGGACAGCTATAACTGCCTGAATTTAAAGAAATCGGCTGTAGTTCAAGAGGCCGGTTATAAGTGCGTGGTTTCGAACTTCCGGGAGAGGGTTTCCCAGTCTCCCTGTTCGATCAGACTGTTGATCTCCGTGGTGATCAGAGCCTCGTCCTCACACAGAACCTCGGCGTTATAGTAAATAGTCTTACTCCTGGTCCAGCTGAACGAATTGTCAAAGACCAGTGTATCTGTAAAATAAATAAAGGACTCAAAGGTATCAATGAGCATCACGTGATGATACAATCAGTAGTGGCTGACGACAATAACGGTAGATTGATAACAGCAGTGGCCGACAAGTTCTTAGATCTCAAAATCTCAAAAAGACTATATATCTTTTATAGGTTTTGTAAACTTAGTTTGCTGAATCGTTCCCATTTTCTTTATATAGTCTTTATTTTCCTTGCAACAAAACAAGTTAGTTGTACAAACCAAATAAGATGGCATCAAACTAGGATTTATTGTGTAAATTTTGTTTTATCATAGAAAAGATATTCTATCCGTATCCTCAAACCAAGCTCTTTGCATGCATATATCCACAAAGTAATTCTTATCTATAATATACTTCTTAAATCCTTCGAGCATAATTCCCTTAAAGCAAATCTGACGTAAACATTGACAGCATAAAACGAGTCCACATTTTACAATACGCCCTGATATGCCATAACGGTTGAATTCATGCTTTTTTAACAATATGCCAACACAGACTTGCATGTGACAACGTATCATACCGGCCAAATATACAAATTCACGCTAGTTATAACTTCAAAAACAAAAAATATTAAGCCTGAACAACAAACCCATGCTAATTGTTTACAAACAAATCCATGCAAATTGTTTACAAACAAATCCATGCTTCACTCTTTAAGGAATATGCCAATTATACATATATACATGTATATATAGATTTCTGGGCGTGACAATTCATGCTTCTTCCTACACCAATCATTAACCGATCTACCAGTCAAGTTGATGCTCTAACAAACTCGATAAAACATAGAAACCTACGCTCCCTCCTGTTCCTAAATCATACTCGTATTTTGTAATAAAGAACGGTGCGATACAACCGAGAACTACTGAATTCTATAGTATCTGAAATACAACAAAGTTAGTTTTACGCATGGTATTGTGATGCAGTAATAAATTTTATGTTATATGTAATCCAAAAAGTAGTATTAAAGTACAAAAAATAAATTCGTAGTCTCTGAACTACAATCGAGATATAAGTACATGTATAGGGTAGTAGTAGGAATTTCTGTCCTAAAATTATGGTTTAAAATTAATATATAACAATTTAGGGAAGATCTGATGGTTAATTTGTTATCCATTCAACCTCATTAAGATAATTTCACAAATGAATAAAAAATCTAGCTAGATTTAAAACCAAAAAAAAGGAGAAACAAATTAAACGCACATGTCCCTGTTTTATCACAGATGTAGCTCCCATCCTCGGCGACCACGTGACTGTTGACACGTGATGTCTCCACGACCGGAACACTGCCCTTGGGGCTCTTGTAGAACACCCCGAACCCGATGTCGTGGTCCTCGGTCTTAAACTCCCACCTACAATGTCAGGCGGTGTAAAAAAAACCAAAGTTATCGACGGGTGGGAAATAACAATACAGTCAAGTATTCAAGATGATGATGATAACGATGATGTATTGATGATGATGCATTAATTTCAAATGATCGACAATTATGCCGATTTTGTGATTTAAATGTCAACTTTTATCATGTTCAAAACTTTTATTCAAATTGGACCTCTATAATCCGGTATTACTATTTTTAGAAATAGACACCCCGACTCTTTATTGAATTCAGTGAGTCCTTACTTGAGTATACTGTCGACTCTTTATTGAGTACAGTCCTTACTTGTGTATACTGTCGACTCTATATTGTGTACAGTCCTTACTTGAGTACACTGTCGACTCTATATTTAGTACAGTCCTTATTTGAGTATACTGTCGACTCTTTATTGAGTACAGTCCTTACTTGTGTATACTGTCGACTCTATATTGAGTACAGTCCTTATTTGAGTATACTGTCGACTCTTTATTGAGTACAGTCCTTACTTGAGTATACTGTCGACTCTATATTGAGAACAGTCCTTACTTGAGTATACTGTCGATCCTATATTTAGTACAGTCCTTACTTGAGTACACTGTCGACTTTATATTGAGTACAGTCCTAACTTGAGTACACTGTCGACTTTATATTGATTACAGTCCTTACTTGAGTATAATGTCGATTCAATATTGAGTACAGTCCTTACTTGAGTACATTGTCGACTCTATATTGAGTATAGTCCTTACTTGAGTACACTGTCGACTCTATATTGAGTTCAGTCCTTACTTGAGTACTCTGTCGACTCTATATTTAGTACAGTCCTTACTTGAGTACACTGTCGACTCTATATTGAGTACATTCCTTACTTGAGTACACTGTCGACTTTATATTGAGTACAGTCCTTACTTGAGTACACTGTCGACTTTATATTGAGTACAGTCCTTACTTGAGTATAATGTCGACTCTATATTTAGTACAGTTTTTACTAGAGTATACTGTTGACTCAATATTGAGTACAGTCCTTACTTGAGTACACTGTTGACTCTATATTGAGTACAGTTCTTTCTTGAGTATAATGTCGACTCTATATTGAGTACAGTCCTTACTTGAGTATAATGTCGATTTATATTGAGTACAGTTCTTACTTGAGTATAATGTCGACTCTATATTGAGTACAGTCCTTACTTAAGTATACTGTCGACTCTATATTGAGTACAGTCCTTACTTGAGTATACTGCCGACTCTGTCCACCTGCTGGTCGATGGAGAGTTTGTCTCCCCTTGGTACGGTGGCAGACTGCATCTGTTCCTGAAAGTCCGCGTTCTGTAGGAAATATTTTTCTGGAACCTCGCCGCCATAACAAATCTAAACAATATCATTTCATTAAAATACTAATGTGCGTTTGTGTCACAGTTGCAAAAGTACATGTTCATGTACCATTGTTGTCATTTTGTCATGTATCCGTGTAGCAAACGTGTTACCCACTTGTCACATAATGGTTACATAATGGTTACATAATGGTTACATAATGGTTTAACAAAGTTTCTTATATTTTATTTATTTGTTTTCGACGTACTTCTGAATTCTATGAAACTTTAGTTAGCTATAAACAACTTGAGATATAAATGGCAACTCAATTTTGCTTTTGGCAAAGGGACACGCTAATTGCCTTACTGATTACATGTACCTTTTTATCACAAAAGGGGTCGAGTCTAAAACTTTTTTGAAAAGGTGAACCGCGTGGCGGTAGGAAATCTCAGTGAAATAAGCTCACCATCGTATTACAACCAGAGACCGAACCCTCGACTTTTAACTCACCATTGTTTTACAGGTAGGGTCACCGTCTGGATCCCTCAGTGAGCCCCCGTAACAGGCAGGTAGGTTTGAGGGGTCGATAAACTTCAACAGGTACTCTGTGTAATCACCTGTCAATGAATCGTGAAGCCTTCACGTTTTTTAAAGATAAAATGCAGAGAAGGCATCATGGCGAAAATGAAATAAAATCTGTGAAATGCATACGATACTTTGGTGCCTTTTTAAATGAAACATGAATTTCAAAGAAAATATCAACAAAAAATGCCGCACAGCTATGCTAGATTATCAAAGGATCAAATGTATGTAAAGTATCGAACGAAAGAAGCAACACACAACAGAAATTATTGCAACGTCATATTTTTCGAAATAGCACACGGAGAAATAGATAGAATGCAAATGATTACATTGTTACACTGTACATAAAAAGTTAAAATTGTTACAAGTTACATTGTACATAAAAAGAAAAACTTGTATTGACAGGAGTTGCAACGTAATGTTATCTGGAATGGCACAAGGAGAAATAAATACAATGCACAGAAACACACTGTTCCTTTTAATAATAGAAAGACTTTTAGTGAGACGAGGTTTTAGTAATCTTGGACCAAAACTATGGAATGAACTACCTATTCATATTAAGCAGTAAAAAAAAAGCAAATTTAAAAAAAATACTTCTTTAAAGGCTTTTACTTTTTATTTTAATTATAAATCTTCATGAATATACTAGTTTGTAAATGTAAATATTCTTTTTCTTGTTTCTAATCGTACACCGCCATTAATTATAGGCGTTTAATTAAATAAAACAGTTTTAAGTTTCAATGCGAAATCTCCCAGTACATGCATCTGTTATTACAAATGCATGGTGTATAAATGTACATGTACAAATAAAACATTGTATAAATGTACATGTACAAATAAAACACTTTGCCGGATTATGGATACTAGTAGTTATGTCAGTGTCAAGGGGACATTTTTGTATCCGTATAAAATGCAATTATTTAAACAATAAACTGCTTTCTTTTGTGATTCATGCGGAATATGAAGGTGGTGAATTGCAGAAAAAATACATAACCCGCAAAGATCTTCAAAGAAAGCATTTTATTGTTTACATTTAAATTTTTCATTTAACAAATTAATAAATTGATTGTAAAATTCAGTAAATTACTGTTACTGTACATCAGTTCGTTAGCTAAAAGAAAACAGCCAACTGGTCTCCTATGGGAATTCGAGTCTGACATCATCATGATTATTCATGCGGTCCGTGATTTTCCTTAGATCGCTGTAGGTTTCAATAAGTTAATCCATGTTTGATCTAGTAAATATTATCAGTTTAAATATACTGATTACAAAGGGTGTACACGTTTTCATCGTTCTGACTATGTACATGTATATATATGTTTTATATATATATATATATATATATATATATATATATATATATATATATATATATATATATATATATATATATATATATATATATATATGATGTACCTCTTGTACCATTTACATGGTTTTGAGGGAATAAATGAATTGAATTGAATTGATAACTCACCACCTATGACGTGAATCTTTTTCTTCATGTCCTCGCTGATCAGTGGCCGGCAGATTTTGTACAGAAGCGGGAAGATCTTTGGAGCTAAATGTATAACAAGCTCGGATCAAATATAAGCTCTTTGTTGAAAGAAAAAGACAATGAGAAAGCTTATGGATTACACGACTAACCGTTGATAATGAGAAGATAGCGCATCATCTCTGGATAGTTGTCCTCCAAGATTTTGACTAAGTGAAGGTACATTTTCAGACCTACAAGTCAAGATAAATCAAACATCACACTGAGAAGCTAAACGTTTAAAGTTTTACTATGTTCTGTATTCAAAGAATACTAGAATAAGTAATGTCTATATATGTAAAAGATATAACACAAATTATGAAATTTACATATTTACATTGAACCACGAATTTTATACGAATAATTTTAGACACACAAATAGCAGGTCCCAACCAAAACAAAATTCTTTAGAAATAGTTATAGATTTGATGTGTGTTATGTTTTGGAAAAGTTTTTTGTTCATATTAGTGGCATCTAGAACTATGATTTACCTGGTCGCCAGAGCATACTGGTGCCGACTCCCGCCATATCGAACACCACCGTCAGTCCGTCCACCCGCTGTCCTCGCTAAAAATAGAACGAACACATTTAACTAAAAATAGAACAAGTGATCATTTGCAAAATTATAGCTCAAATAGAACAAGTGAGCATTTGTGGTAAATCTTTTTTCTCCTAATGTGGTGGGTAATTGTATCCCACTGTTCTTTATAAGTGGAATATTTTTTTCTATTCTATTGAGTGTTTGATTTGACAAGCATGGTTATGATGATCTAATAATTTTTTTTGTGAGAGAAAGTTAATAAATCTCCCAAACGGTTCATTCTCTTAAATAAAATAAATCGTATTTGATTTGTTAAACTAAGAATAATAAGAATAATACGATGTTATTATATTTTCATGTTAAATTCTGATTGGCTTATAATCCGCTCTATCACTCTCAGCGTTAGGAACACACTTGGCAACGGTTACATGTAACATTATATAAATAGTGCCTGTTTGGGAGGGTAACAGTATATAAATAGTGCCTGTTTGGGAGGGTAACAGTTGAAATTGACACCCCGAGAAAACCATTGTCAACCGACGCGAAGCGGAGGTTGACAATGGTTTTCGAGGGGTGTCAATTTCAACTGTTATCCTCCCAAACAGGCACTATTTATTTTGTTATACTGAATGTCTTTTTTAAAATTTTTAAGAAAATTTTACTGCTTTTATATAGGAATAACGTGAATTCTACAGCGAACCGTACGCGCATAATTTTCGCGCATGTAACATTTTTTAATGTTACCCGTTGCCAAGTGCGTTGCTAACGCTGAGGGTAATAGTAAATATTATTAACTGCGTCTTAACCAATCAGATTTCAGTATTTAACATGAAAGTATAACAATTGAAATTGACACCCCAAGGAAACCATTGTCAACCGACGCGAAGTGGAGGTTGACAATGGTTTTCGAAGGGTGTCAATTTCAACAGTTACCGTCCAAAACAGGCACTATTCATTTTATTATACTGAATGTCTTAATTTTAAAGAAAATTTTCCTGCTTTATATAGAAATGAAGTGAATTCTACGGCGAACCGTACGCGCATAATTTACGCGCATGTAACAATTCGTTGTGTTACCCGTTGCCAAGTGTGTTGCTAACGCTGAGGGTAATAGAACGGATTACTAACTGCGTCTAAACCAATCAGATTTCAGTATTTAACATGAAAGTATAATTGTTATTTGCGCATACGGTTCGCCGTACGGTTCAAGTCAGCAATAATTTTTTCTTTAAAATTAAGACATTCATCATAATAAAATAAATAGTGCCTATTTGGGAGGGTAAGAGTTGAAAATGACATCCCTTAAATACATTTGTCAGTCTTCACTTCGCGTCGGTTGACAATGGTTTTCTCGGGGGTGACATTTTCAACTGTAACCCTCCCAAACAGGCACTATTTATATAATATTTAATATGCTTCAGATGTACAAAGCATTATAAACCTAACTTAATTTACATGAAGATAATAATGCCAGTGTTAAGGTGGCATTGAAATTGCACCCATCTATGGTACAATTTTCAATAATTTATAGATACAAGAACATAATTCTATTTTCCTAGTAAGAAGATAATATAAAGTAAAAAAATATAAAGGATTTGCTCTCATAATAACGTGTAATATTACAACAGCCTTATTTTGATATGTCAAAATTCGTGTTTCTTTTCAGTCAACAAGTAGCATGAATCAAATGATCTCTACATGAGTCAATCGAAAAATAAATCCTCTTACACAATATCTTGATGCCACATACCCTTTACAAAGCACGCAAATCAATGGGATTGACATGGATGCAAAAAATGTACACAGAACAAGACTCGGTGCTTCAAGTAATCGGATCTCAGGGCTCGGTGTGAGCCAGCCAAAGAGATTGGCTTACTTATGCTTCAGTGTGAAAGGCAGGGGCGACACACCTGTTCTTGTCTGAAAATTATGAATGTCTCAAATATATACTACAAAAAATTATTACACCTTATGCCGAAGCGAGAATAAGATAAAACTATAGACATTTGCTTCTGCCATGAATTTTACCCCTTGTATCATAATTAACTTAATTGCAGAAACAATTGTCTGTGGTTTTCCCCCGTCAAAATTAAGCGTCTTGCACGTTGTTCTAGTCTCTTTACATACGCGGTACACTTTTACATGAACTGCTGTCAAAGTCATACGCCACGTGGCATAATCTTTGCCAGACAGTAACAAATCTAAATCTAACGTTATATAGTTCAAGTTCTGATCGTTGAAGACACATTTGTAATGCCATATGATTCAATAATACAGAGCTGTTATTGTTCTGAGGGTGTCATCTTACAATGTAAATGAAATAATAGCTTCTTTTTATGACCGATATACATACTTAGGTCTGTCTGAATATGGGATACGGGGAGAGTAGAGTTGGTGAAAAGGGTAGGGTACATTGTGCGAACAAATATTTTTACACTGTATATGAACCCTCTGAACAATGGCCCTAAGACAGAGGTCAAACAAGTCTCCGATTGCAAACAAAAAGAACAAAAAAACCTCGTCAATGTTACACAAAACCTGTTCATTCTCCACACAGACCACACGGATAAAGGGTAAAAGATACGAACTACGTGTATTATGACTTGTACGTTCTAAAACATGTTACGAGCTGTATCCATGCCTGCTTCTTTGATGGCTCCACGTGAAGAAACTTACTGTTTGAGTTACTGTAACTGCGTATTTTTTTTCCTAAAGGTATCATTATCCTTAATTAAATTTAGTGTTACTGTTGGGCTACTTTATAACCACTTTCATTGAATGATACTTTAAATGTATTTATGTTCCTTAATGTTATTTTGGGGCTTCTTTAAGCTAGTTTGTTACCTTTAGCCTACTTTAAGACCCATTTGTTACCTTTTGCTTACTTTAAGACCCCTTTGTAATCGGTACCTTTTGTCTAATTTTGAACCTATTTATAATCTTTTGTCTACTTTAGGACCCCTTTGTCACCCTTTGTCTACTTAAGGACCCCTTTGTCATCTTTTGTCTACTTTAGGTCCTTTTGTCACCTTTCGTCTACTTTAAGACCTTTTGTCTACCTAAGGACCCCTTTGCCACCTTTTGTCTACATCAGGACCCTTTTATCACTTTGTTTTTACTTTAGGACTCCTTTATCACATTTTGTCTACTTGAGGCCCCTTCGGCACTTTTTGTCTACTTTAGGGCCTTTTGTCTACATAAGGACCCCTTTGCCACCTTTTGTCTACTCTAGGACCCCTTTATCCCATTTTGTCTACTTAAGGACGCTTTGCCTCCTTTCGTCTACTTTAAGACTCCTTCGCCACATTTTGTCTACTTCAGGACCGCCTTCGCCACCTTTTGTCTACTTTAGGACTCCTTCGCCACGTTTTGTCTACTTAACGACCCCTTTATTACCTTTTGGCTCTCCTTCTGCCAGTCTAGAACCGTCCATTCACATTGCTGAATCTTGGCTTTTTCCAAGTCCGACTTTCTGACGGAACACATCAGACCCTTTATGTCCAGACGACCGTAGGGCTCCACTCGTACAGGACTACCGTCCCGCGCATGCCCACAGAACCCACCTGTCAGGTATTTCTGTAGCACCTGCCAATAAAGGTTCAAAGTCTAAGTAGAACCGTTTTACCAAGAGCTTGGACTTAGACACTGAAAGCTGAAGCTCTTGTTAAAACGCTTATATACGTATAGCGGCGGTTTTGGTTCTTTTGAATCATGGACTGATAAATATACTTCATATCAGGGTCTCTTGGTGAAAATGTAAAATTTACAGAGGACATTGGCTCTAATATGAAGATACTTATTCCGCTACTCTTTTTATTATTTTGTGGAAATACAGGATACGGTACCTCGGGTTGTTTGTAGTCCTCTAGTATTGTATCTACCTTCATCTTCTCCCGGAAAGCCATGCTCTGGAAATACATCAGGATACATAATACCATCAGTGAAATTAAAAGCAGATTCAGATATAAAAACTCTCCGTTCATCATCAAACAATCGCCGTGAAAGACAACGGGACTACTCGGGCATTGCCTTGACAACGAGAACCGAAGCAGATAATCAAAGACACAATGAGTAGATTAGTTCATTCGGCTGATGACTTATTTAATTTTAGATGAATTCTTTGATTATTTTTAATTAAATGTTTTTGGAGGGGGGGGGGGGTTATATTATATTCATGGGATTGCCCCCAGCTATTCAAGAAATGAAAACCGATCACTTACTGCTCTAAACATTTGCTCTGCTTTGTCTACGTCAAAACACCGAGCTGAAAAAGAGAAAGAAGATTGCGTCATTTTAATTTCTTGAATTGCTTATTATATTCTTCATTGCATTTTTATGCTCATCAACATCTAGAAATAGCAGCACACATCATACCTTTCAACCATCTTCGTAGGTAAAAGTCGTCATGGCTAGGTTTCACTAGATCTTGTACTCGTCGTTTGAACTGTGTGGAAATATAAAATCAATATAGTTATAATTTATAGGAAGGTTACATTATTATACTTATCTGCAAAGTAAGCTTTCTTTCTACCGTTAAAGTATTTTCTCTCAAAAATATAGAGAAACTTAATCAACTTATAAGCTACTGATAGGTAAATTAAACTACCCAAAAAATAATGAAATGCGTAAAATGAGATGATATAATTCCGTGTTGTCGTGTGTTGATTATCGGCGTATGATCCGACGTAACGATTTAAAATTAGACAGGTATGTCAATCTTCTTCACATTATTTAAAGTTACGACATCTCTCTCTCTCTCTCTCTCTCTCTCTCTCTCTCTCTCTCTCTCTCTCTCTCTCTCTCTCTCTCTCTCTCTCTCTCTCTCTCTCTCTCCTACCTCTACCAGAGCGACCTCTTCCTTGGTCTGGGGTTGTTTCGGACCGTTAGTTTGGTCATTTTCTGGAATCCGTTTAGCGTCCGTCGGTTCCAGCTGCCCATTCATAGAGTACTGTAGAGACATAATAAACACAACTCAACAAATCCCCACAGTCAAGCTTTCATCTGTACTATCATCTCTGTCAGAAGGGAGGGGGGTAGTGGAACTAGATGGTGCTAAAAAGCCGTGATGACGGTATGATCGGTAACTCTCTGTATAATCCGATGATAAGGTACCATTAATGATCGGATTGACTTAGTACGGCAGTGTTTGTTTTAACGCCTCAAAGGTTTACAATTTTGAGACCATAACACATTCACTTCCTACTGAAATTGTGGAATGGAACTTCAAGGGAGATATACGAAAATCTGATTGATGAGTCGTACGTCATGTCAAAAAGACATTCATTTACATAAATATACGGCCTACTCTTGTGTGACCCGAGTCTGGGAGTGTTCGCTTACGTTACAAGGTGTTACATAATCATAAAGATTTATTGGAGACGCTGCCTACGGGGTCTGGGTACCACATATCTCAGACCAAAAATAGATCTAAAGTACAAAATACCGGCGAGAAGCTATCATTCTGTGCTTATAGAGTTATCGGTGTCCAGACACGGTTCGGCAGTATGAGTATGTGTGATGAAGAACAAATATCAAGGCAGTGTTTGTTATTACCGAAGAAATGGGTGTTTATTACTGATAAAGTTACTCTTTAGTAAAAACTGGCGTAATTTTCTAATTGGTCATTACACCAGTGTGAATACTCTTTGCGTTGTTAATGCCAGGTGAAGATGCTCCTAAGCTATTACCGGTTTCATATTGTTCTTTTGGGTATTATCGATTGCATTGTGATCGAGTTTTTTGCATTGTTATCACCGGTGAAATAACTCTTTGATAATTACCGATGAAATACCCATTTTGTTGATACTGGTAGATTACCCGATAGTTATTACTGGAGGCATTACTCTTTGGTTATTACCGGTTGCATTACTTTTAAATTATTATTATTGGTGGCATTACTCTCAAGTTATAACTGGTGACATTACTCTTAAGTAAGACTGGTGGTATTACTCTTCGGTTATTACCGGTGGCATTATTTTTAAGTTATAAATGGTGACATTACTCTTAAGTAATAACCGGTGACATTACTCTTTGGTTATTACCGGTGATATTACTCTTTAGTTATTACCAATGGCATTACTATATGGTTATTACCGGTGACATTACTCTTTAGTTATTACCAATGGCATTACTATTTGGTTATAACCGCTGGCATTCCTCTTGGTTATTACCGGTAGCATTACTCTTTGGTTATTACCGGTGACATTACTCCTTGGTTATTACCGGTGACATTACTCCTTGGTTATTACCGGTGACATTACTCCTTGGTTATTACCGGTGACATTACTCCTTGGTTATTACCGGTGACATTACTCCTTGGTTATTACCGGTGACATTACTCCTTGGTTATTATCGTTGACATAACTCTTTAGTTATTACCGGTAGCATTACTCTTTGGTTATTACCGGTGACATTACTCTTTAGTTATTACCAATGGCATTACTATATGGTTATTACCGATGGCATTACTATTTGGTTATTACCGATGACACTACTCTTTGGTTATTACCAATGGCATTACTATATGGTTATTACCGGTGACATTACTCTTTAGTTATTACCGATGGCATTACTATTTGGTTATAACCGCTGGCATTCCTCTTGGTTATTACCGGTAGCATTACTCTTTGGTTATTACCGGTGACATTACTCCTTGGTTATTACCGGTGACATTACTCCTTGGTTATTACCGGTGACATTACTCCTTGGTTATTACCGGTGACATTACTCCTTGGTTATTACCGGTGACATTACTCCTTGGTTATTACCGGTGACATTACTCCTTGGTTATTATCGTTGACATAACTCTTTAGTTATTACCGGTAGCATTACTCTTTGGTTATTACCGGTGACATTACTCCTTGGTTATTACCGGTGACATTACTCCTTGGTTATTACCGGTGACATTACTATTTGGTTATTACCGATGGCATTACTCTTTGGTATCATGCTGTGTTGTACTAATTGATTTATGAGTGGGTAGTTCTATTCTCACTTAATATGTAATTATTGTGCTTCTAGTTTTGTGTTCTAGTATGTTTTGCGATATGGTATGGAATCCGGCTAGGGCCACGCTGTTCACTATCGCACCATCGATTTTGCAAAATATGGTCTACCTTTCATTGTGTTAACGTATCGGGGTGCTGTACTTTCAAAGGTAGCAGCACGCTCATGGAATACGAGGGTTGTCCCAAAATAGCGTAGACAAGTGGCGTTATTCAGTTAAAATTAACATAATGAAAAGAAAATTGCGATGAAAAGTACTTTTCGAATGAAAAAATTCAAATAAAACATACATTGATATTTGATAATTATTCTATTATTTACCCAGAAAATGTTTAGGCTATAATAAAACTTTTAAATATTTTATAGCGCGTTTTGTGACAAGTCGAAAAGTTAACTCGTAATAAAATGACGATGTCAGCGTTTCAGGCGGCGCAGCTGTAACAGATACAATTTTGTAAAGACCATGAAATAAATCCTAAGCGGGTTTGGAAGTTAATGAAATTAACAAAATCGATTAGAAATGCGTTTTGTGAATAATTAGTTAAATAACATTGAAAATATTTGAACAAGTATGATGACAATAAGTGGAAAAAAGAAACCCCAAACGATATCATAGACGTCAAAATGCTGAACGACACATTTCGGCAAGACGGACGTTAGTCAACAAGTAATACAGGGCAATTTTGGAGCCGATCGTTTGTACTTACAAATATTTAAAAACAAAAATAGAAATATTTGTTGAATGTGCGCTCGGGTTACATGTTCAAAGATAATAGTTTTTCGAAGACATTTTCGGAAATAAAACGTAAATGTTATCGTAAACGATATGGAGGGTTTAGCAACAACGTAAAACTGGAAATTTTCGACGTCGCACAATGCGCCGCCTGACAAAACTTGTTGTTACTAATTATTCATTTTCTCGAGAAATTTTTCAGTATTGTTTGCCAAAGGGTCATTGAAGAAAACATAGAAGTCTAATGAAATTGCAGTGAACAGATTATAAATTATGTGTCCTGTCTACATTATTTTGGGACAACCCTCGTAAATCTTTGATGACGCTCTATTTTTATTTTTTTGGGGGGGGGGGGGGCTGCCACCCTTTTTTGTCGCAGCAAACTTTTTTCTTAAAATATTATATAGAAAAATTATAATGGAGTTGCCCCCCTGATAATTTGCAAAGTTTTCATCCTTTTTAGGTCAATATTTTTTGGGATGAGTCTACTCCTCTCCCACTTTTAACAAAAGGTCCATGGACCACATTGCTCACCTGAGCAACAATATACATAATAGAATCAGCTTTAAGGAGTCATAAACAAAATATCTTAATAATGTCATACACAAGATACTGTGTAAACCGATTCCCTTGCATATTCTTATGTTTATCATTGAATCCCTTGGTAACAAATGATTTTACAGTCATGTCACATATAGAGCATTGCAAATGTCGAAAAGATCTAAAACAACTGTTTATATATGGATTATAAACATCAAATTTTTGAACCACTTGTGAAGTCAAAGAATTTCCAGGAGCCAGGGTCTAAACAATCGTTAAAGAATTAAGAACAACCATACATAATGACATTTAAATTTTTGTGAACATTTTAATTTAATTTTCTTTTTAAAATTGGAGC
Organism: Magallana gigas; assembly: GCF_963853765.1. Classification (NCBI taxonomy): domain Eukaryota; kingdom Metazoa; phylum Mollusca; class Bivalvia; order Ostreida; family Ostreidae; genus Magallana; species Magallana gigas. The sequence continues at coordinate 2,380,042 of NC_088855.1, read as the reverse complement.
CCCCCCCCCCCAAAAAAAAAAATAAATAAAAAAAATTTCAGATTTTTCTCTATATATTCCGATGCAAAAATTTGACCTCTCACTGTGGCCCCACCCTACCCCTGGAAATTGATCATGATTTTATCAAATTTGAATCTACCCTAACAGAAGATGCTTTCATACCTGTTTCGGCTTTTCTGGCTGATCGGATTCTGAGAGGAAGATTTTTAAGGTTTTTCTCTGTATATTCCTATATAAAAATTCGACCGCTCATTGTGGCCCCATCCAACCCTTTGGGATCATTATTTGAACGAAATAATATCTAGCTTACCTGTGGAAGCTTTCACATGGGTAACAGCTTTTCTGGCTAAATGGTTTTTGAGAAGAATATTTTTGGAAAACACCAACATATTTTCAATGATTTTTAGTTATCTCCCTTTGAAAGAGGGCGTGGCCCTTCATTTTAATTACATATATTAACATTCTACTTTGTTTTTCCATTGAAATCTGTGATGTTTAAATGCCTCTAAATGCAACACCTATTCACTGCGTATGAATTTACAAGTAATTTACATAAGTAGTTCTCAAACAGTGAATTCTATGTTATCGGTGAACAAATATAATTTATAAATGTTGTCAAAACACCATGTTTTACAGTTATTCAACAAAAAAGTTGACTTCATTATTTAAAAAAAAAATTTAAGAGTTATTTTTCATGGATTATATGTTCATGCTCGTCGATCTCATCTCAACAGTCTATTAGATAACCAGTTTCAACCGGTTTTATAAAACAGCTGTTCTTGCTGTTACTAATTTACTCCCTCCGTTATATGCAATTTATATCGATTTATCTAAGTAAATAATTGATTTCATCAGTAAATGGATGTAAATATAAGCATTAAATGATTTATTTTTGACGTCGTGGTGTCAATAACTGCCGTCAGGTGAGCAGACGAATTATCATAACGCGCTAACGCGCGTTATTCAATTTGTCTGCTCACCTGACGGCAGTTATTGACACCACGACGTCAAAAATAAATCATTCAATGCTATAGTGTATGTTGAATTCCCTTTATCTAAGGATGTGTTGTTTTAAGTATGGTTGAATTCGGCCTAATGGTTCTGGAGAAGAAGTCGAAAATGTGAAAGACAGACAGACGGACGGAGAGACGCCGGGCAAAAAGTGATCAGAAAAGCTCCATTAAGCTTTCAGCTTAGGTGACTTAAAAACGATGCAACGTGCCTGTGGAATCAGCTTAATCTTCACGTGAACATATACGTTATCTTTATATGTAGAAAGATATGAGAATCTTTAGGTAATAAAATGCAAATTTATCTAATATATCTATTTTTTCTTGACTAGTCTACATTTGGTAGATTAATATGTGGATAATGTGGATAATGTCATATTCACGTGACTGTACAACAACACGCTTATCTGGACAGGGACTATCATAAATAGAGCTCTCAGTTTCTGAAATTTATTTTACCTTCTTTTTGCTCATGATGTCACACTAGGTCTTTCATTTTTTTTCTCTCCTCTTCACTCTAAATGACAGTGACCTGGTTAAAATAAATCACAGAGCACATTTTGAAAATTAAAATGATAAATAAATAAAAAATCTTTATTTTATAATTAGGTTAATAAATATTTATAACATTTCCACATTTAAAAGTTATATTAACTATAGGTTTTAGATGTCTTATGAACAGCAAACGTTTAACAATATCAAAATAATTTAGAAAATAAATAGTAGCTCGTGGTTCAAAAGTATACTCCCCTCGTCCCACAAAAAAATAAGGATTACATATGTAAAGGAAAAGCAGGAGGAATTGTTTTTCCTATATATATAACTATATGTATGATAGTTTACCATAGACAAGTTGATGCATTCGGGGTTATCCGAGGCATATTTTCGATTATGTAACCATTGCACATGCATTAGGAATTTTAAATTAATTGTGTTAATTAGCTATTTATGAAGAGAAAATAGATCGGGAATTTACACGACATTGTGAAATTCATCACTCAATGAATATCATTACAAAATGACATTCATGTATCCTGAAGCGTTTATCATTTCATGACATCTAGCTCAGTTTCTATAATGAGTTTGTGATTATACAAAGTCTATGATATTTAGTAATTCTTCATTCGTTTTAAATATACTTTTTTGGACCAACACGTTTTAAGCTTCAATTTCCTCTCTGCCCCATAACGCGACAACTTGTAAATCACATTATAGGTTAATTACAAACTACGTTTCATGTATTCCACAATTTACTATCTTATTAATTAATATTAGATGACAGAGGGTTATTGAGCAGAAAAAAAGGAGAGAATTTTTTTAAAAAATTAATTATTTTAGATAAAAATGATACGTAAAATTAATGATGAACACTTCTCACCACAGGTTAATCACTTTTACTTGGTAAACTGGCAAAGTTTAAACATCAAAACAACCCACAAAAATTAAAAGATTAAATCAAAAGCTTTGTAGGCACCTGTCTTAATATTCAAATCAATAAAAAATACATTGCATAAATGGTCTCGTTACTTTAATCAAAAGTGATAATAAATAGATTATCTCGATCAGTTTAAACAAATTCAATCATTAAAACGAGCAGGAGATAGCAATTTGGTGAAACTCAGTGAACATAACAACATTCGTTTAACTTAAAAAAAAACCCCGATATCGTTAGGAAATTAATATATATACTAGAATAGCAGTATCAAGTAAATGTCTTTTTTAATGAAGAAAAATCTGTTAAAATGATAGAACAATTTACATAGCTATGCTGATTTAAAAATGTTGGCACTGAAAAAAAAACTCACTTACTATATTCACACAGTATTCCCATAAAATGCTAAAAGGGAAAATTGCTGAATCATTTATCGGAGGCGGTCATCAAGGAGAGAATGAAAATGTTCCTGTTTTGTGAATCTTTTCTTTACAGTCCTAAATTTTCATAATTTGATCTGACAGTTTCAACTTTTAACCGCGCGAGGCAAACCAAGAACGGGGTTCAAATCCAACATCAATTGATATCATTTTCTTTTCACTCCAGCAAAATATAGTGCACCCTTATGAAGTGAAAATTCTAAAAAGGGACCTCTATGGGAATTTTATGAGAGTGCAATTAAATCCCGAGAGTTGGGTCGAGTCCCGGTCAAAGGGACCAGGGAGCAAACCAGGTCAAGCCAGAAATACCTGGACAGCTACATTTGTATTAGTGTAAACCCCCACTCCCCCAACACCTGGGGCCCCGCATTAACAAGTACGACATGCAATAGTCTCACGTTTTTGTATTGATGTATACAATGTAATCAGAGTTTTTGCTGTGAAAGTATCTACTATATACTCAGACTCTAATCACCCGAGTACACATATATATTTAGATATACATGGACAGTCGTCACAAAGTAGGGCAATCACCTTTCTGGCCACAGACGTTATAAGTAGGAGGGCTTTTAAACATGTAGGTGGCCGGCATTGTAAACAGTGGTGCTTTTTGGGCTGAATCGTCTGATCTGCTCTGGAATGTCATAAACGGCTTTATTTCACTTGTTAAAGTGGAGCGAGCAAAACCCTTCTTTCTATCTGATCTGACGATTTAGTCCAATGGAATAAAATATATTACTAAGCTTGCCCATTATAAAATTTAATTGGCGTTTCACTGTGCTGGTGTGTATGTACACCCAATTAAATTGTTTACCAACTAGGATTGAATAAAATGACGGGGTCTGAATTTGATTCCTTTCACTGGACATGTTTTTTTGTTGTTGTGCCGACAAACTTGTGAAGCTTTGTATAGAGGAGTTGTTCGACTTTTTGCCCTTTATACGGCCACAAGCTAGGAAAGCTTAAAATGAAAACACAAACATCTCCTTTTTCTTTACCTTTTTCCTTCATATGAAATGCTTGCGGTTAACAATCACTCAAATCACTAGTCACCAGTTTGAAAAAATCGCCAATTTATATTTTTTATATCTGTAAATATTTATAAAATCAGTTAAATCTTAACCAATTTTCCTTTTTAATCTATTTAATTCGTTATTAAATGATTTTGTAAGACCATTAGTCCAATAGATGTTACACCAAGAAATGACATAAAAAAACTATGGAAAATGTAAAAAACTATTGCATGTACCTTCCACTGTTCCGAGAATACTTTACACTCAACGCAGCTCATTAAAATCACTGAAAAGAAACACGAAACATAAAATCGTCGGCATACCCAATGACAGACATCAATAAGATATTCACTGAAGTATGTGTCCTTTTTAAAAAATGTAGAGTTGAATGAACTTCAGTACATTGTTCTAAACCATATTGAACGATTTCTGGTAAGATTTATTAGTCACATCTGAACACTGAATCAGCAGACTGAACCCACCCTACCCACACAGATTCACAATAACTTACCCCCCAACGTTGTACAGTCACAAATTTTGACTTCTAGTATGAATTTACAATCATGATATGAACGTAAACAGACCAGTGGTTCGCTGGTCTGTCTACCTGTAACCAAGTCAATCACAGAACTCTAAGAGCGAGCCCATACACAAAGTGTTCCCTCAGAAAATTCCGAAATTGGGGGAGGGGGTGGGGAATAAAAAGGAGGACTATCCGGACACAGGGGAGAAGGACCCAGTCCGACAAGCCGCCTTACCTGTGTTTATACGTCACAGTCCGTCTGATGTTGTCGTCTGCCAGTTCCCGCCAGACAATGATCCTCAGGTACACATTAACAAACGTAACAGCTGTTTTGTCGGCGGTACGTGGAAACTATTCCTGGGGCTAAATCTTCCCAAATTCTGGACACGCCACTTTAAGTTATGTGAAGGAGCTCAATATTTTCTATACTCGGAAAAGAAAATAGTCACTGGAGCGCGAAGCGTCTAGCTGCATTCCTCGGACAGATTTAGTCAAATTACACAAGCGTCGAATTTTTAGTAATAGTAAGCAAATACTACACTTGCGTGCAAAAAGTATGTCATTTTCCCCCTGAAAACAAGACTTATTTTCAAAAGGTTTTCCGTTATTATTTTTTGTCCGATTTTAAAGAAATTTATATTGATTTAAGTAGATTCCTTTCGCTATTTTTGACATTCATTAAAATAGTTTTTTGACGACTCATTTGTACAATATATTTCAGACACAACACGAAGATATTTCTAAGAGCTCTACTATATGTCTTTTGAAATATGCAAGCCGAAAAATCTTACTTTGTATTATTAACTTCAAATTTCAGAAACAGAGGGTTGGAAAAATATTTAAATATGATGCCAAAAAAAATCTAGAGAAATTCTGATTTTATCAATCCAAATCTTTTCAAAATCATTCAAGGGGTTACTTTTTAACGATTCTTTAAAATGTGTTGATTTTCAATGAAATATATATAGTGTAAAGAAAAAATTGTCATACTTTTGGCACGTGAGTGAAGGCACAGTTTCTGTGAACCTATGAAACTAGTTTAAAATAACAAAAAAAAAAATATGTTGAATTACGTCTGTTACATTGACATTAAATTGTTCATACCATTCGAGATCATGAGTTTTTATTCACCTATTGTGTTTCAACGCTTCTCCATTTCGTATGTGATCCTACTTTATCATTTATACTAGCCAATTCTCTATTTTCAATTGCTCTACTAACCGTCAGGAGCAGATGTACCTAATTGACATAATTAGATGTAAATAAATTTTATAAATATAATCTATGTTTTGTATAAAAACCACGATCTAAATATAGTATGACTTATTTTAATTCTCTGTTTGATACATGAAGTATTATATCGGCTCATGTACAATGTAACATGATATATATGCAACAATATATTTGATGATATGCGGACGAATTGTGAATCTATAAATAAACCGATCAAATTTTCCCAAAAAGCAAGTGCTCTGCAAAAAAAAAACCAAACAAAAAAACCCCCATAAAATCTCCTTTCCAACATTAACAAAAAATATTAAAATGCAAATTCATGGACGTCATCTTTTCCAAGGAGAGTGGTATTGTACAAATGGACCCAGAATATGCATCATTCTAATATCAGATTTATAAATAAAATAAAATTTTAAAATATTTTTTTATACAAAAATATTGCTGTAAATGATAAAGTGCCGTAGTTAATTATCCACATCATCTGGTATATTACAACATTGTCCTTGTGTGAAAAACATCATATAAAGAATTTAAACAGAAAAGTTTCAAAACTATTAATCAATTTGAGACGAATTTTTCTTTGTTTAAAAGAAAAACCCCAGACGAGCTAACAAAGTCTTCAAAAACAGCTAATATGAAAATATGGCCTCATGGTGTGTATAGCTCTTAATATCATCCGGATATTTGGTGCAGTCAGAGACAGTCTTGAGTGAATAAAGAATTGAATTGGTGCAGTTAATGCAGATGTAAGGATTATCCATTACGTCTGTCTTAGAATCCTTCACATTTAATAATAATTACATTGTAAAATTAATTCTCACATTTTTGTACGGTCTCTTCGTCTATATATAATGTGGCCAAACTATGGTCACAGCCATTTTAATTTCAATTTATTTTAGAAAATAACAAACATGTTTAGTGAGTTTCTGCATTTATTGTACATTCATTTAACTAACTACTTTAGTGTCGATTTGTTATAAAACATTAAATATATTAACAATTTATTTTAAAAAAAGATAACAACATAATGAACACTTCTAGAAAATCAATACACAGAAATAGAAGTTCATTTTATTATATAACATTAAATACTTTATTTTTTTTATTAGGAACACTTCTAGAGAGTTAACACAGACAAAAAAGCTTGATTGGAGTGTAGGTGTTGTCACATCTACAACAAAATACTACAAGCAAGCCCATCTACATTGTACCATTGCTCATAAAACATTCAGGGAGAATCACAGTTACGTACACAGGGTTAGAAATGTCTACGTAGTATTTTCTATAAATTAAGTATTTGATAAAAAAACCTCATACAACAGATCTGCAACCCATTCATCACTTTATGCTTTGAGAACTATATTAATTTATTTTTCATTGGACCGCTATCAAATTAAAACATATATCTTGATTTAATTTTAGTCACTTTCATCTTATCTTAATAATGAGAAAGTTTTGTCCTCAATTGTCATACGTACTAGTCACAAGGTGTAGACTAGCTATACATACTTCAATTCCTTCACAATTTAAGTTTAATTCCAAGCAGGTAACAATTAAATGCTACAAATCTGCAGCTCTGTGATACATTGACAAATTATCCATCATAATGCCAGGCATCCCACGACACTGAACCAATTACAAGAGGTGCAAGGGCCTTACCGCTCACCTGAGTAAAATACAGCCCGATATGGGATTCACAGCATACCAATAAACTGCTTTAATAAATGCAGAATTTACATTATTACCATAATGCAAAACAAATATAAAGGAAAATAAGTGATGAAGGATCAAGAAAATGAAAGAGATTGGTATTCATACAATAGCATTTTTTTTATATATAAATTCTGTCTACAAATTATCCATTTTTACATTATGAGCAGTAAATAATTATCAAACGTGAATAATCAAAGAGGAAAATATTAATAAAGTTCAATGAATGAACCCCATTCAGTTGAATGTTTGTTGGTGGGTAGATGTAACTCCAACTTAATCGGTCACTTTTTATGATAAAAGTAAAACACCATATACACGTGTATAATAAATCATTCTGGTGCATTAGCACTACTCATGTTATTGGTCAATTAAGTGAAAAATAAAAATATTTGGGTAGGGGCAAAAAGGAGGGGATGGCTAATAACACATAATAAGTTTTAAGCTACAGTGTCAAATTCCCAGAAAGATTGTAAAAAGAATAATGTAAATCATAAATGTTTTCCTTACATAATCAATAAAGTCAAAACCTTAAAACCATACTGATTTTTCAGTATATATGTTCAAATGTTAACACAGTACATACAAAGGACAACATATGAACACAGATAATTATTGGTCACCATTGTGAATCAGGTGAGCTAAAACTAAAAAAGTCAACAATATACAATCATCCTTAATCTTCCAGTCTACAGCATTTGTTAGTGATTTTGTTTGGCACAATCAAAGAGGATAACTTCCATTGGGTTATGCAACTATAACCTGATTTAAAGTTTTGCAACTTTAAGATACTTAACATTTTGTATTTACAGTAAAATGTATAAATAGGCTACCCGGTAAATAAAATCTGGAAATTGAAAATCAGTGTTTCTTTCTCCTGACTTAGACAAAAATACATGTATATTTTGCAAATAAAAATACGACATAATTCAAACAAGCACAAAAAATATTTTTATAAATACTTCATCGCTTTGACGACAATATGATCCAGTCCTCTTAATCAGGGATCTCGATGAGCTGTTTTACTGTGCATACACAATACAGTTAACTTTTTTTTTTTTTTTTACAACAGTAGGACTTTTAATTCCACAGTACTTACCGTATAAAATGTACCCCAAAATTTTTGTTTTGTCAATCATATTTACAAAATAAATAATCAATTTCTTTTAATCGTTTTAGTAAACTTTAAGCTACATAATAATATCAGGCCATTTGAAGCACAGTAAAATTTAAAATGAGGGAACCCTGATTACAGAAATTCCTTTGACCAAAGTTTATACCGGTAAGTTTGAGCAAACAAAATGACGAAAATTACAGCAATGTGCCATCAATGCAGTGTACACAACAGAATCTATATAACAAACAAAAGTTCTAAAATCACTCAACAATAAAATAGTTATTCAATATAATAACAATAAACAAAATAGTTTCCATGTGTGTGTAAAGTATGTGTAAATAAGAGAGAAAGGGGACTTCACTTGACTACAGTTGGTAATACATGTACCAGGAGTATCATATATATCCATGTATTTTAAAATATTGTTAAAAAAAAAATCACAACAACTCTTTATATGCTTTGATCCTTACAAAGTGAACCAGCCATTCTATTGATGTACATTTGTATTCATCACGAGATCCACAGGTCACTAAGTTTGTGATCACTTCAAACGGCGTACTCACTTACATTGCATTGATAAAGGTAGACCAGCAGGAATGTTAACAAAATAAACGCTCACCACAGTAACAAGGAAACGCATTGTCAACACCCACACTTCAGCACTCGTTCAACTTTGACCTTAGTAGTCTCAATCATTCATTCTGATGACAAAAATAGCTTAACTTTTTCTTCAAATAATCATTGGCAACTGGTCCAAAGAACACCAAGATCTCATCTAGGATCTCAAAATACCATACATGCATATCCAATATGTAATAGTATTAACACTGGATACATTTAACTAAGAACATGACTTAAGCAATCAGTTTCCATAAGAATTTAAATAAAACTAAACACTGGGGTCTAAATTCAATGATTCTGGTGACTTAACATGAACCGGCACCGTGACTAAATAATAATCAATAAATCAATATAACATGACTTAGACTGGTATCACACCTCCTTATAAAACAACTACTCCGGCTTGATATGAAAGCTGGCTTGGGAGGAGTTGGGGTTGGTGAAGTCCTCCGTGTCCGGTTCTAACACCTCTACCAGGTAGTGTAACCGCTTGGCCTTTGTCCAGCTGTAAGTGTTATCAAACCGTAGGACATCTACAATTAAAGGCCTCTGTTATGTCATTGATATCTATATATATCAAAATAAAATATTAATCAGTCTTTTAAAAGAACGTACTGGTACACATCTATTCTTAAATTCAAGTTGAGCACTTAATAAGCAATCTTATTTTACTTAAGTTGAGTACCTCTATACTAGAAGTCAAGAACTTACACATTCAACATCATCTATAAGATGAGGACTTTTTCATGAATACTTCTCTGAAAGTTAAGACCCTACATTTTCCTATTCCATTTTAATCTTCTCAATCTTTTTTTTTTATACAAGTTGAGAACCTACACATTTCTAAATCTTCACAAATATTCCTATTTAACAAGTTCGAAGTAACATTATTTTATTTTGCTTAATCTACAAGTTGCGAACATACAAAGTGAAGTTAAGAATTTACACTTTCAACATCATTAAAAGTTGAGAATAAGTCTAGATTAAAAATGCTCCTTCATCACTATAAAAGAAAAAAAAGTTGCATGTTTCACCTTAACTTAAATTTGAGTACACACTACTTACGTATTCTACATTAGTACAAACTGAAAACTAGTTGAGAAACTACACACCCTTTCACCAGCACAAGTCGGGAAAACACATCTATACATTCTACACCATAACTTGTTAATTGTAAGAGCTTACAAGTTGAAACATTACACACCCCTTAATCAGTACAAGTTAAAATATTACACACTCCTAGATCAGTATAAGTTAGGAACTTTCACACTCCTACATCAGACTAAATATAAGTTGAAAACTACAGATTTTCCTGTATCAGTACAGGCTGAAAACTCACACTTTTCTCATTCAGTTCAAGTTAAGGACTTACAAGTACCTAACTCAGTACAAGTTAAGAACTTACTAGTTTTTCACTTTGTACAAGTTTAGAACTACCAATTCCTAATTCAGTACAAATTAATGAGGACCTACAAATTTCTAACTTACCTCAATTTGAGAACTTACAAGTTTTTAACTCAGTTAAACTGAGAACTTACAATTCCAACTCAGTACAAGTTGAGGACCTACAAATTCCTATCTTACTTCAATTTGAGAACTTAGTTTTTATCTCAGTGCAAGTTGAGAACTTCCTAACTCAGTACAAATTGAGAACTTACAATTCCTAACTCAGTACAAGTTGAGAACACTTTCAGAACTTTATAAACCTCTTAATCAGTACATGTATAGAAGTTGAGAACTTACAAGTTCCTATATCACTACACATTTAAACCTATGACACAGTATACCAATTACAATTTAAGAACAAGCTGAGAATTTATGCATAAAGTACAGGACTTACAAGTTCCTGCCTCAGTACAGGTGACGCTGCCATCCTCCGGCACCAGATGGGAGTTCACTCTGTGTGTGGGAACTACCTCCTCCATCTTACTCGCCTTCTGTCTCTCACCTGTTGTCCTCCGATACACACCAAACCCAATGTCATATCCCTGAGTAGAAAACTGCCACCTTTTTAAAAAATTAACAATTTCATGTGAAATAGAAAAATTATCTGGTTTTCAGTTGTTATTTATATTTTACACCGTAAACATCCCTGTAAACTTACTATTATGACATTTCTTTTTGATGCCTGGTAAAAACAATAATTTGAGATATAGATATCTTAGATAACAATATTTTTTATTGACACCACTGTGCTCAGCAAGAAACAACAGCATATGAGAGCACGATAATACAGGTTGTATGGATCTTAAAATCGTTTTGCAATTTTTCGTTATGTATTTAGTTTTTGGTCTTTCACTAGGATGAACTTGAAAGGCAATAACCTTCAGTTCAAGTTTATAACCCCAAAAATATCCATTCTACAGAGCTACGCAATGACATTAAGGTACCGGTACATGTAAAACATGAACATCCATTGACAAAACATCTCCAATACGGACATATAGTGTCAGTATCTCTACCTTATTGCACTGTTTTTGACGGCCACTTCACACTCCACCTGTAGAGAGGAGCCCCTCCCCACACTGACACACACTGCATTGTCAATGTCCGCTGACAACATCTGTTGTTTGTAATAAGACAGAGGAACTTCCCCACCCTGCCCTATCTGTTCAAATACAAGGCATAGTTTAAGGTGGTACAAAGGTAGAGGAAGGGGATGCAGCGAAGAGAAAAATCCATTATCACAGCATGGTACAAATGATGAGTTATTAGTGATTACTGGTACATTGTATTTCCAAATTAAGGGAGGTAACTCAATTCTTTTTTTTTTTTCATAATACATGTGCAAGAACTGTAACATTTCTAAACTGAGATTATCATACTGTTTTGATCATTCATCTGTTCAATTGCTTAATATACACCAACTACAGAAAAACTATTGCTATGATTGTTATACATTGTATGAGGTTTTCGTCTTGGGAATAGAACTGTCATTTATGGGTCAAAATGTTTATCACTTGTATTCCAGGATGACCATGATAATTTCAATGCAGGGGTAAAATTCTAGCAGATATACCTGAGACCGGCAGGTTGGATTGCCATCGGGATCTGTCCGCTTCCCTCCATAGCAGACAGGGAGCTGCTCCGGGGAGATGTACCGGTACAGAGTGTCATGGTAATTGGCTGACAAATCAAAACCACAACTGGTTACAATGAGTTAACAGGTAACAACAAGGATTTTCAATATACCAGGGATATGACTGCATTTTTTTTACATGGAAAAATAAAGCTGACATTTAGATCTAAAGTCAAATTAAAAGCATCTTCCTAATATTATATTAAAATTAAAATTATATTAAAAATCAAACAAGGCAATCAATGTATAATGTACAAATGTACAAAAAAAGCTTTTTTACCAGCTGGGAAATGTTTCTTTAATAAGACCCACATCAGGGAGATTGACAGTTCTATACATCTATTGTTTATGAGATTTCATAGTTACTCTCATTGACACAGCTAGCTGCAGGTGTGTAGCTTCAGGTTTGATAAAATTTAGATGGACGATATGGGCGCTAAAGTGCCTACCATAGTAAAAAAGACTGATTCATTTTATTTCCGAACACAGTCTGTACAAATATTTGGTTCCAAAAATTCCTCCTCAGACATTTTACTACAGATATCATCACTTAACTTGCCTCTGATATTCTTTTAAAACACCATCATCAGCCCCTACAGTGAAGTAGTTCAGTTGGTTTACTGGTGACTCTTGATCTCAAAATGAATTAAAAAACACTTAATTTTCAAAGGTTGAATAGCATCTTTAGGCTAAGTCTGAGGAAGTAAAGAGATGATGTCGGTTGTCGATTGCATAAAGAATTTAATGGTACTGATTTTTTTCCACAGAATTTGTGTGTAAATAAGGTTAATGAGTCATAAACTAGCACAATTTTTGGTAGCCATAAATTAAAGCTCTTTATTATGGGAGGCACTGTAGCTCCCATGTTGTCCATCTGAATTTACAGACTGGGAGCTACAGACGTGCAGCTTCAACACAGCCAGGTAATTAGGTTTGTGTTTTTATGATGCACTTTGTCATTTAAATAATGTATTCAATTTATGGGGTTGGTGTGAGAAGTTCTTACTGTTCTTGTTTAACCGGCCTCTCATTCCCAAGCTGAGTATTTCTATAAAGCTGTCCTTACCATTACAATATTGCTTTTCTGGGTCCATTGTTTACCACTTCAATTCTGATTTTTAATTAAGCTAATAAATAGAACCTTACTTCCTAAGATGATTGTCTTCTTGGCAGTGGCTTCTGATAGAAAAGGTTTCACAATGTTGTAGGCTATGGGGAAAAACCGAGGCGCTGAAACAAGATTAATTTTTTAATACCCAGGTAGTTAAAAACCTAATAAAAACGAAACTACATGCAATTTATACATGTATTTACTTTATCTCAGAAAATAAAGCTTGCTTTCATATGAGTGTTTTTGGATTAAGATACTCATGTACCATGTAATGAAAAATATAGAAAGAAATTTCACATATTATTCTATAACATACATGTAGTTCTGAAAAGTCAATCTATCTGTATAAGAGAATCTAGCTCTTTCATCTTGATTTAATTATTATCAGCAGTGCAGTAGAAGGATAATATAGCAATTTTGGAGAAACAATAAGAGGGAGTTGTTTCCTGCTGTCTTACCATTGATAACGATGGCATACTTCAAGGTCTCCGGGTAGTGGTCCTCAAACATGGTGATCATCTCACAGTAAGCATCCACACCTACAGACAGACAGACAAATCAGATGGACAAATCAGACAGATAAACAGACAGATACACAGACAAATCAGACAGGTAAACAGACAGACAAATCATATAGATAAACAGACAGACAAATATTAGACATATAAATCAGACAAATTAGACAGATAAACAGACAGACAAATCAGACAGATACACAGACAGAAAAATCAGACAGACAAATCAGATAGACAGATAAACAGAGAGACAAATTAGACAGATACACAGACAGAAAAATCAGACAGACAGATACACAGACAGAAAAATCAGACAGACAGATACACAGACAGACAAATCAGACAGATAAACAGATGGACAAATCAGATAGACAGATAAACAGACAGAAAAATCAGACAAATAAACAGACAGGCAGACAAATCAGACAGACAAATCAGTATCTGCTTAGTCTTATATTTACTCTACAATTTCTTTAATTAGTTTTTCCTCCTACCCGATGACAATAAGGTTGTCATTAAACATGTGCTTTTTGTTCAACATAGCAATCACACCACTAGGAGGATCTGGCATTTAATTAAATGTGTCTTTTATCTTTAATGAGATTTTTTGTCTTATTTCCTGTAACAAATAAGTATGCTCTGAATTCATCAGCTACCTATCATGATCGAGTGGTTATAATGTGATGGAGATCTCCCCCTCTGTTACCATTATTTCCTTATTTCCATGCCCCATCTCATACTTATAGAGAGTGAAATATAGAACAGTTAAACTACAAATGAATAATTTCATGTCCTCATCAACCCCAAAAACAAAAATGCCAGTATGTACTTGGTTTGAACGTGTGAGTTCAGATTCTGAATCTATATGATACAAGTATTGTCTATACTAGTATCATCTACACTATACCTGGCTTGTACAAGTGTTTCATTCCGAGCTTTGCAAGGTCATACAAGATGATCAGGGATTCTACTCTCTGACCTTTCTACAAAGAACAAATACAGAAAAAAAATTTATACAGGTCATAATACTTGTCAAAGGAAATTACTAATTAGAGAGATTTTATCTTTTCCTTACCTTTCACATCAAATCAGCTTTTTGTATGGATATAAACTTAAGAATCTCAGCTATAAAGAAGCTTAGTTATAAACAATCTGAGATCAAACCGCAGTTATAAAGAATATTGTTTACAAAGAGGTGAAAATTAATGTCTTAGAAGAATGTTTTACTGAAAGGTTTTGCAAAACAATTATAATATATTGTAGGGGAGTATATATCATTCAAGTTTAATTAACGACACAATGACCCACAAATAAGCAACAATTAAATGGACCACATTGTCAAATTATGTCAATTTGAGTCAAAGTGACTAAATATTGTGCTTCTAAATACGGTGAGTTAACCACTACTGTGATTTCATCAATATTTCGTTGAATTTTTGTTGATTTTGTTGTTAAGCTCATCCATGAAATTAAATGCTCATTGAAATGCAATTTTCTACTAACATTTTGTATTGATAGGGTCATTGGCCTCGATTTACCTACCGATAATCCTGGAAACTGTTATTTTGTTGAATCCACGAAAACTGATACCCTTGAATGTTAAAGAAACCACGGTATATAGCTAGACACTGATTACCTGTTTGCTGAGATCTAAGAATGTTTCTCTGTGGAGTTTTTCCAGAAGCTGAACTTTGGCCTTGATGATATCAGCTTTTTTGGCTGATTTTAACATGCCTGTAAAATATTAAACAGAAAGTATACAGACAGATACCCCTCATCTCATGCATTTGTTAATATATGGGCTACTAGTATCTCAAATTTGCATCACAACAGACTTTTCAATCCAACAAGATACCATTGAATCATTTAAATTTCATTGGGGCCAATTTTTGTGGCTTGTCAATATCTAATGAATGATGAGGATGTTATCTATAGATTCACATGTTCATAAATGCATTTCACCATTGTCACCATTCTTTATATACTAGGGAATGTTTGCCCCCGTTTTATTTCAGCCCCTTTTGCCCTCGTTGTCAGCCGGTGAATTTAAGACTGGGCAAATTCCAATGTCTCTTAATATCTCTTTTTAAACACAATGTGTCTGGGCAAATTCAAGATGGGGCGAAACTATTTGTAAGTGTAGAAGGGCAAAAATAACCCTGTATACAGTATGTAAAATTCCTCAGGGGACATTAAATTTATGGGTATCAAGGAAATCCACAAAAATGTAGCCACCACAAAATCCGCAACTCCACAGTACCTAGCTACATATAGCTCTGTTGGTAACTGTGGAATCATCATTGTTCATGGGGGACCAATGCTCATAGCTTCCATGGGTAGCCCAGCTTACCCACGAATTACATCCCCACAAATGAATATGCAAGCATCTGTTTAATATTTATCAAAAATGTCCAAATTTCACAACCAACGAAAATTACGTCCCCATGAACCAGGAAAATTTTGGCTACCCAGGAACACTGACCCCCCACAAGTTCAGTTGAAAAACAAAATCCATAAAAACTGAGCCACAACAAAATCTAACAATTCCACTGGGTCTTCACACAACAGATATTTCTGCTGTTGGTACCTTTCAGATCAATCTGTCCAAACGGATCGATCCAGACGGGGCAGCCATCCACATCCACACCAAACAGACCCCCCGTGAAGTATTTCTGGATCACCTCCGGACACTCCCAATCAGCTATGTTCTCCAACTTCTCTCTCTTCCTCCAGGAAAAATGCTGCAGATTCAAAGACAACTCATTTATTGTTGATTTCTAATTAAACATGAGGAATTAATATCTGCATAAAATCATGAGAATTAAGAATCCCGCATGTATTTAAAAATCTCACTACTTTTTTTTGACAGTTAATAACTTAGTGATATCAAAATACATGTATTATGTATAAGATAGTTGTTCAATTATTTGTATTCTCTAACTTGATACATATACAAAACAACAGAATTAAGGAGGCCGACTTTAGTTTGCATTGCGCATGCTTTTGCGCATTCTAAAATAATACAGTTGATTTATACTTCTTATGAATTTTTTTCCATATCACTTATAAAATTGAACACAATAAACAAAATACAGATAAAAATATCTAGATTTTTAAAGGAATTTTTTTAATTTTTAACACGATTTTTACGTTGTGCGGTAGGGGAACATTGCAATTGCGCTTTTATGACGTTATGATAAATTGAAGCTTTGTAGGAGTACGTTATAAGAAATAACATAAAAGAATAAGTAAAAATTGTACGCTGTTGAAATTTTATATACAGAATGATGCTATCCTCGAGGATATTTTCCTCATTTTTGGAATGAATCCATTATACCAATCATCATTCGTGATGATCCAAATCTATAGCAAAATTTGGTGCATTTTAATATTTTGAGATGGCCCCCACTAAAAACCAGACGATAGAATTTTGTGGTTTTTACATATAAGGTAGGAAATGATATGACTAATCATATATAACAATTTGAGAAAAAAGCTATTGTAGTATTTTTTTAAAACTGCTTTGATGTGCGGAAAATGACCGTTTCCTATATATTCCTTTTAATTAGTAAATGTACCTCTATTTTGAGATGGTCCCTAAAAAGAACCAGACGGTCGATTTTCATGAACCGTCGCAAATAAACTAGAGTTGGTTTAAATTACATATGGTTAAAAAATAAAGAGTTATGCTGTTGTAGTTTTTCCGCAAAAAAACCCAAATCGGCCTCCTTAAGTAATAGAAATGTTTTAACAAGAGCTTGGAGTTAAGGAAGTGCGTGACAAACTCTGATTGGCCGAAGGCTCAGGCTCTAATCATGGTGAGCTGTCCAGTCATTGGCTTATTGATATGAATACATTGAACATAGTGACACTTGCAAGACTTTATCCAGGGATGTATATAATGTTGAAACAGCGTCAATTTTACACAACAGAACAGATCTTCATCTTGGCAAACAACCGTCTGGTTTTGAATATGAATATTCTATGAATATTAATGAGCTTCTCTTAGTGAATAAGTAGAAAGGACATCACTGTTTGACAGCTTGTTCTGTTGAGCAAACTTGATAGTAACATCCAACTGAAAGTCCAAGCTCTTGTTAAAACGATCTTAAGTACTCGCATAAAAAAAAGGAATCTACATTATAGGATTTAGATATTCTTACAAAGTCCCACAATATAGCGACAAAATTTATGTTTAGCACTTCATATAATGCATGGATATAATGAAAAGAAAAAAAAATTGATGATTGATTTAAGAAAAAATGGCATCTAACAAGGAAACCAAGATCTTTTAATTCTGCACCAGCCTGTTTCAGCTGTGGTTCAAGCCATCAACTTGAATTTATCTAATTCCATGGAAATTAAATCAATCCAAATAAATGTGACTTACATTTCTCAGCATGGTCTCCGACTTGTTTAGATCGAAGTCTCTGGCTGCAAACAAACATTGCTTTGAATTATATTTCAAGAAATATTAGAATGGCACATCTGACACAATCATATCTTCTGTAGAAAGTTTTTGAGAGTACTCCATGCCTGACTTACCTCTCAACCATCTCAGCAGGTAGTAGTCGTCATGCCCTGGCTTCAGCACATCTTTTAATCTTTCTTTGAACTAAAAAAAAAAAAAAAAAAAAATAATACACTAATGCAAGAGGCCTGTTTGTTATTAAGAAACAGAAAATCGATAATACCGGAAAATAAATTTTGATAAATGGACCGCAGTAAAACATGTATGTAACAAAAAACCAGGGGCAAATAATTTAATTCTTTATCAAAGACATTAAACTTGAGGTGTAATTTGCTCTATCCTATTAGTTTATAATACAAAGTACAATCTAAGACTTAGGAGAATGAAAATGACTTTGCCATTGGCATGATTTCATTTTTTGCATTCTTAACGGTAACCTTATGTTTTGCTTCATATGATTTTTTTTAGTTTACACAAATATATATATATCACAATAGTTTGGTAATTAGAGATTAATGCACTGTCAAAATTTACACACAACACGGTCAAGTATCTGATTCAGCTTGTAAGTCTCAGTGTGAGCTAGGTCAGATACTGACCGCGAGTTGAAATGACACAGATTTGGACATGTCACCCTCTGATTATCTACCTTGTGATGTAAATCTCTGATATCAGGGTTATTCATATTTGTATTAATACTATAGTTACATATACATTGTACCATGTGAATCTGCCAATATCATATTGTGCTTGAAACTTATTGCTACATACAGCTTTATTTATATATTTATTCACCAATCAAGGGCCCTCAGGGGGCATAAACATTAAAAAAAAAAATAATATCATGATTATAACAAATAATGATTGAAATAAAAGCCTAGAATGTCTAGGTTCATATTACAGGCAACAATATGCAAATTGATTCATTAACACAATGAAATATATGTATGGGATTTACGCATTTAACTGTGTGAGATAATGACGTGTGAACACAACAGCTATACAGAAACAAAAAGGCATGACTGTATAGAATCTTTCTTATTATATCATTGATTTTTATGCATAGCATCAAATCAATCTCCCTGCTTTTAATATTTTCAGCTATAAACTTTCAGCTCTGGACACATCATACAGACCTAGAAATTTACCTTAAGTTATGGCTTTTTCTAGATTTATGATAACTCAGATTTTAGGGCAATGACAAAGCAGACATATGCAGCTGCTGACATTGAGATTTTTAAATATCACAAATTTTTATAAAATATGAATTTGGTACAAGTGCATCACGATTCATGGAAATAAGAAAAAACGACCTTAGAACATCCTGATTATACAATTTCGCCTGGTGCTCAGTATGCTACTGTGCCTGTACCAAGGAAACAACTGAACAGATTACAATCCCACCATTGATCTCCATCAACAGGCAACAGTTGTATAAGGCTAGACCAAGGCTCAGATTGTAATCAGAATAAAAAATCAGTTCCTCCAACACCTACACGCTGTGATTCACTACAGAGGAACATTCAACTTTCTGTCCCTGATGCTTACCTTAAACGTTCTGTACAATGAGTTAAACCTTAAGGTCACTGGTTTGATCCCTGCTTGATATTGTGTGTTGTGTGTTGTGTCCTAGCTAGCTATGAAATGGCAATTTATTGACATGTACATTGTCTCAGTCAACTCTGCTGCAATTAGGTATAAATCTGATTATGCCGGAGATAAACCTGTGATGGACTGGTGTCCCATCCATTGAGGGAAGTAAAAGACTCTCATCCATATAGCACCAGCCAGGGAAACCAGATTTAAGCACCAACTCTAGGCACATTCCTGCCTTGGATTTAACAGTAACTAACAATAACATTTTACTATAGATGTTGTCACTGCTTTCCCATCCCCCCTTCATTGAGGGATGAAGAATTTAAAGATTGGCTACAAAGTCAATGTTTTCTTTCATATTTCCTTTTTTTCCCCCACTTGTCATGATGTTTTAGGGTATACGTTATGTGCCCCCCCCCCCCCCCCCACTTTCAACAAAATTGCTATGGGTCAGCGAAAATGTAGTACTAAAGTTTGTTTACATGTATGTAGCATTGTCAACATTCCATCTGCATGCAAGTGAATACAATGTTAAGGTTAACACTCGAATGTGACCAGTTTCCACTGAATATCATTTTTCTCCATTGCATTGTTGCGTCATTTTTCATATATAATTTTATAACCATTTTAACAAGAGCTTTGACTTTGGGTAGTTGTGTCAAACAGCAATGTGACGTTGTCCTGTCTATTTCAATGCTAGCCAATCAGCCTAGCTCTTTGAAATCAACAAGATTTGTCTGGCTTTTGAGCTAAGACTAAGCAATCTATGCATATTTTGCTTAAAACCACGTCATTTTTAACTTGATTTGACACAAGGAATAGATAGCTATGCCATACTGAATGTCTAAGGTCTTGTTAAAATGGTTCTACATATGGATAAAATGACAATACAATGTATACTGGCAAGAAACGGCCGTACTCGACGAGAACTGGTCAGTTGCCTGTATATTATGTACATGTGTGAAAGAGAAATTGTAGCTATACACCCTGTCAACCTGAATATTTCAGTTCAAAAACATTCTCTCTCTCTCTCTCAATCCCTTTCTCTCTCTCTTATTAACAATTTTGAACAAAACTTGGCATTCATCATGTTCATTGTAGGTATATTATAAAACTTCTTATCAGCTGCTTACTATCCTTGATTCAATGCTTAAACTGCACATACTTGTGACAACAATGATTCAGACATATTTGGTTCATTCACAAGTATCTCGTTCTGTTCAATCAGTATCAAACTTCATGGAATTGTAAAAGGTACCTTCTGAAGACAGTCCTCTTGCTCTTTGCTTAGATCACCAACCCTTCCACTCATTGCTGAAGGTCATTGATCATCTTAAAGTTTCTAAGATATTTGAAGTTCCATTGATGGATAAGTGATCTAAATCCGATCCCCGAGTGTAACCAGTGTCTATGTTCTTGTGAGTCGTCTGGTTTGGATGACAAGTGTAAACAATATTGACAATCTCGATCCCGATCTAAAATATGGTGATTTATGATGGATCACCCCAAAGAGAATGAATGATTGAAAATCCAGTTTACCTGCGCGGTAGAAATTCAAACCATTTATAATTACTATAATGAATCACTTTTATTGAAGCATGAACATTTTTTAATATAAGACATGAAGATCGAGTGATTTTATAATGCTCAAAAACTTAAATTTATCAGAGATATTCATGTCTCTGTATTTATAGACCTTTTGATTTGACTACATATTGTAGCTGAATGCACGAATTTAAAGTGATTTGCGACAGATCGGAGTTTGATCTAATTTGATCTGATTTTTTAAGGGCTATTAGAAATAGTATAGGTTTATTTCCGGATATACTCGAGAAGAGGACAACCCCCCCCCCCTTTTTTTTTTTATCTACAAACGTTACTGTACAAAGTAGCAAATGTATACACATGTTTATGTCACATTTTAACCATACAAACCCTTTCCATCTTGTGTATTTGTATTTATTGTGCATATTGTTTATTTACATGGTTGTACAATCATCCTGTTGGTCTTTGAAGGGCCCTTATTGGTCAGTAATTTGATTTGATTTTTAATTATGTCCTTTACTTCATTCAATCAAAAGTCAGAATAAGGTTTAAATGTATTTTTCATGCCCTTTATTCATTGTTATACATGTATGAATAACTTATAATTGAAATACTTGAAAAACTTTTCTTTACTTATTTTTTTACATGTAATTTATTTTGATAAGATAAAGAAATAGACCATAGTCAATGCACGTTTTCAAGAGTTGTCTAACTTGCGGACAACAACTTATGGCTACATTCAAGTTATGGCTGCTGGCAATTTATGGCTACATTCAAGTTATGGCTGCTGGCAAGTAATGGCTACATTCAAGTTATGGCTGCTGGCAATGTATGGCTACATTCAAGTTATGGCTGCTGGTAAGTTATATGGCTACATTCAAGTTATGGCTGCTGGCAAGTTATGGCTACATTCAAGTTATGGCTGCTGGCAAGTTGTGGCTACATTCAAGTTATGGCTGCTGGCAAGTTGTGGCTACATTCAAGTTATGGCTACATTCAAGTTATGGCTGCTGGCAATGTATGGCTACATTCAAATTATGGCTGCTGGCAAGTAATGGCTGCTGGCAAGTTATGGCTGCTGGCAAGTGTGTTGCTAACGCTGAGGGTAATAGAACGGATTACTAACTGCATCTAATCCAATCAGATTTCAGTATTCAACATGAAAGTATAATAAAACGAAATGTTACATGCGCGTAAATTATGCTGTTGAATTAAACTGTTGAAATTGACACCCTGAGAAAACCATTGTCAACCGACGAGAAAATAGTGCCTGTTTGAGAGGGTAACTGTTGAAATTGACTCCCTGAGAAAACCAAGCGAAGCGGAGGTTGACAATGGTTTTCTCAGGGTGTCAATTTCAACAGTTACCCTCTCAAACATGCACTATTTATATACTGTTACCCTCCAAAACAGGCACTATTTATGTAATGCGAACCGCAGTTTCTATTGAAATAATACACAGATTATAATATAAAATAGGCCAATGTATTTTTAAAGTATTGCAAAGCTTTTCAACCGAAGTCAAAATGATTCGATCTCCGTTTGTCTCGACTGACGAGTATTTGCATTCCTTTTTTTTTTTGGGGTTATATACAGGCGAATGAGATCTAATGACTTTCTCTGAAAGTATTTTTTAAATTATTTGTATAGACTTTTCTTGTTTCGGGCAATATTATAAGCTGTCCTAGGCTCCGTCGTACTGTGTGTATGTATAGCATTGACGCGGCTAATCTGTGAAATTTGATACAGCCATTGTTATTAAACAAACGAAAAACGATCGAGCAGCATCTACTAACTAGCAATGTGAAGCATGAAAAATACACCTGGACCAGAATGTAAAAGGTAAATCATATATGTATCACAGGACCCAAATATAACAATGTAAAGTAAAAAGTAATAATACAATAAATAAATAAATACTCAAAATATCCTTCGTTTATTGGAATCTTCTACTGGACTTCACCCTTTGACTACAGAAGGAGACCTCTATATATAGTGATCAATTGAGGATAATTCCCTTCGATTTTTTCGTCAAACCGGCCTCAAGATTAAAAAAAATGTATTTTTTTTTAATTTTTAAATTTTGCGAGATTGCTGTGCCTAAGATCAGATGCTTTCCAAACGATTCCGCACATAATTCCTAATCAGATTGCATTTCTTTTCCTCATTTGTAATATAGTCATTAATTAAAAAATAAGAGAGAATTTCGTGACTTTTCCTTCCGAACATAGAAAAGATTAATAATTTCAAATGATTAATAAACATGGTCCTTGGCATCTTCCCAAGTCAATGGTTTCTGATCCGCTGTGCTCTACATAAATGTTTATGTCGAGCAGAGCGGATCAGAAACCCTTGACTTGGGAAGATGGGTCCTTTGGGGACAACCTTTAAAAGATACAATGAATGTTAACATGACCAGAGAAACGTTTTAAATTCGGTTCTGACTTCGTTTACAAACATATCTTAGATAAACAAGAACATGCAGAAGTTAATGTTTATCTGTTATGGAATCAATTTTTTTTGAGAGAAGATACACGTAAAAACCATCAATGTGGAAAGCCTTAAGGTATTGCGCAACTTCCGGTTCTGATCAGCGGTCTTAATTAGCACCGTGGCGTTACGTCACAGATTGCTTTAGGTCGATACACTTTACACAGTTGTGGATCAGTAATGTTTGTATACTAGCGACTTACCAATAGATTGCAATTACGTTATCGATGGTAGCTTATATTCCATGGATGTTTGTTCGGAAAAAATACGTTTCTTACTGGTTTGAACCGTTGTGTGTATGGCCAGGTATGTATAATCTGTATTTGTTTACATTTTATATTGAAGATTATAAAAGTATACCTTATTTGGAAAATATTTTCTATAAAAGCAGAATTTTCATTAAAATTAAGATTGAATAAAAAAAAAAGTATGGACAATTGAAAATGGGTTGTCATTTATTTGAACAAGGTAAGATTTCTCACGAGAAAGAAACTTATTTTGAAAATTTCATAAAAAAGGGACAATAATTAATTTCAAATTAGAATTTGATCCTTTCATCCGCTCTTGTACGATCGCTACAAGATATATGACAAACACATATATTTAGAATATAAACAAACACCGTAAGATTTTTTTTGTAATGAGATTAAAAATAAAGATATATTTTGGATTCATATGAAATAACGATATAGATTTTTTAGGAGGAAACTTAAAATGGCGATATCTTTAAAATGCACCATATATATTTTGGTTACCAAATACTGAACATCCAAATCATGATTTTTGCATTTCCCTTTTTTTCTCCACTTCATCGTTTATTTTTATGCAATAGAAAATAACACCCATATTAAGTATGTCGTTTATAACCAAAGGCAATTTTTCTTCCTTGAAATGTACGTTAATAGTACTTATTAATATACACATGTACTTTGGGGTAAACCTTAACACGAAATCAATGAAGTGAATGTGTTTAGAATTTACTTCAAAACTTATTAAAATTCGCCAAATCTGAATGAATTATGCTTTACCAAGAAATTTTACTTCATTTGACACTCGCCCCCTCCCCCTCTAGATCTCTCTCCCCCACCCCCAAACCATAAATATAGATAGCATTTTGTCCGTGATTGGTCAACACAACTATAATATAATGGATTATAGAATATTAACCGATTTATTCCATACTGTTGTAAATAGAAAGCTGTGTTATATTGAGTTTCTTATCATTGTTTTCTTGGTTGAATGATATCCATTTATAACGCAATGGCGAGTCCAATTCAGAAGTACCGCACAATCAATTTTCAACCTTTCATTAAAATCCGATGTTATAGATAATACATTTTTCAGTAAAACCAATATTGACCCTCATTTATATATATATATAAGCAGTAATACAGTATACTGGTATATTGTCAGGATTCGCCCCTTTGTGAATTTTCAGCTATTAGTGAAAAGTCAATGTTTCATTAAATGTAGCGTTCAATGATAATACCCTTCTTCATTTTTGTTCGTAAAAACATTGCCTTGAATTCGTCAGTGCAGCAGTTGACACTTTGTCATTGAAGGAACGCATTGTCAGTCGTTAAGTGGGTTTGACCGTGCTGCGTTTTTTCTTCAGTTTACATTTAATGATACTAAAACATAAGCATTTCAATTCTAATACACATATGATTTTAATACAAATCAGAAAAATAGATCATGGATGTACTAACTATATTGCCTATATAGAAAAGAAACACCTGAAACCCAAAGGAACACGAATCTCACCAACAAATTATAAACACCCCCACAAAAAAATCCCACCCCATCACCCCCCCCCCCCAAAAAAAAAAGCAACAACAAAAAAAGTCAGATACCCACTCTCCACGGGTAAGGTTTCAGAAGCCTTAGGTACATTTTCATGTCTCTTTTTTTTGGCAGACGTTGCTTTAATTTCCAATTAAGTAACAAAGAAAAATTAATTACATGCCGGTAAAAGGAGCAACAGTTTGTATATGGCTGGAAAGGTCGTTTTACACTCCTTTTGTTAGTTGAATTAAACAATTATTTGATTTGCCCGCAGAGTGAGGTAAACAGATGGCAAGTAGTATGATTGCATGTCAAAAGAATGAATGTTATTCTCCACTGTAAAGCATCGGGAGGTTTATACAAACTAATGTATTTTCTTAATTGAGGAAAAATCAAAACTAATTACTTATAAGAGCGAGATCAATTCAATTCGACGTATTGCCCTTGAGTTATACAATTCATTGGAATACAAATAACATAATAATATTTGTTTAATAAAGAGCAGTCGGTAAGTGGATGGATAAAGTACATACGCGGATATAGAAGAGTGGGATGTGAGGGGGGGGGGGGTTCCGGGACCCCACCCCCCCCCCCCCACCCATAGGAAAAATATATTTTTTAAAACATTTTTAATTTACCCATAACATGATAACACCACCTGGAAACATTTTCTGTATCCGCGCATAAAGCATAGTAGCATGCATTGAACATGGTGAAAAAAGTATATAATAGTAGTTTTACAAAGATGTTTTAAGATGATTTTTAAAGATGTTACAGAATACAGAAGTAGGGAGAAAAATGAAAATAAAATCCATCAATTTGATAAATGGAAAATAAAAGGATGAAATAATTTTGAAAAAAGCTTTTAACTGTAACATTAAACTCTCAGCTAATCTGAATTAATCTTTTACCCTTACATCTAATAATTGATGTTTATTCTTCAAATTGGTTCAATCAAATGCAACGACAGACGTGTATCAATATACAAAAGGACATGAAAAGCTAAGCCTCAAAGAAAACACTTTTATAATCTACAAAATAAAAAAGCTTATCATGGATAATGAACCAACTCATCATAAAAATACCGCTCTTATAATCAGGCCTTTGTTCTAATTACTGAATAATACATTTGGGCTGATCATCTTTCCCGTAATTTTATGTAGTTTGTTTTTGTTTGCGACTGAACTAGCTCAAACATTCATTTATTATTAAGGTATTGTCATTTTGGCCACAGAAACAGATTAACCCTACAAGAAAACGTCGATCGATCGAAATCTTTTGTTCTTCGTCTAACTAAGAACAAATGGACGCGTCTTGTATTTTACTTAATATCTGTAATGCTTAAATTGGTTGAAGAAAAACCATTAAGTATAGAATAAAATTTGTTTGTCAAACAAAGAGTAATTTACTCCAAAATAATTAAACATGTCCCGTGTGATATTTCTAAATAACACGGGTACCCTGTGTTTGTTAATAAACGGGATTGAACAAATGATCAAAGTTTACTGATATCTACTTTGTAAGGTTCTTGCTCGCAGCTTCGAACAGTGTGTAATTACTGGTGTATTTCATTATTTTCACAGGGAATATCGGTTATTCCACAGACTCGCTTTGCTAACGAAACTCTCTGATTGTCTTCAGATGCTGGAAGACAGACTAGTTCAAAGACAGCGCTGAAGCTATCATCTGGTTCCTGTAAAGGTAAGGTCCTCTTTCTGGCTATTGGTGTGGATCGGGTACAGCTGTCGCTAGTTCTTTTCAATTACTTCTTTCGCCCGCAGGAGCTGTAGCATACCAACCCGTCCCATACATATCCTTGATGTTGTGTTTTCTCTTTTTTTTTTTTTTATTAAAGGATCCTAATTTTGTCATGAAGTTTCCGGTTTTAAATTTTAGTTTTATTCTCTACGATTAAGGCACAATTTTTCCGACAAGTTGAGATCTGATAAAAAAAAACATTTTTTTTTTTTTTTTTTTTACATTTTTTACATCCTTCTTCAGGTGAACGTACATGTACATAGTTATGAAATTGTTTTCCTGAGAAAGGAAAACAATTTATTTATTTATTAATTTATTTACATCCCTCATTATTAATTAGAGCATAGGAATGATTGCTTTTTGGCATGGTACCTTCGAAAGAATTCAGAGTAATCTTCTTTGATATTTTTTTTATCACCAATTGATAAAAACTCCATATAACGTTACACCTTTAAAGGCAGCGTTTAACAATGTTTTCTTACGTAATATATAAACTCCCGGATAATCCGGTTTGATTATAGTCAATTTTATTGAAATAAGATTTGTAAAAACTGCTTCTCTGCTATACGCAAGTGTATAAGTAAAACGGATCGTGGAGCCTCATTTTAATTAGACCGGATTAAAGTACCCGTTTTCTTAATCCTTCTCCATAATAATTGGTAACCTTTGCTACCAATTATACCATTTATCTGACACTAAGTCTTCATAGTTTTTAAATTCTTTTTTTTCTGAACAGGAATATGACACAAAGTGCAAGTCGGGTCAAATTTAACATCAGAGGAAGGATATTCGAGACGTTTGCATCGACTTTGAAAGCTGTATCGGACTCTAAGCTGGGTCGACTGACCCCGGAGCACGAGTCGTACGACGGCAACAATCAGGAGTACTTTTTTGACAGAGACCCCGACCTCTTCAATGTGATTCTGAACCTACTGGTCACCGGGAACCTGCACGTTCCCCGACAGGTGTGCGGGGCCTTGCTCCGAGAGGAGCTGTCGTTCTGGGAGATAGGGAATGGAAACGTCAGCAAGTGCTGCTGGAGACAGTACTTCCAGCATGAGGACGACATGTCAGTGTTAAAGGACTTGATTGATAATGAAGACAGTAATAGCGCTTGGATAGAAGGCGAGACGCTCAAAGAACGAATTTGGCTTGTTTTGAATAGCCCAGGTTCTTCAAAGTTTGCAAAGGTAAGGTTGACTCTTGAACATACTCGAACCAATTCTTTAACAGTATTGTCCTATGTTAGATAGTGCCACATGTTCATTTCATCATCTTGCCTCTTTTTCTTTTAGACTTAGTATATAATTAATACCCATCTGTTTGTCTTCCAGACTCAGTATATAATATCCATCTGTTTGTCTTCCAGACTTGGTATATATTATATCTGTGCGTTGTGTTCATCAGCATCGTGGTGTTCTGTATCTGGAACATCGAGGGTCTCCGCACGGAGCTTTATGTGTCCGACTTCATCACTCACCACTACCCTGACATCCATCTCTCGGGCAACGACAAGCTGACCACACTCATCCTCACAGACCCCGTGCCTGCTCTGTTCGCCCTGGAGACGGGCTGTCTTGTATTCTTTATGGTTGAGTGGACCCTAGGTCTGGCCGTGTGTCCGAGGAAGAGAGACTACCTCACATCATGGACTCACGTCGTCAGCTTTGTTCTCGTCTTTGCAATGCTGATGAATTTCTTGATGGAGTTCTTCAAGTCTGTCTTGGCTGAGAACGAAGTGGCAAGGTGGCTGTATTTCATTTTTAAAGCCATAAGCATGGTACGGCTGCTCCTCTTTATTCGTGTCGCACGCCGGTTTAGCGCATTACGAGTACTGCTTCTCGCCATAAAAAACAGCCTTCTGGAACTATTACTGATGGCTATTACTTTTTGTCTCGGGATGGTGTTCTTCGCAACGTTAATCTTTTACGCTGAAATAACGAACGTTGAATCATTTTCAAACATTTTCATATCCATGTGGTGGGCTATTATCACCATGACAACCGTTGGGTATGGAGACATACACCCCAGCTCCGTCGCTGGATACATTGTCGGTGTGTTCTGTGCGTTGTCCGGTCTCCTGCTTCTGGCAATGCCGGTTGCAATTATTGCGTCCAACTTTTCTGAGTACTACAGCCAAAATAATTTTTACCAACGTTATCTGAGACTTCAGAAAGAAAACAGAAATAAGGAAACTTGTGAAATGAATAAAATCCACCCACACAAAGAAGCGAAGTTTGATGGTTTGAGCTGGCCCGCGGATTAAGCTGGACTGAGATGTAAATTGTTGGTAGTGACGTCACATCCTTTTTCCTGAAAGCATGACACGCTGCTGTTCGGGCGAACATTGCTTTTGAGGATTGGAAACATTTGCTATAGATCTAGATGATTTTAATTTTTAATTGTATTTTAATGGCTTTATTAAAACGGCAAATAAATCAAACTTATTCAACTAAGTCCAAAAGTGGTTTTTTATTATTCATACTCATAAACATACAGTGTATGATGTTCGTTACAGTTAATTGGTGACCATTGTAGATTGTCAATACATATTGCACTGTTGTGAAGCGCAAGTAAAGAAGAAAATAAACATGATACATTTCACATGCACATATTTTAAAAAACCTTCAAAGATTATTAAAATTAAATGTTACCAGAGTGATTTTATAAAAACAAACTCCAAAACCTCGGGGCCAGGTGATCACAGTACAGGTAAGTTGACACAAGTTGATTATTTATATACTATAGGGAGATTAGCTCATATAAACTAAACGAAATGATCCCGTTATAAGTTTATGAACTTAAAAACATTACAAAAATCGTTATCATTTATCATAGTTTTATATTCATTTGTAATTTTCTTTCCATCCTGTATATACATAAAGTTTTCACCTGCAATGTTTTCAAGATGTGGAAATATGTGTCCGCTAAAATAGAAACAATATACGTAGTAATCTTTTGCATTCAGATCATTCCGATCAAAAATGTCGCACATGCATAACAAATCTTCAAATAAAAAAAAATGAAACCCCAAAATACAAGTATTTCGACTTTATAAATATTATTTCGTTTTGCAAACTGTAAAAGGAAATCTTAAAACTAATGCAACCAAAGATAAATAATGAAGCAAATTCTAGAAATCACAGCACAGAGCCTCTTTGAAAAGGTAGTAACCGTTTCACTCAAACAACAATGAAATGTTAAAAATTAAAAAATTTAATATTCACCTTGAAATATTTTCTCACATGCATACAGCACACGTGAATCGACCATAACTCATTTTTATACACAGGCTTTTCTTTTCACAAGAAACTCAGCTATAGCCATAGGTCGGCAAAGAGACCAACACTTTTCCCTCTTTAAAATGATAAACTGAGTTATTTACAATCAATACTAACAACTGATTCTCTTTCAGTAGCTTTGCTTTATTCCAGAAAAATATAGTTTCTTAAAACGTAATTCTAACATATTTCTTGCACATAATTTAAAGTACACACATACTCATTCATCTGATAATTCAACGTAGTATATATATTTGAATTGCAACTAAAGTGTAAAATCTTATCGTTTTTGGGAGTGATTTTAATCAACTCTCCTATGCAGTTACCCGGACAAACCGAAAGTGAAACAGTGTTTGGACCTCAGCACAAATCATCGCTGCTGACAAGACTTAGTTCTTGAAAATAATTGATAAATTCGATGTAATGTACATGACTGTATGCTAAAACATTGTTTTTCAAGGAAACTTATTTATAAATACCTTTGAAAATAGTCAGATTTTAAATGGTACGAACAATTTAGATATTTTTTGTAGTCGTATGTATTCCTACGCCAGAGTTATATATAGTCTCGTTCAACTCGACGCTCGGCTGTCTCCGTTAATCTCCAACAAACAGAGAGTCTCTCTTGCTTGTTAGAGATTTACGGTGTCAGCCGAGCGTTTGGTTGAACGAGACTAGAGTTCAATATTGCTTGGATCCATACAATTTTCGAGAAATATTTCTATTACTGATACATAGTTTGATTGAATTATAATTTTATCTTTAAATATTATTTAACATGATTCATATGGGGGTTTCTCGACATTCTTGTCGAAAAAGTCCAAAAATTCATATTATAAAAATGTGCGTAATTCAAATACAAATTAGAAACTACATGTACTTGTCATGCAAAATAACATACCATTGACTTTAAAAGAAATAAACATCGACAAAATCAACTCCTGTCAGTTCTTCAGTACTTTGATTTTAGTTTTGTTCCGTGTTTCGTCAAGAGGAGTAAATGTCAATAACGTTAAATTTTCGTTTTGAGGCAAAAGCCGCGTTGGAAAACGTGATTCCGTCGTATTCCGTGAGTCCCGCTGATCCGTGCAGGTGTCCGAACAGATGAACCTTTGGTCTGTAATGTCAGAAAAAAATAAACTATTTAAAATATTTCAATTAATAGTACATTGTAGAAAAAAAACGTTATACTTCAAGATTTTATTTAACTGTATTGGTTTACAGCTTAAAGTATATGTAAGCGGAGCGATTTTCGACCTACATGTATAGTTTGAAATGTACGTTGGATTACGTTTTGTTCCATGTTTGATGAAGGAAGAACAAAGCGTTATCAACCATGGATCTCCGATGATGGAATTGTGTGTTCAATCCTCAAAATATACTGGCCGAAATCAAAGCATGGACCACACACAACCTACCTGATAGTTGGCAGAACAGCTTCTCTGAGACTAAAACTTCCAGCATGGCCCGCTCTGGGGTGAAGCTTGTCGCAGAACTGACACACGGACTCGGGAGGCGAGTCGCCAAGATGGCGGGAGTAATCTAGCACCCCATAGGGAGGAGTATGGGTAATGAGAACATCAGTGTCCTTGTCTACGGCACCCCAGCGCTCCCGAAGGACGGTGTCAGCCACCGTAAAGGCCTTTGACGTCTTGATCTTTTTTGACTTTATTGTCCATGGACTTCCGTAAAACCTTATTCCTTCACACACAAAAAACGAATCTTGCAAGTACGTCACATCCGGTAACCGCTTTTGAATCTCTTCTGCGGAATATTGAGTGAGAAACGTATCATGATTTCCGGCCACGAATATTTTATATCGGTGAGGCAATTGATTAAAGAATGAATTAACCTTCCTCAACATCTCTGTGTCACTATGGTCATTGTAAAAGAAATTCATGAATCTCCGTTTGCTAAAATCTCCGGAATGAACTATGACGTCACCGGGCGGGATTTCGTTGACTATGTACCACACGAAGTTTTCTACAGCCATCTCGTTTATTTCCAACATTGGCAAATCTGTGTGAAGCTCCGTCATCCATAATCTATTTCATAAAAGAACAAATCATATTTTATAGAGTAGTTCTGGTTTTTGGTTACGACAACAACAAAAAAGCGAAACCTGTTGCTGTTGGTTGTTTCTTTTTAATATACATATGTATAACAAAACTTCAATACGGTTAAACAGAAATGAAGTAGTTGTTTTAATTGTATAAAAACATATCGTTTGATCAATTTTGTTAATTTATTTAATATTTATCTGCGGAAACAATCTGTATCCAACGACCAGTCCCCTGAGTACTAGATAGCCGCGGGGATGGGGTAGGAGCGTCCCCTGAGTACTAGATAGCCGCGGGGAGGGGGTAGGAGCGTCCCCTGAGTACTAGATAGCCGCGGGGGTGGGGTAGGAGCGTCCCCTGAGTACTAGATAGCCGCGGGGATGGGGTAGGAGCGTCCCCTGAGTACTAGATAGCCGCGGGGATGGGGTAGGAGCGGTGGCGCACAATTTGTACTTTAATTGGAATTCAGTGTTTCCTGATTTTTTGTGTTTTTTTTTTTTTTTTTTACAGAAAAACCAAAAAAAAAAAAACCCGAACTCTTAACGTGCTACTTGTTTATTTTATCAATCAAATGAGTTTATAACACTGTGTCCTTAATATGCCACCAGTCATATGAGCTTTTTTGCATTTTTAATTTCAAATATTTTTATATTTTTATTGCACGACAAATTTGTAGAGTAGTAAACCTTATACATTATTTTCGTTAATCATAAACAGACTGTATCAATAAACGACATTTTCATAAAACAGGGAAGTTGAATGGGGAGTGACCTCCCTTCCCAGTCGTTTTTATTCAAAACAGTTTTTTTGTTTAAAATCTGAAATCCTGTTTTGGGACAGTGGTTAAAATAATAATAACTTGAACAACAAAATTAAATGATACTACGCACTAAATACTAACTCACGTGTTTGAAATGAAATTAAAAAGTTTGTAATTTGTTTCCAGTTAGCTGCGCGATACTCCTCTTACAATTTAGCCATACAGTTGTGTTTTTATTTCATTTAAAAGAATATGATAAAAACCAGTGAAGAACAATTTCCGATAAAGTAAAAAAATGAACTAAAACATTAAATAAAAAACAATCCAGGGTTCATCATTGTAAGCATTGCATTATATATGTATGTTGTGTAATTTCGTACAGAAACTACTCAAATCAAAAATTGTAAATCATTATCCTAAAAGTATGTGTCAACCCCTTAAAATCAAAATACTTAAACCGAAAGGAATGAAGCACCACACGGTCCCGCGGGCTACGACAAACTAGTATGCCAGACAGAATCCCGAATTGTAAACAGAGTTACCTCGCCTTATTTTGCTTGAAAACATGACTTACCGCATAGCGAGTAGAATAGGATTGTATAAGTTAATGGGACTGAGTTATGGGTTTCGTCAGCGTTTGTATATGAATTTCAAGTTGGCCATTCACAATACGACGGAACTCAAGAACTTTGAGTTAAAAAATGTGAAAATAAATTACTCATGAGTGTAATAAAAATACTAGGCTAGCTCATAGCATGATGTTATGATGTATATATATATAGTAAGAGTAAAACATTAGTACTATAAGAAACTGGTTCGCAAAATTACAAATAAGAAACTCATTAAAAACCAAAAGGTAAATACAGTATATACCGTGAGACAAAATACCTTGAAACGGCACTGCAACACTGACCACAAAATAAACAAACAGTATGCTAAAAATAGCAATGACTTTGACAACGAACCAGGTATGGAGCGCTACAGGGGTATTTATTAAACAATAAAATGCTTGAGAGGGATACTTTTTTCTCTGGCATTCGGCCCTCGAGCTTATATTGTAGTCTCGGTTTGATATGGGATGTGATACAGATTTTGCCATGTATGATTTTCTATATATATCTAATTGCTTTAAAGCGATGATACAAATACGATGAAAAGTAAAGTTAACATCGTAATAAATACGTACAGGATGGAATTTTATTTTATTTTAGCCCCTTTCACACCGTTCTCACCGGGCTTTAAGACTGGGCGAATTCACACAATTCATTTATTGTCTTTGTTAATAAGGTAAAATATTTATCATATCGTATCTTGGCGCATTTAAGACGGGGTAAACCGTTTGCAAGATCAGTGTAGAAAGGCGAAAATAACAGGAGACGAAAATAAAAGGAGACGAAATAACCATGGCTATTGGCATTTGGATTATGGCTGGTTTAACGTCTAAGGTCACAATATTAAATCAAATTATGCAAAATATCGAGCAACACCTTTAAGCGAAAAAGGATGGCAAAAAAGTGAAACTAGTTCGCGACACCTTGTTTATTAATGGCGAAGTTTTCACGGAGACGCAAATGGATCTGCGCCTGGATACCAATGGGTACCGTCAAAAGAACGCTGGCGACCGACTCCCCCCAAAAAACGCCCTCGCCAGGCATCTACCACAGACCGTGATGGATAGGGACACGAGGGAGAGCAGCTAAAACTCAAATTTCTGACACTCAATGTTTGTGGACTGCGGCGCAAATTACAATACCCAGAGTTCTCGAACTTTATTTCTCGTTATGATATATTATGTCTAACTGAAACAAAAACAAATAACACTGACTCAATCGATATACCAGGTTTCTGTGTTTTTATGAAAAACAAATTTGATATAGCAAAAGTTAAATCTGGAGGTATTATTATTGCTGTCAAAACAAATCTCGTTAAGTTTTTTTACTGTACATAAGACAAATTCTCCATATGTATATTGGTTTTCGCTAGCTAAATCATTGGTTAACCTCCCAAATGATATTTTATTTGGATCTGTTTACATACCCCCAGAAAATACAAGATGTGCATCTAAAGATTGTTTTCTAGAAATAGAGAGAGAATAGTAAAATCTCTCACGTGCAACTGAATATGTGTGTCTTTTAGGTGATTTTAATGCTCGGGTGGGTAAACTACAGGATTATGTAATAGTTGATGATTATTTACCAAATCATAATAACTGGGATGAAGAAACACGAGAAGCTGTTGAACGTGGTAGTATACATAGTGATATACATATTAAGCTTGACCGCAAACCGGTACCACTGTAATAATTATGGTTACAAATTTACCGAATTTTGTCAAAACAACAATATTTTTATTGTTAATGGTAGAATTGGCGAGGACAAACTCACATGTAAAAATAGTAGTACAGTAGATTATGTTATTTGTAGTGTGCTTATGTTTAAATTATTTGAAAATTTTTACAAACATGATTTTTGCAATTTATACTCTGATGTCCACTGTCCAATTACCTTTGAGCTTAAAAGTCATTATCATATTGAAACTCGTCCAACCGTACAACCACGTGATGACAACAATACCCGGCAGTATAAATTGGACCCAGAAAAAGCAGAACAATACAAACAAAACATTGATACAGACAAACTGAACGAATTGCAGACAGAAATTCACAGCTTAAAGAAACAACTGATACTTTACAGAAGAGCCACATTAATCACATTTCTAGTAAATTGTGTAACTTGTTCTTATCCGCAGCAAATTTGACTTCAGATGATAAATGAAAACCAGGACTGACAAATAATTGCAATAATAAAAAGCCATGGTTCGACGCACAATGCAGAACGGCGAGAAGAAAATTCCACCTGGCTAAACGTATACACAATAAATTCAGGATTCAAGAGAACTGTGAAAAACTTAGATCCATTAGTATAGAATACAAAGCTACTATGAATGCATGTTTTAAGGAACATAATGTCTCTGTCAAATCTAAATTAAAAGATGTAAAGAAAGGTAACCCTAAAGAATCCTTAATAGTTCGAGTAATAAATGTAAAACTTAAGTTGATATAAAAGCAATGTTTGATTATATGAAAAAGGTCAATGAAAGCAATTGTGGTGATAATGGTCCAAATGATTGTGAATTTGTTCTTGAGGACACACATAACTTTGTTTTAAATGGTCAGATCACTGCGGACGAAATTTTACAAGCTGTCAGTAAGCTGAAAAATAATAAAGCCCCAGGGTATGACAAAATATGTAACGAATATATATGTACTTCGGTATCTTGTGTTTTGCCATTGTATGTTGATTTTTTTTTTAATTTGATCTATGATTCAGGTATAGTGCCTGAGGAATGGCTTATTGGTATTATTAAACCAATATACAAAAATAAAGGTGACCCGACCCTCCCAGAAAACTACAGACCTATTACTTCATTAAGCTGTTTAGGCAAGTTGTTTACAAGTATACTATGTGAACGTTTGAATATTTTATCTGAGATTGTAGAATAAATTACTGAGGCCCAAACGGGCTTTAGGAAAGGATACAGTACGGTATATAATGTATTACTTTTAGATTTTTTGTGCAAATTTATGATTTCTAGCAAGAAAAGACTTTACTGCGCTTTCATAGACTTCAAACAAGCATTTGACACCGTATGGAGATCGGGTTTACGGACCAAATTAATAAACAATGGTGTAGGCGGTAAATGTCTTAGATTTATAAAGTCTATGTACAAAGGAATCAAATCAATGATTAGTATTGGACAAGACACTTCAGATTTTTTCATGTGTAATATGGGGGTTAGACAAGGTGGGAATTTATCACCATTTCTTTTTACTTTGTATATTAATGATTTAGAAAACTACCTATACAAAATGGTATTAAAGGAGTTACTAGTCTCAGCGACAAACTGGAAACTGAGATGTATACCATGTTAAAACTTTTTATCCTTTTTTACGCTGATGACACGGTTATATTTTCTGAGAACCAAGACGATTTACAAAAATCACTGAACTTTTTATCTGAATATTGTGATCTGTGGTAACTTCATGTAAACATTGAAAAGACTAAAGTATTAATCTTTTCCAAAGGTCGTGTTACAAAAAGATTTTTTTTATACAGAGATGTACCTCTTGAAATTGTGAATGAATTTAAATATCTTGGTGTTATTATGTCTCGTAGTGGATCTTTTAAAAGTACGAAAAAACATTTAACTGAGCAAGCCTCAAAAGCTATGTATGGTGTATTTAGAAAAATAAGATATTTTGATTTACCAATCGACTGTCAAGTTGACCTGT
Source organism: Magallana gigas (assembly GCF_963853765.1). Taxonomy (NCBI): domain Eukaryota; kingdom Metazoa; phylum Mollusca; class Bivalvia; order Ostreida; family Ostreidae; genus Magallana; species Magallana gigas. The sequence goes on along the minus strand of NC_088855.1, from coordinate 2,342,201 downwards.
TTGATAGTGTTATTAGCCCAATCTTATTTTATGGTTGTGAAGTGTGGGGCTATGAAAACACAGATATTTTAGAGAAAGTTCATCTAAAATTTTTGTTTTGAAATTTGTACGGCATATAAAGTCCAGTACCCCAAATTGTATGGTTTATGGGGAAACTGGGCGATATCCTTTGATAATCTTTATCAAGGTACGGATAATAACTTACTGGGCTAAACCTTTAGTGGCGCATGATAGTAAACTAACGCATATAATATATCGTTATTAAGGTTTTCCGCTCTCAGCGGAAAACCTTACTATTATTCTGAAAAAATTTCAAATTTCTTCTTATTTTTTTTTTCTTCTAGACGCCAACTTTGATCCTTAATATCTCGCTCGTTTGTTCACCGATTGTTTTGAAATTTTCAGGACTGATAACATGCCGCGTGATGTTGTCGTTGCATATTTTAGTTGAGGAAAATCCCTATCCGGTTTTGAGTTATTCCCCTTTTAGTAAAATTTAACGACTTCTTTTGTCCAGGGGGTTTAGGTTTAACGATGACTGGCAGAGTCTCAAAGATGGGCTGGTTTGGAAGCTAATACTTTGAATTTGTGCGAGATATATTTTATTTATCATTTAAATGCAAATAAAAGGGGTAATATAGATTTTGAAACAAAGGTAAGAAAAAAAATCAAAAAAATTCGCGTATTTTCCGTGTTAGTTTTCTACCTGATAAAAATTTGTTATAACATGTATTTTAAAAGTTCTTGGTCTTACCCAGACCTTTCATTCGGTATACCGAAAAAGGGGCTGGCCCTTATAATTAGGGAGTTAGAGGCGTCCAAAGTTTCTTGTCAATAACTTAAAAAGGAATAAACATTTCTAATGCATTATTGAAGCAAAGTTGTACAGAAATTAATTTTGAATCCTTCCATAGTATTCAATTTAATGTTTTCGTAATTTATAGTCAGTATTTGCAGTAACAATTGTTGTCAGTTCGGTCCATTTTTGTAGGGGTGCGCACGTCTATGAGGTTATGAATGGGCTTCTTGTAATGCACTAACTGATACATGTAGCGCGCAAAAATAATTCCACATAAAATTCCCAAATGTTTTTATACATATGTACATTTTCATTTCATATAGATAAACCTCTTTGACCTTAATTTTGTTGTTTGTTTTATAACTGTGCCCCTGTCTATATTTAGATGCATTACGAGACTCAGGTAACCGACCGATAGGAGAGTCGCTAGCTGTATTCAGGCCGTCGCCTAGACGACAGTGCATGTGCTTGTAGAGCTGGACGTACACGTTTAACGCCCCACTGTGTTACTGTAACAGAGACATTTTGAATTGTTTCAGTACTGGGAGATGTGTTAATAAAATGGTTCCAATGCATGGTAATTAAACTCAACTTTTCTACAATACGTATACACGGCCGTCATATAAAGCACAATGTGTATTACTGACATGACAAATGTACGCTGGCAATTTAAACGAACGCGGGATTGCTCCCGATAAAACAATTCTTTTAAAACAAAAAACATTACTGATTTGCGATGGATATAATATAATTATCATCGTGGAGATGATTTTAAAAAGTGAACTTAATATTCGTATACGATAATATTTGAATCCAAAGCCGCTAGTTTTAAGTTACGGTTATTAGGGATATTGATTATGACTTGCCCCGCGTTACAGGTTTTTTACTTGCAAAACATCTACAAACGAAAATACCAAACAACCTTCAGCAGCAACTTATAAATTATTTATTCCATACACAATTCTAAAGAGGTAATTAAATAAATTTTATAAATGCTTTATACTTGTATTCGCTATCTTCCATGGAAAAAAGGGGCATGGAAAAAATGTTGTTCAATGTTCATCAAATACGCTGTAGCCTTAGCAATCGAAAATAATTAACAAACTGTATATAGATAGATTGACATTATGGAGGGTAATCGTGTTCAAAAATCCAGCCATGTAAACTTGTAAATCCGAATATGCAATCGTGTTGATGTGTGAGCCTGAGCATGAATATGTGTAATTCTGATCGTGTAACCTGTAAAACTCGGGCATAAACACGTGTAAGATTTGACTCAGTTCCTTCGCATGATGCACATTTTGCAACTTTATTGTTTACATTAGTTAATTAAACCATCAACTTTGCACACTTTCAATCCGTAGTTTCTGCATTTGTAACTTCAGGCTCGGCAATAGCACATCTGACATGATACAAATTGACAAATGTAAAGTCTACAAGTTTGTCGAATTTTGACATGACCTTATGTGGCAACTGCCTTGCTGCGGGAAAAGGCATGCCGTAACCGCCGGACCGGAATGAACGAAAAATAAACATAATATTCAGCTAAACTGTTGCAATAAGCTTTTAATGAACGACACCTTTTCTATTATTATTTTTAGAAAAAAAGATTAAGGTATGATTGAAACTGGACCAAACAGGAAGAGGTTCGTGTAGAAAAAAAATCGTTGCCGATGTGACGAATGCGCTAATTTCCGTAATATAATTCTCATGGTATTATAAAAGGAAATGCCTAATATCTTATATCGCTAAAACAATTGACATGTAATTTAAACTGGAATATAAGTAAATGCGTACTCTTTTCTAGAAATGAGACGGATCAAGAAATTTCCTAAGGGGGTAAATATTTTTTGAGCGGCATGGGGTTCGAAGACCGCCGTGAGGTCCCATGTAACTCCATTGCTTCTGAATTCTAAGAATTTTGAGAGTGAATTTTTAATCGGGTTTCCGATCATTGAAATAGTAAAAATTGCAGACGGGCGAGTGGCTGTCAAAAAGGTACCCTTATTTTACCGATATAACTCCTCGAACAGTTTTCAAGATAGGAAGTTGTTCTTTTGCAGATCATTTATACATATATATCAGAAGTATGCAAATTGCTAGGATTTTGATTTCTGATAATTTATAAAAATATCAGCTGTTGAACATTTTTGGGCAAAAACATTGCATATAGAATACCACATTTTTACTCTTGTTATTTTTCTGAATTAGTTAGAATAAACGACCTGCAAGGATTTGGTAATTTTTCGCAGAAAATTTTATGTTACTTTACATGTATTTATACTTTTTGTTGTTGTGTAAGTGAAAGATAAATAATAACACAATCTTCAATAATGATAAAAAAAAAACTAGCGCATATTTTTGTGCGCCGTAAATTGAAGTTTTACTATGGGAGGCACTGTAGTTCAAAGATCGTCCATCTGTATTTTTAGACAGGGAGCTACAGACCTGCAGCTAGTTTCTCAAGTGGCTGTAAAGCTGTATTATACTAGCTCTCCAGAAAATGTTTATCAGCCAACTTCACAAAGTGAGTCTGTATTGAACCGACATTCAGGACGTCATACTCAATCCCTTAATAATTGCTTAAAATAATTTTTAAAAAATGTCAATTTTTACCTGCATGATAGGCTTTTTTCCTATATATTGCCGACAATGCAAAGAAACATTAATATTCTTAAAATAATTTATACACATTTTAATTTCACGACAGTTAACCTTATCTTTGGAATTTTTATTCATTTTTTTTAAAAAGGGTGTCCCTTCTTATGTCTCAAATTACCGGGTAATCACAATCTCAAAACCAATGTCTTTAAATAGTTTGTTTTTCTTATCGATAACTTTGCAACTCAGCTGACGGACCCCGTGTAATTTTTCGCGTGTGTGTGTGTGTGGGGGGGGGGGGGGTCTTGTCTCAACTTTGTGGTAGCGATGAGGATGCATTTGGAGATATTTTCTTAATTCAGCCGAGGCCTATACTTTAACAATTTGTTGCATGTACTCTAATAACAGTGGCGTCGGAAGCAAATTGAAAGGGGGGGGGGGCTAAACTAATCATGAAAAATATTGACAAGAATTCCCATAATCATGAAAATTCTAATCCGTGGTGGAGGGTATACCAATAAGTCCAATCTTACCTGCCCAATTCCCCCCTCCCCCCCAATCATGAAATTCCTAATCCGTGGTGGTGTTGGTCGGGAGGGGGGGGGGGTGAGTGCTAGTATACCTACTATGACTCTAATTTTCAATATCACTATTAATATTTCATTCTCTTTAAGGTCTTTTAAGGAACAAGTTTGTTTGTTGCGAGGAAAAAGTAGGGGGGGGGTGAATCCTCCCTGTTGCTATGTTCCTAATGGTTAGGTCTAACTTGGCAAAAAAGACTTAGCCCCCCCCCCCTCCCGGTTCAGAAATGCGTATATATCTTTATACACGTGTATTCAAACAGTCATTAAATGTAATTTTGTTCAGTTCTAAGAGGATATCTGAAGCCGATCGAATTCTTTACGCGCATCTTTTATACATTCTTTTGATAAAATGTACACCAATATCATTATTTAATTTTCAGAAAAATAATACTCTATGAAATGTTGTTATCCAGAGATAATATGAATATAGGCTTACTTAATATATATTTTTTTTATTTATTCCGTGCCTATTCCGGCGATTACGGCATGCCTTTACCTGCAGCTAGCCTTTTTCTATCAGTGACGTCACTGTTTCCATATAAGGTCATGTCAAAATTCGACAAACTTGTAGACTTTACATTTGTCAATTTGTATCATGTCAGATGTGCTATTGCCGAGCCTGAAGTTACAAATGCAGAAACTACGGATTGAAAGTGTGCAAAGTTGAAGGTTTAATTAACTAATGTAAACAATAAAGTTGCAAAATGTGCATCATGCGAAGGAACTGAGTCAAATCTTACACGTGTTTATGCCCGAGTTTTACAGGTTACACGATCAGAATTACACATATTCATGCTCAGGCTCACACATCAACACGATTGCATATTCGGATTTACAAGTTTACATGGCTGGATTTTTGAACACGATTACCCTCCATATGACATATCTATCAACAAACATTCAGACCCGCAATGGGTTTTTTACAAGTTCTATAAAATGTAGACTCAATGACTGAATTCTTGACCGTTTTCCGTCTGGGTTTTTTTGAATCACGTGTGTACGTTATGTGTAGCCATATAGATGAACTCTTTAAGTGTTAAATTTTTAAAAGAAATTGTGTACATGCAGAGCAATGCAATGCTAGGACAATAAAATTCCAACAATGGTGAGGCCGGTCAGACTGATACTGGTTCTGCTTGTTCTACAAATAGCGAATGTAAGACGACGTATTTGGGTGTTATATTTTAAACAAATATAAGTATTGCTTTCTTAAAAGCTTGCATTACTCAACAAAGTATTTTATTGGAATCATTCTTAGTTACCTTAGCTGCATATATATGTACCGCTCGGTCTGTATCCCGGAAAAATTGACTACCATCCGAAAATTTTCATACAAGGTCTACAGACTTGCAGCTAACATTACCTTTAAAAATACATTTTAGAATTTGCCGCTGTTTATAAATTCATTAAAAAGACGCGCAGAATCAAGTGGTAATATGTCGTTTGATATGGGATTTATGACGTCTATTTATATTGTTTTCATTAAAATTATTTCATTATTTCAAGCTTGTGGGTGGAATGAAATCAGTTTCACATTTTATATGACATAAAGATGTCCTCTCCCCACTTTTTCTCGAAGCAACTATTTTTATAAAATTTACATAAAAAAATTGAATTATCATGGAGTTGCCCCCCCCCCCCCATTTTGGTAGCATGTAAAAAAAATGGTATGAAATTCATGAAATTATGAGTGAAATTTTGAAAATTTTGGAAAATTCAAAAATAATAAATCTTTTTTTGCTTGTCAAGATTTGTTGGATGAGTTTGCCCCCCCCCCCCACTTTCAAAAACGATGCTACGTGCTTGGAAATTACTCATTTCTTTATTCCCCTCTTTAATAAACAACATAACCGATTCATATAAATATAATTACATGTATCAAAAATAAACTTAAAAAACAAACTACACATTCATCCTTCACCCACAATATTGCCTTTTCGATATTTGTCATCGTTGTAGACCCGTGTAAGAATCTGTTAAGTAGGTGCTTGCACGAAAAGAAACCCCTTGTTGATCTACATTTTCATTAACGCATACAAAGAAAAAATATATTTTGATTTATTTTTGAATTTCTTTTGATGTAAAAAAAAAGAGAGAAGAAATTGGTTCTCAGTCTCTCTTTATGCCTGTTTGTTAGCGGTTAATCCAAGTTCATTTTGAATATCCTTTTGTAATTTAAAAAATGCAATGTAAATTTTTTTCATGCAATATTTCGGATAAAACAATGAAGAGTTGTTTCTTGAAATTTTATTAGACCATAAAATTGTAAAATGCTAACATTGAAAATTGTGCCCGATTTCTTTCTTTTTTTTAAGGTAAAACTTTATTGATTTAAAAAATGATTCTTTGAGACAAACAAATTGACATAATCAATAAGAGTTTGACAATCTCTAACTGCAGGTCTGTAGCTTTTAGTCAGAAAAAGAATCGGATGGACGATCTAGGACACATATCGTCCATCCGAATTTCTTGAAAATTGCCATTATTTTCATAAAATAGTTACTTTTTTATTTAGTGATTGACACTTTTCAGACTCTATATGTGATTTCAAAGAGACAGAGTGTCATGTCTCAATGACTGTTAATCTCTTAAAACAACATTGTGCAATTATCAGATTTTCATTTCTTGGACATCAAAGACTCATTGAGTTTATTTAATCATTTTATATCTGTGAACCTTTTACTCAGCTTACTTATATCATTACCTGTCAATTTATACTCATTAAGATTCTTATAAATAGTTATGTACAATTGTCAATGCGCAGTCTAGAATACAGCGGCCAGCCCCGGCCAGGTCCGACTCTCCCAGAGTCTTAAGTCCGAAGGCCACTTCTGGCCATATCCGACTTGTTTGTAACATGTCTGTCTGTTAAATTTTTATAATGCTGCCATCGTTGTTGAGTCTCGTCCAATAATGTGGAATCCTGCATCAATTGCCTGTTTATTTCTCTGGAACTGTATACTGGTGGACCTTCGGGAATACGGCAAACCTACCCTTCGTTTTAGCCTAAAGCCCACAGCGCGCCCCAACCTTTTACCTTATACACTTTACGCCAACATTCCCTCACCCGGTTCGTACTGCACACAACCGATGCAGATCCAGACGAATTCTCTATCACTGTAAAATCTACGCGGTCACAGAAATATAATACTTTGTTTCTCAGTGTTTACACATCTGATATTGTACTATGGTCAGCTATCAATTTTTTGTAATACGTCACAAGTATGAAAACCTAATCGTTGCTTGCAACGAGCTCGTCTCTAGTTTTTATAAATATTTTTCTGAAGGTTCGTTTATGCACCCATGGTTGAAATATGTTAGAGATATTCTTAATTCATGTGGTCTTTCCTATGTCTGGATTAATAAAAGTTTTTCTAGTATCAAATGGCTAAAATCTATTGTTAAAGAGACACTCATAAATCAGTTTTTACAAGATTGGTACAGGAGTGTAGAAAATTCACCCAAATGTTTTAATTACAGAATCTTTAGGAAAAGCTTTAGACAGGAAATTTATCTTACGAAACTTCCAAATGATCTAAGATTCATATTTACAAAATTTAGAACCCGTAATCATAAATTACCTATTGAAACTGGGAGATGGAATAACATAGAAAGATGTCATAGAATTTGTTCATTATGTAATGTAATAAAAACACTTTGGGTGACGAATACCGCTATGTTATGGAATGCCAGGCATTTTCTTTATTCCGCAACAAATTAATTTAAGAAAAATATTCAACAAATGTTAATACTTTTAAATTTGGGAACCTTATGAATACCAATGACATTGACTCATTAAAAAAATTGTCCATATTTGTTAAAAAAATATTAATACGATTTATTTAACTCTGTACTCTTCCTAACTTGACCTTGCATTTGTACATTTGTAAATATTTTTGTTTTTTGTACCTCATGTACCATTGATATGGTTTGAGAGAAATAAACATTCATTCATTCAATCTATTACACCCCCCCCCCCCTTCGCCCGTTTTATTATCTTCATCCTTTAGTAAGACGTCACTCATCCTCTTTATAAAAATAGCTGGAAAAAATTAGCCTTATTGAAATATAACGTGATCATAGTATACACCGTCAGTCAGGCACCTAATGGGACCAACAGAGCTATCGATTATACTTCTATATTTTACGTTTATGATGAATATATTTGACAACTTAAGAAAAACAAAACAAAATGTACTGCTCTAAATGCATTTATAGTAATAGTAAATGTACATATTTTTTTCCAGTCTCTTAATCGCATGTTGTTGTTTTTTTAAATAAGGAGTCTTATTTTTATTTCTTTAAATACTTCTGAGTGTAATTGGTTTAATCTAGTCTCTAACTATGCTCTCTCCAAAGGTATTCATGCAGCACATTTTTATCAAATTATTTTATATTTATAAATACTCCGGGGTTTAAACGATTTTTATCGAATAGCATGAAAAAATCCCAAGATGTCTCCTTTGAAACGTCCCTCTAGCTTTTCAGGTTTCTATACACGACTAAAAACAATCTACTGGGATTCGACATAAAAGACTTAATAAGTATGGTCACGATTAGAGTTCTTAATGTTTACCATGCTTAGGTAAGGCATTTTTAATAGGTAACCAAAATTTGAGTGTCATTCGTTGAGTTATAAGCAAGTTACAGAGCTTACAATTCTATGCTATCTAAACGAAGCTTTTGTTTACATTTTGAGTGTTGAAGTTAAAATTTCCAATTTTAGACCTAAAATGAATGTGTTAAAGTTTGGAATCCGTTTTTTTATGACTGAAATGAATAAAAAGATAGAAAAATCAGCTTGAAAAAGTTTTTTTTATCGGTATATTGAGCCTATGTTAACCCCCCCCCCCCCCCCCAAAACAGGGCACGCGCCTTGTTTACATGGCATAGAATTGCGAGTGCTGTATTTTGCTTTTAACTCTACGACTGACTCACAAATTTAATTTGATCATTAAGAATGCATTCCTTAAGCATTGTAAATAATCAAAACAGAAAAAAAAATTGGACTAAAATAGTGACACTGCCCCTTTACAATACCCCGGATAATAGCAATATATTTGAACAGACTAAAGGCGTATAATTGCTTTATCCTACAGGCACGCCATCTACATACATGTATATATGTACCATATTCATTTCACCCCAATTTTTGACATAAAGTTCCCCCTTCCCATAAACCAGATCAGTTACACTCATAAATAGGGGATTTTCAATGTAGTAAGATAAGGAAGTTATTTCACGAGCAAGACAGGATTTTTGATATTTACACGAGTGCGGATCATGAGTAAAAAAAAATTCCGTCTCACGAGTGCGGGGCGTAACTTCCTTATCCAACTACTGGATTTTCAGTTTATTACATTTTCTCAGATTTTTGTTTAAAATACCCGTATTAGCCGTCTCGTGTTAAAGCTATCCGAAACAATGTTGCACGGGGAATATAGGTCCATAAGAAAGATACACAATTAATTTAACAATTAAACAACTTTAATGTATCATCATTAGAATAATTTCATTTAATCAAATAAATAGATCGCGCATGAATATCCAGGGAGAAATACTACCAAAAATATATCAAAATGGAGTTTTGAATTAAAAATGAATAGACTTTACATTTTTTAGCCGCTTTACTCAATGACATATTATCCGGTCATTATTTTTGTTGATTTTTGGCTCAACATCCAAGGTACTCTGTACAACACAGACATGAACTTCATACTCGTGAGCATATTACTTCCTCATAGATCGCACTCAATTTTTTATGTGATTTAGAACGTTCAACACGATCCAAAAAATATATATAAAATGTAAAAGAACATAAATCACACACACACACATACATACAATTAATAGACAATGTAAAGACAAGATATACATGTCGCCAGTTAATCATATCTCTTAAGTGAGTTGGTTTCAGAAACCAAAATTAAGAGGCGTTGGACGATACTGACGGCTTCTAAAGTAATTGCTGCAGTTTCTCTATGAGATCCACAAAGTGGCTCCGGTATGCAGGCTGATCATCCCAACAATTCATCATTATATTGTAACAAGCCTTTGGTGTATTCTTCGGTGCTTCCATTCTGTAGCCTGTAAATGAAAAATGACGATAACAAATGGTCAACCATCTCAAAAATCCATAAAGCGAAACAAAAATTCCAAGCGTATTATGAGTCGATCAAATAATAAGTTATCATTCTTCACGTATCACGAGGTGATTGAATACGGTTGGGGAAATAAATCCAATAAACTGATAAAGCCCAAAGAGTTTTTGGTAGATTTGATCACGCTCGACCGTAGTTGATCACCTTATAATATTCAAAGAATGATTCCCTTTTATTTATATTATATTCAGGAATTTATGGCAAGTCATTGATGAATTTTATTATACGACAGTTACATCGATTCGTAGTGTCAATATAGACAAAGGCGATGGAAAATATAAATAGAAAGCTTTTTATCCTATATCAGAAAATGCAAAGATCTAAATCAAAGGTACATAAACTAAGGTAAAAAATAAACTTTTGAATACAAACTAGAATTTGTAATTTGAATTTGATGTCTTTGAATATTGCGTCTCGCTATCTACCTTTTATAACTTTATCACGAGTTTCAATGTTACTCATTCCTGGATAAGGCACCATTCCGGGTGAAAATATCTCCCACATCAGGATTCCAAAACTCCAGACATCACTCAACAGTACGTAATTTCCTAAAAAAAAATTTAATTTAAAAAATTTAGCAAGCACATATTGTTCCATAGTTGAAGTTTTGAAATCACCTTCTTTTTAATTATAATTAATCATAATTAATCATAATTCATTTAATACGTCTACGTATACAATTCAGTAGCATTTTTTACAAAACAAAGAAAGGGTTTACAAAACTCCTACATATTTATGTCTACTTCTGAAAAGACGCAATTAATCTCTTAGATATTATAATTAAAGATCCCCAGAAGTTTGATCGACGGATCTTGACCCAAAGTGATATGGTTTAAAATACTACGTCAAAATAACGAAATATTTTATCATAAACAAATTCATTTTAATAGATTGCTTTAATTACCATACTGAGATCGACTTCGGAAATCTTTCTTGGCTAATATCGCTCTATCCTGTTATTTGTATAATTTAAAAATATAACCACCTTGTTTTTTTTTATTTTACATTGATCAATGTTTCCAACTTCCCCTATTATATGTTTTACATGTACCTGAAATGAAAGCTTCTGGGGCTGCCCACTTGATCGGAATCGTTTCCGACCTATCGGAGGAATATACCTCTCCCTTTTCTGTCATTGAGAATCCACAGATTTTGACAAAATGATCCCCAGTTACCAAACAGTTCCTTGCTGCTAAATCCCTTAAATTAAAAACACATTTAGTAATCGATGGATCCAAATCATGTCTTCTTATACAAGTATTGCATTTAATTAAAAAAATGGTTTTTTTGCCCAACTCGGTTGCCTTTAACATACATTGTTGGTGTTTGAGAAAATATATCAACCATATAAAAATTTAAAAGCAGAACATTTATTGATAATAAATCACAACCCCACAAACTACACATTTGAGAGATTCATATTAATGAGGACATAAATATCAATTTGTTATCACTCTTTTATTTATCTTTCTCCTCTCTCTTTCTCTCTAAATAATTTGAAAGCAGTGTGACCATTCGGCTTAGCAAGTTTTTGGTTTAAATATAAACAGTATACAGTTTAATCTGTAAAAATTAAAACCAAACTCATTTGTAACGTACACAGTTGAACCCATTTGTCTACTTGAATTATAAGCTTAAGTTAAACTAAACTTTGTGAACTCAGTCTACAATTATGACGTTATATTTCATAACGCTACTTACTGCATGAAAACTGGAAGAAAACTGTTAAACTGTTAGACTAATTACTCCTAATTAAACTTTTATTATTACTTTATTACTTCACATTTTGATAAACGTTGTAAATAATGTTCACAACAAACCAATTTACTCATTAATTTAATCGAGAGAACTATTTTTGTCTTATACTGACCTTGACCCTTTTTCATATCAAATGCAAATGTATACTTGTCTTGTTAATCTATTTCTGTTAAGAATTCTACTCTGTTCGAAGACATAGTCGATTCGCAGTTTAAATACTTAAAAACTCGATATTTCTAAATACTTCAGTGTTCAAACGATGTTTATTCAAAAGTATGAAAAAAATGACGAGATTTTTTCTTTGAAACGCCCTCTCTAGCTAATCAGGTTTTAATACGTGGCTAAATTAAAAGAGTCTAAAGAGCATTTTGATTGCAACAGACATAAAAGTACCCGAATGACAGCATTGAAAGTTGACTTCCGAATTGAGAATATATGTCAACATTTCCCTTTATAAATCTCTGTAAGAAATCTGTTTTCGTTATTTTGCCGAGTAAAATGATAATATTTCGATGGTGATATCTTGGATATTTTCCTTTTCATCGATATCAATTTTTTTAGGTATGTGAATTTTTCTTGAAAATCGTCCAAATGTGATGTAAACAATAACTTGGGACGGACAGATTATACCTATGAATGTACTTTTCCTGATGTAAAAATGCCATTCCTTTTGCCACATGGAGACACATGCTTATTCTTTGTTTTGTTGATATGGATTTTCCCGTTTTTCTCAGATAATGCGGCAGCGAATCTTGTAAATTAAAAGAACATCATTCAATACAAACATGAATAAAAATAAAATCTTAAGATCATTGTCCTACTAATCTTGTTTTTCTTTTGCATGGTATCAGGATGATTTTGTTATAATTGTTATGCATCAGATGTTACCAGACATATACTCTATCACCAGTAGTACTGGCTTCTGTAGAGCTGAGTACCCCTTCAGCCGCACTACATTTGGATGGACCAGATGGCGCAGAAGCTCGACGTATCTGAATATTTGATTTTCTCTTTCCTCGCCGTGTATAACTAAAGACCCATGGTCACCAAATTGTCCTCTGTGTAAATTTAGGCCATTATCAATCTACAATTTCAATTGCCTTTTTTTAATGTTTAAAGTGATTAATTTATATTGTTTTTTTTTATTGTGATTTTTATCTAGTATCTTAATTATACATCAAAAGTGACAACTACTTGATTTGTAACCCTAATAAATTGATGCCACTACATTTGATAACCATGTTATTTATTAATGTTATAATAAACAATTTTGAATATTGCTTTTTCTACCATCTGTTTGCATAAATAATTAAGCATTTACAGTCTCAATCTTTTGGCCCAGTGCAATTTTATCGTAGTCAAGCTGATAATGACTTCTATCTACAGGGGAACGTAATATGAAGTGTTTGTCTTTGACAAAAGTCTGCTCTCCTTTGCAAAGAAGTTGCTCAACAAAATCAATCAAAGTGGATCCATGGTCCATACTTATCTGAAAAATATTTTCAGCTCATATAGGTGTCATTACACTAATAATACTGAAAATGAAAATATTTACATCACATCATAAACTGCCCCTGGTTAAATCTTTTGAACATGAGTAAAAAACCCTGAACTGAACCAATATAAAAAATAAGTTGATCCGTAAGAGAATCGTTACATGTTACTCACTTTATTTAGCAAATCGCTAACTTGTATGTGACATAGGCGGTCATTTTGGTACGTTGAAAGAACAAAACAGTTTTTGTTTGTGCCTTTAGTTTTTTCACGGACGAGGAAATCTCCATTTTTCTTCAGAAGTTGATTTGCTTCTTCCCTTGTGATAAACCCATGAAACCAGGTTTGTAGTTCAAGGTTCTCTCCTCTGCTTAACACACTCTGTACAAAAAAGAATAAAATTAGATCTCGTTACGAGTAACGACTAGGTCTTCCGTCCTATTTGTTTTATATGATACAATGAAATATCAATACTCTCTGCCAAATCTGAGATCCTGGCGAAACTAGGGTTTCTTGGTTCGAGACCGGAAACGGACGAACGAAAGTGATTAATGAAAATAAAAGCTGGGTTTTTTTTATACATTTGCATAGTTTACATCACTGTTTATCATGCACCAAAGACAATCGGTTAAACTTGTTAAAAACATGAATTGTTTGAACTCTTCTGGTGAGTACCGGAAGTGACGGTTGACAAAGTAAAACCCGTTAAACACATCTCCAATCCATTGTCATTTATAAAAGTTCGTGTCTCAATCATTACAGTGACTAAAATTTCGCGGGTAGCAAGTTTGTAAAAAGGAAAGGTACCTAAGATATTTGATATAATCCACCGGAAGTAGAATATGTTTGCTTATTTAAGATAAAAAATAAGGAAAAAAAATTAAGTGCTTCCAGTGACAACCGTTTTTGAGATCTCGTGGAGTCATTGTTTTTTGTCTCTTGACATGAAACGGACAAACGGAAATGCTCAGTGCAAATAAAAAGTTAATATTTCTTGAACATTAGACACTTTGTACTTATTGTTTATCAATTTTACTAAAATTATCAATGAAAAACAGTTAAACTTTCAAACAGCTTGATTTGTTTGAACCCTTACGGTGAGGACCGGAAATGACGGTTGACAAAATGAAAGCGATTAAACGCATTTTCTATTAATGTCTATTATCTATATGTTTCGTGTATTGATCACTTGATTTTCTGAAATCTCGTGGGTAAAACATTTATTTAAAAAACGCTTTCTGAGATATTTGAGATATCTAACCGGAAGTAGAATTTTTTGTTTTTTTTAACATCGGATACTTGACATATATAAGGAATATTACATATATTTCATTTCTATATGAAACGAATTAAATGCGAAAAAAAATAATTTTTGATGTGCCTCCGGTAACAACCGGAAGTTATGACAAACAAAAAATAGTTTAAAGTCTGAATGCTCAAGTCCTTAGCATTTTTTAGATCTCGATGTCACAAGCTTTATGTCGCGGGAAAGGAAACGGACGACAGGAAATGAACTTTGAAAAAATAAAAAATGAATACTGGAGATTTTTTCTATCACTCCTGAAAATTTCAAGAAAATCTATCGAGTCATCTCAGAGAAATCGTGTGTACAAAAAAGGGGAACAAAATTTGTACCCAATTTTCGAGCCATAGTGACCTCTTAAGAATGGCACCACTGGCGTAAAACAAAAAAACTGGCACAACTTCAGACTATGGTCTACCTATCCTGAAAATTTCATATTCATATCTCAGATACTTTGTGAGAAGAAGCGTGCACAAAATGTGTCGAAAAAGTTACAAAACCAGCAATAAATTGATACAGGGAGTGACGATGGCAAACATATTAAAAACGAAATAAATTCAGATCACTTCAAATCATCTGTGAAAAAATGGTGTAAATCTGTTCGATAGTTTTTGAGAAATCGCATGCACAAAATTTATGGAAAAAAATAAAAAGAAGAAGATACTGTACGAAAATTATAAAGTCTTCAGTTGGAAACGGAAGACCTTAATTAGTGAAAACCTGATCGTAAATGTATCAACAGCTCGTAGAATCATGGTATTTAACGAAAGCTGATTTTTGTTTGAGAAAAATATCATACTAGTGTATATATATTTATATATTTAGCATTGAGTTCAATATAACATTTGAATGTTAACTAACTGTACATCTATACGTTAGAAATAAATCATATTCACTCACTTTTTCTTCTATATCGAGAAGTGTGCCAAACAGGGATGATACATCATTTTCGTCAATTGCTGCATTTCGTAAAGACAATGCTTTCTTTTTTAGATCCACAGGACATGGGTAAACCTTGTATTTTAATCCTTTAAATATCAAAATTTCTTTGGGATCGTTTCTTTCGAGTATAGATCGGGCATTTTGAATGAGCATGGACATCTCTTTTTCCAACTTAGCATTTTGATTTGCTTTTTCTAAATTATCTGCCTTGTGTTTTGATGCTTGGGCTCTTAAGTCATTGCCAGCTTTCTTTACCGCTTGGAAAATTAAATCCTCTTGAACGCAAATGTTTCTCATCGTTTTTTCAAAGTCCTTTTCGTAATCCTCCGTTTTCTCTTTTTGAAATTCCGGCAAAACCGTGCTTTCCATTTCTTGGATGTCGTTCAAAATGTCTACCTTTTTCCTTTCTAGAAATTCGTCGAATGATACGAGAGTATGTTGTTTGTGTTTATCAATGACACATTTAGCACAGATGGGGATTAGGCAATCATTGCAATAAATCTCACAAACTGATTTGCTATGGTCCAAACATTCAACGCGTGTCACAATGTCTGTTGATGTCTGCGAAGTCAAGCCTACAATTTCATGTGTGGTCCCTTTATCGGATAAATGTTTTGGTGTACATTCCAGACAAAGTGTTAACTGACAAAGTCGACAGAGGTGGTCACCAGGATTTTCACATAGATTACAACGAACTATGTCTTGTGCAAATGTGATAGATGTCGTCATTTTTCATAATCTACAAACAAATGTATGTTTCTGTTTACACTAATTAAAGTTGTTAAAAGCAAGTGTTTGTTTCTATAAGCGTTATTTAAAGGTATTACAATAAATATGGATTTCTTTTTTAGCTGAGCGTTTAATCCAATGCGTTGAGAGATAATACACTCTTGAGCAAAGTTATTTAGAATGCATGTGTTATCACGAACAAAATTAGTTACGTAATTTTTTTCAGTCCCACATAAAAAACACTAGAATGACTTTTTGGTGTTTTTTTGGGTTTGCTTTCAGGCTTTCATTAATTTGTGAAACGTGTAACTACGCATAAATATATATTTTTGAATTATGTTACTGCCAAAAATCTGACAAAAAAGCTGAAACACAGAATAACGTTTCTGTATGAATATATTTCTTTGGGATGATTGAGATATATCAGTTACAAATTTTATAATTACCTCTCTTCAAAAATATTTTCCAACGGCAAAATTATAACTGTGCAATGTAATTCACAATTTTTCATTCAAAATAAAACTATATTGCTTACAGAAAAAGATTAGGACCTGTATACGATACGCATTTTTTGGCTTTTCAGAATCAATGTTTTATTTTATAAATATATATTTCAATATTTTTTTTCATGAAAGAGATTACAATTTTTTTTATTATGTTTTGTTTTGAGTAGAAAACTAACAGCTATGCCTTTATTAAAAGTTAAGAACATTTTCATCGAAATATATCGTTGATTATGAACTTATTTTGCAAATAAATGAACACGTTAAAACTACATGTTTAAAAACAAACTTTACACTTACATTAAATGATAACCCCCATTGGCCTCCTTTAGAGATCTCCGTGTAGAGTGAGTTGTTTTAACCTTAAAACAGTGTTTATATTTAGTTTATATATTGTTACAAACAAACCGAGTAATTCCCTAACTCTCATGACTAAGCTAATAGCTTCTTGTAAGTTTTTGAAGTGTTTCACTCATATTTACATCAAATAATCTCAACACGTAATTTTTTGATGATGTGTGACGTACGCAAGCAGTACACTAAGTATTGTTTTTAAGAGGGTTCGATGGTCGTGGCCATTTGTAGAGTGTTTTAATCTCCTGAACAAGAAGAGCGCTGGATAAAGATATAAGACCTTTTTAAAATTTTAAAGCTAAAATATCTGAACACTATCTTTACTAAACGTTGATTTATAGTCAAAATATTACATGTCAAAGGTAAAGTCAGATCTGACGGTTAATTTGTTAACCACCAAGCCTCGTTAAAAGACTCATAAAACTAATTAATAACAGTTCTTTTTCTCTAATTAATAATTGACTGTGTTGTTATATTTACATACACATTTATTGTACTCCTTTGATGTCGGCAGCAAGAGTAGCATACAAAGACTGCGATTTTCAATTTTTCAGAATATGCATTTCATTCTAATATGTTAGTATTTTTTATTTTTTTTATAATTTATTAACTGACATTCCTAGTGTGCTTTGCAGATGGATTGTAAAGTGCACTGAAATTTCTTAGAAAAAAAGAGAACAACATTTCACTGATGAAAGCTTAATTGAACAAATAAACATAGTATTATTATATAAGCTTCTTTCACAAGAAGCAAAAAAATCAATGAGTAATGTTGACTACTTCTATTTTGATCAAATACAAATTAAAAAAGAAACACTAATAATTTAGAAATATGATGGACGAAACAATGATGAGCTATGTTGATGAATTTATTTTACATTATATTACTTGTTAATATTTTTCGTTTTGCAGTAAACCCTTTAAGCGTCCGGAAATTTGCATTAAGTTCACTTCTGTGCCATACATACTATATGCACAGCAACTAAAAACACAAAAGTGTCGACTCGGGGGAAAATCCAGAAGGGAAATTCATAGAAAAACCTTCATGGAGTTTAATGAAAATTGAATGCTATTTATTCGTGGAATACATCTTTCACATTAGAAAAACGAAACAACAGTATAAAAAAGCCAAATGGGATGGTAGGTCAAAAATGTAGTTCATGGTATATGACGTATACGACAAACCGAACACCACTCTATAACTCGTCTTCACTTAAGTATGGTGAAAAAAACCCATCGAACATTTTGATTTTAATCACCACACTTCCTCAATGCTGGTGTGTATTTTTAAAGCTTATTTTTAACAGCATTTCCCATATATAAGATATCATACACCCGCATATTACGAAAGCTAGCAGCAGTTTCATGAGTAAAACAGAACAAAATTTAATAGGGATGTGCGGCCATCGTGTACATTTGAGGATAAGAATGTAAGCACTAATTGAATTGGCTTGTTTCTGTCCGAAACTGACCAAATCTGTTGCCAAAAGATACAAAAGCAATATATATATATATATATATATATATATATATATATATATATATATATATATATATATATATATATATATATATATATATATATATGACATTCTACACGTTGTTTTGATAATAACTCTACATCTGACTCACAAAATTTTATTTGATCATATGGAATGCCTTCCTAAAGCATTGTTAATAATAAAAATAGAAGAAAAAAAAAGAATTTGACCCAAATCGTAACACGGCCCCTTTAGAATCCCCGGATAATAACGTTAAAAGATTGTGCAAAATGTGCTATTTCTGAAAAGAGTAAAGATTACAACATGTCCAATAATAAATCCGAGTAAGGAATTTATTCTTGTAAATCTTCCCAGATAAATAGAAATGAACTTTCAATGAGGAAATCTCGGGTTTCGGTAGGTTTATTTCATTAGAATCTCCCAAAAGAGGCGACAACAATATCTTTTGACAGACTATAGGCGTATAAATTTTTTATTCTACATGCATGCCATCTACATACATGTATATATGTATCATATTCATTTCACCCTAATTTTTGACAAAAAGTTTCCCACATTAACCCGATCAGTTACACTCATAAAAAGAGGAATTTCAAAGTAGTAAATAAGGAAGTCATTTTACGAGTTACATTTTTAACTTCTTAAAAACTACAAGGCTAATGTTACCATTTTTAGTGTGAGGTATATCTATGGTAAGAGGAATCTAAATTGTGAAATTCATGACTCTACCAACCCCGGGGCACAATAGGTGGGGCCAAATATGCAAAAATCCCCTAAATTTTCAAAAATCTTCTTCTCTACTCCTACACATGTGAGGAAAAACTGGTTGCATGACTATGATACCCTCTACCAAAATTGTGAAATTCATGGCCCCTGTTTCAGTGGTTCAGGTTCCAGGATGGTCCCAAAATGGCTATATAGTTAGAATGTATTAAATGATTTGTTAAAAAACTAAATGCATGATTATAATTTCTATGAAGCTCTCGACCAAAATTGTGAAATTGATGACCTCTGTGTCAGGGATTCAGGCTCTAAGTTGGGTCCAATATGGCCATATGCATGTTGTTAAAATGTATAAAATCTTCTTCTCTACTCCCATATATTTGTTAAAAACTAAATGCCTGGTTATAATGTCCATGAAGCCTTATACCAAAATCTTTAAATTAATGATCCCTGTATCAGGTGTTAATGCTCTAGGGTTGGACCAATATGGCCATATAGTTAAAATTTATTAAATCTAAAAAAAATCTTCTTTACTTCAACACATGTGGGCAAAAAACTGAATCCATGGTTTTGATGTCTACTAACTCCTCTACTTAAATGGTGAAATTCATGGCCTTTGGGTCGTTGGGGGTGGGGGTGGGGGGGGGGGCAATATGGTAAAATAATGTTAATGCTTATACATGTGATGTTAAAAATCTTCTCTATTCTCAACCTACTTTTTGAATAACTGACTTCATAATTATAATTATGTTTACCTGGAAGTCCTCTACTAAAATTTGAAATTTCATATCCCCTGAAGTATGGGTTTTTACTCTAAGGCTGGGCCAAAATGGATGTATAGGTGTTTATGCATATAATGTTTAAAAATTATCTTTTTCACTCCCACACACCTAAAAGGAAAACTGAATTTATGATTTTTAGACCAGATCTACCAGACCAGTTTTTCTCCCAAATTATAGGTTCCATAGTTTTTTTGAAACATTTCTGGTAGGGAGATGGTCGCCATTACAAATTTATAATTTTTATTCACAAGGGTGAAACATGATTAAAAGCATATTTGAGACTCCTCTACAAGTTTGTGTATAGGTTTTATGATATTCAGGTGACCGTTAAGACCTATTTGTCTCTTGTTAATATTTTCACGAATGTGAAGCATGAGTGAAAAGATAAAAAAAATCCTGTCTCACGCGTGCAGGGCGTAACCTTGTATTCAACTGAAAAATATTAGGTTTCAGTTTATTACATTTTTTCAGATAGTTGTTTAAAATACTCGAATTGTCTGTCTCTTGTTGAAGCTATCCAAAACAATGTTGCACGGGGAATATAAGTCCATAAGACAGATACACAAAATGATTTACACAATAAATTTAACAATCATTAGGATACTTTCATTTAATTACATGAATAGATCATGCATGAATATCAAAATACAAAATACTACCATAAACATATCAAAATGAAGTTTTGAATTGAAAATAAATAGACGTTACAAGTCATGTTTTTAGCCGCTTTATTCAATGACATATTATCCGGCCATTATTTTCGTAGATTTTTGGCTCAACATCCTAGTTACCCTGTACAACACAGACATGAATTTCATACTCGTGAACATATTACTTCTCATAGATCGCACTCAATTTTTTATGATTTAGAACGTTCAACACGATCCAAAATATATATAAAAAATGTATAAGAACATAAATCACACACACATAATTAATAGACAATGTAAAGGCAAGATATACATGTCGCCAGTTAATTATATCTCTAAAGTGAGTTGATTTCAGCAACCAAAATAAGGAAATGTTGGACGATACTGACGGCTTTTAAAGTAATTGCCGCAGTTTTATTACGAGATCTTCAAAGTGGCTCCGATATGCAGGCCGTTCTTCCCAACAATTCATCATTATATTGTAACAAGCCTTTGGTGTATTTTTCGGTGCTTCCATTCTGTAGCCTGTAAATGAAAAATGACAATATACAAATAGTGCCTGTTTGGGATGGTTACTGTTGAAATTGACCCCCGAGAAAACCATTGTCAACCGACGCGAAGCGGAGTTTGACAATGGTTTTCGAGTGGTGTCAATTTCAATAGTTACCCTCCCAAACAGGCCCTTTTTTTTACTATACTGAATGTCTTAATTTTAAAGAGAGTTTTACTGTTTTTATATAGAAATGAAGTGAATTCTACGACGAACCGTTCGCGCATAATTTACGCGCATGTAACAATTCGTTGTGTTACCCGCTGCCAAGTGTGTTGCTAACGCTAAGGGTAATAGAACGGATAACCAACTGCGTCTAAACCGATCAGATTACAGTATTTAACTTGAATGTATAATAATAATAATAAATTGTCAACCATCTAAAAAATCCATAAAGCGAAATACAAATCCAAGCAGTGCAACACGGATCTCTGAAATAAGTTATCATTCTTTACGTATCATGAGGTGATTGGATAAGGTTTGGGAAATAGAACCCAAAAGAACTGATAAAGCCCGAAGAGTTTTGAGGTAGATTTGATCACTCCAAACCGTTTGATCACCTCATAATATTCAAAGAATGATTCTCGATTACTCATATTAATATTATTTTCAGCATTTATACGATTAAATGTTAAAAAGTTCACAGGTAAAATTTATTGTACTATAGTTACATTGATTACTGTGGAATCATTTAATTCGTGGTGGCTCAATTTACGTGGTATTCGTGGGTAGCCCTTGCCCACGAATTTATATCCTCAACGAAAAAAATTAGAAAGAGTATTCTTTTTTACTAAAAAGGAAAACTGACGCACCCACGAAATTAAATCCTCACGAATAAGTAAAAAACCAACAATCCACGAAAATTGGCCCCCATGAATTTAAATGATTCCACAGTAGTTGTGTCAACATAAACAAAGGCAATGGAAAATGTAAATAGAACGCTTCATATCCTAGATCAGACAATGCAAAGATCTAAATCATAGGTATATAAACAAAGGGAAAAAACTTTTTGAATACAAACTAGAATTTGTGATTTGAATTTGATGTCTTTGAACAATGAATAACTCTGTCTACCTTCTGTTACTTTATCTTTAGTCTCCTTGCCACTCATTCCTAGATAAGGTTCAGTTCCTGACGAAAATATCTCCCACATCAGGATTCCAAAACTCCAGACATCACTCAACAATATAAAATTCCCTAAATTGTGAGAGTTTGTTTTTTAAGTTTCAAAAATATAGCACGCACATATTGTTACAAACGTGAATTTTTAAATTCTTAATTTTTTTTTTAATTATAACCTTTTCCATTTAAGTACATGCAAAATTTAGTAGCGCTTTCTTGAGAACAAGGAAAAGGCTTACAAAACTCCTGCATAATGTTGTCTACTTCTAGAAAAAGACGCAATCATTTTTTTTAGACATTATAATAAAAAATCTCCAGGAGTTTGATCGGCGGATCGTAACCCAAAAGTATTATAGTTTAAAATACTATAGATTGATTTAATTAACTAACTGAGACCGACATAGGAAATCTTCTTTTGCTAATATTGTATTTATCAAGTTTTTATCCAGTTTTTTTTTTATAATTTAAGAAAGTAACTGCTTTATTTTCTTATTTTTTGATCTATCAATGTTTCCTATTCCTATTATATGCTTTACATGTACCTGAAATGAAAGCTTCTGGGGCTGTCCACTTCACCGGTAAAGTTTCCGACCTATCGTAAGAATAAACCTCTCCCTTTTCTGTCATCGAGAATCCACAGATTTTGACAAAACCCTCATCAGTTACCAAACAGTTCCTTGCTGCTAAATCCCTAAAATGAAAAACACAACTAATCGATTGATCTAAATCATGTATATTTAAAAAAAACCGTTTTGAATACTGTGCATGTTTCCCCAGTGAAATATTAAAAATTGTCTCAACGTGACGAAAACAATAATTTTGTACGGACAGATTATACCTATGAATGTATTTTTCCTGATGTAAATAAGCCATTCCGTTTGCCACATGAAGACACATGCGTATTCTTTGTTTTGTTGATATTGATTCACCCTTCTCTCTCAGATAATGCAGCAGCGAGTCTTGAAAGTTTATAGAACATCGTTATATATACAGTCTGACTTGTATTGTGTTTGAGATCGAAAATGAATTCTGTATACATAATCTATAATACATTTATATAAATCATCAGAAAGATAACATTATGATTATCTGAACTATTAATAATATATCAATTTACATTCCTTGATAGCAATATGATGATGATGAATAGCTATAAAATGTTAAGACCATTTATCCTAGAAAACAAGTCTTACAGCATGCGCATCGTTATAATTGTTATGCATCAGATGTTACCAGGCATATAATGTAACAGCAGCAGTACTGGCTTCTGTAGAGCTGAATACCCCTTCAGCCGTACTATATTTGGATGGACCAGATGGCGCAGAAGCTCGACGTTTATGAATATTTGGTTTTCCCTTTCCTCGCCATGTATAACTAAAGATGCATGGTCACCAAATTTTCCTTTGTGTAAATCTAGGCAATTATTATTCTACAATATTAATTGCCTTTTTTAAAATATTCAAATTGATTAATTTACATTGATATTTAATTGTTATTTTTCTAGTATCTTAATTATACATCAAAAGTAAGTGACAACTACTTGATTTTTAAATTAAATTAATGAATTGATGCCACGTAATTTGATAACCATGTTTTCATTAATGTTTTAATAAATAATATTGTATATTTCTTTTTCTACCATCTCTTTGAATAAATGTTTAAGCACTAACAGTCCCAATCTTTTGGCCCAGTGCAATTTTATCGTAGTCAAGTTGATAATGACTTCTATCTATGGGGAATCTTAATTTCATGCGAGTGCCATTAGAAAAGATCTGTTCTTCTGTGCACTGTAGATGCTCAATTAACTCAACCAAAGTGGGTTC
Organism: Magallana gigas; assembly: GCF_963853765.1. Taxonomy (NCBI): domain Eukaryota; kingdom Metazoa; phylum Mollusca; class Bivalvia; order Ostreida; family Ostreidae; genus Magallana; species Magallana gigas. Next base: position 2,317,821 of record NC_088855.1, on the reverse strand, counting down.
ATGGTCCATACTAATCTGAAAAATATTTTCAGCTCAAATTGGTGTCATTATAGTAATAATAATGATAAAGAACATATTCATATCATATCATAAACTGCCCCTGGCTTAACGACCTCCGATGTCTGATAACTCTAAATTATCCGGAATTTGTTTATCTGTAACAAAAATCTGCTTTTTTTATATACAGATTTAGTTAGTCTTGAAGTGATAATAATTTTCTAAGACATTTAACGAACTGATTGGCTTATTGGCTTCACGGAGACCTATTATGAAGAGGTACAGGGGTTCGAGTCACCGTTGCACCGGTACAACCTTTTTTTTGGATTTTTTATTTCAATTTGTATACGTAATCTATTTCATTATATTCATCGTGGCCAAATTACAAAAACTTCGTAAAATACATCGATACCATAAACATTTTCTCTTTAATTTGTTTTGATTATAAAACTTGAAGGATAAATATAATTTTTAAGATAAAAAAAATTAGGCTGAGAATCCGATTACCTTATATAATTAGTATTTTGAACATGATTAATAAACCCGAACTGAAGAAATATAAAAAATAAATTGATCATTTAGAGAGAAGCTAAATGTTACTTACTTCTATTTTAGGCAAATCGAAAACCTTTATGTGATTTGGACAGCCATTTTGAAACGTTGAAAGAACAAAACAGTCTTTCTTTGTGTCTTTTATTTTTTCAAATACAAGGAAATCTCCATTTTTCTTCAGAAGTTGATTTGCTTCTTCTCTTGTAATAAACCCATGAAACCAGGTTTGTAGGTTAAGGTTTTCTCCTCTACGTAATACAATCTATACAAAAAGGATATAAAATTGGTGAACACCTTATCGTAAATGCATCAGCAGATTGTAGGATAATGCTATGTAACGACAGTTAATTTTTGTTTATTTAAATATATATATATATATATATATATATATATATATATATATATATATATATATATATATATATATATGTGTGTGTGTGTGTGTGTGTGTGTGTGTGTGTGTGTGTGTGTGTATTTACTAAACTATAGATTTAAGCCGTAGGAATTATTCATTTTAACTCACCTTCTCTTCTGTGTCGAGAAGTGTGCCAAACAAGGATGATAAAACTTTTTCGTCGATTGCTGCATGTCGTAAAGACAATGCTTTCTTTTTTAAAACCACAGGACATGGGTAAACCTTGCAATTTAATCCTTTAAAAGTTAAGATTTCTTTTGGATCGTTTCTTTTGAGTAATGCTCGGGCATTTTGAATGAGCATGGACATCTCTTTCTCCATATTAGCATTTTGATTTGCCTTTTCTAAATTGCCTGCCTTGTGTTTTGATGCTTTGGCTCTTAAGTCATTGCCAGCGTTCTTTACAGCTTGGCAAATTAAATCCTCCTGAACGCAAATGTTTCTCATCGTTTTGTCAAAGTCCTCTTCGTATTCCTCCACTTTCTCTTTTTGAAATTCCGGCAAAACCGTGCTTTCCATTTCTTGGATGTCGTTCAAAATGTCTCCTTTTTTCCTTTCTAGAAATTCGTCTAATGATATGAGAGTGTGTTGTTTATGTTTATCAATGACACATTTGGCACAAATGGGAATGAGGCAGTCATTGCAGTAAATCTCACAAACAGATTTGCCATGTTTCACACATTCAACGCGTGTCTCAATGTCGGTTGATGTCTGCGAAATCAAGCCTACAATTTCATGTGTGGTCCCTTTATCGGATAAATGTTTTGGTGTACATTCCAGACACAGTGTTAACTGACAAAGTCGACAGAGGTGGTCACCAGGATTTTCACATAGATAACAACGAACTATATCTTGTGCAAATATGATAGATGTCGCCATTTTTCATAATCTAAAAACAAATGTATGTTTCTGTTTACACTAATTAAAGTTGTTAAAAGCAAGTGTTTGTTTATATAAGCGTTATTTAAAGGTATTACGATAAATATGGATTTCTTTTTTAGCTGAGCGTTTAATCCAATGCGTTGAGAGATAATACACTCTTGAGCAAAGTTATTTAGAATACATGTGTTATAACGAACAAAATTGGTTACGTAATTTTTTTCAGTCCCACATAAAAAGCACTAGAATAACTTTTTGGTGTTTTTTTTTGTTTGCTTTCAGGCTTTCATTATTTTGTGAACCGTGTAACTACGCATAAATATATATTTTTGAATTATGCTACTGCCAAAAATCTAACAAAAAAGCTGAAACACAGAATAGCGTTTTTGTATGAATATATTTCTTTGGTATGATTGAGATATATCAGTTACAAATTTTATAATTACATCTCTTCAAAAATATTTTCCAACGGCAAAATTATAACTGTGTAATGTAATTCACAATACTTTGTTTTAAGCGATTTTCATTCAAAATAAAACTATATTGCTTACAGAAAAAGATAAGGACCTGTATACGATACGCATTTTTTGGCTTTTCTGAATCAATAAGTTTTATTTTATAAATATATATTTCAATATTTTTTTTCATGAAAGAGATTACAATGTTTTTTTATTATGTTTTGTTTTGAGTAGAAAACTAACAGCTATGCCTTTATTAAAAGTTAAGAACATTTTCATCGAAATATATCGTTGATTATGAACTTATTTTACAAATAAATGAACACGTTAAAACTACATGTTTGAAATCAAACTTTACACTTACATTAAATGATAACCCCCATTGGCCTCCTTTAGAGATCTCCGTGTAGAGTGAGTTGTTTTAACCTTAAAACAGTGTTTATATTTAGTTTATATATTGTTACAAAGTTAAATATCTTGCAAACCTAGTAATTCCCTAACTCTCATGACTAAGCTAATAGCTTCTTGTAAGTTTTTGAAGTGTTTCACTAATATTTACATCAAATAATCTCAACACGTAATTTTTTGATGATGTGTGACGTACGCAAGCAGTACACTAAGTATTGTTTTTAAGAGGGTTCGATGGTCGTGGCCATTTGAAGAGTGTTTTAATCTCCTGAACAAGAAGAGCGCTGGATAAAGATATAGGAACTTTCTAAAATTTTAAAGCTAAAATATTTGAACACTATCTTTACTAAACGTTGGTTTATAGTCAAAATATTACATGTCAAAGGTAAAGTCAGATCTGACGGTTAATTTGGTAACCACCAAGCCTCGTTATAACATTCATAAAACTAATTAATAACAGTTCTTTTTCTCTAATTAATAATTGACTGTGTTGTTTTATTTACATACACATTTATTGTACTCCTTTGATGTCAGCAGCAAGAGTAGCATACAAAGACTGCGATTTTCAATTTTTCAGAAAATGCATTTCATTCTAATTTGTTAGTATTTTTTTTTTTTATAATTTATTAACTGACATTCCTAGTGTGCTTTGCAGATGGATTGTAATGTGCACTGAAATTTCTTAGAAAAAAAGAGAACAACATTTCACTGATGAAAGCTTAATTGAACAAATAAACATAGTATTATTATATAAGCTTCTTTCACAAGAAGCAAAAAAATTAATGAGTAAAAGTTGACTACTTCTATTTTGATCAAATACAAATTTAAAAAAACCCACTAATAATTTAGAAATATGATGGACGAAACAATGATGAGCTATGTTGATGAATTTATTTTACATTATATTACTTGTTAATATTTTTCGTTTTGCAGTAAACCCTTTAAGCGTCCGGAAATTTACATTAAGTTCACTTCTGTACCATACATACTATATGCACAGCAACTAAAAACACAAAAGTGTCGACTCGGGGGAAAATCCAGAAGGGAAATTCATAGAAAAACCTTCCTGGAGTTTAATGAAAATTGAATGCTATTTATTCGTGGAATACATCTTTCACTTTAGAAAAACGAAACAACAGTATAAAAAAGCCAAATGGGATGGTAGGTCAAAAATGTAGTTCATGGTATATGACGTATACGACAAACCGAACACCACTCTATAGCTCGTCTTCACTTAAGTATGGTGAAAAAAACCCATCGAACATTTTGATTTTAATCACCACACTTCCTCAATACTGGTGTGTATTTTTAAAGCTTATTTTGAACAGCATATCCCATATATAAGATATCATACACCCGCATATTACAAAAGCTATGGATGTGCGGCCATCGTGTACATTTGAGGATAAGAATGTAAGCACTAATTGAATTGGCTTGTTTCTGTCCGAAACTGACCAAATCTGTTGCCAAAAGATACAAAAGCAATATATATATATATATATAAATATATATGACATTCTACACGTTGTTTTGCTAATAACTCTACATCTGACTCACAAAATTTTATTTGATCATATGGAATGCACTCCTAAAGCATTGTTAATAATAAAAATAGAAGAAAAAAAAGAATTTGACCCAAATCGTAACACGGCCCCTTTAGAATCCCCGGATAATAACGTTAAAAGATTGTGCAAAATGTGCTATTTCTGAAAAGAGTAAAGATTACAACATGTCCAATAATAAATCCGAGTAAGGAATTTATTCTTGTAAATCTTCCTAGATAAATAGAAATGAACTTTCAATGAGGAAATCTCGGGTTTCGGTAGGTTTATTTCATTAGAATCTCCCAAAAGAGGCGACAACAATATCTTTTGACAGACTCTAGGCGTATATAAATTTTTTATTCTACATGCATTGCATGCCATCTACATACATGTACATATGTATCATATTCATTTCACCCTAATTTTTGACAAAAAGTTTCCCACATTAACCCGATCAGTTACACTCATAAAAAGAGGAATTTCAATGTAGTAAATAAGGAAGTCATTTTACGAGTTACATTTTTATCTTCTTAAAAACTACAAGGCTAATGTTACCATTTTTAGTGTGAGGTATCTCTATGGTGAGAGGAATCTAAATTGAGAAATTCATGACTCTACCAACCCCGGGGCACAATAGGTGGGGCCAAATATGCAAAAAAAACCCAAAATTTTCAAAAATCTTCTTCTCTACTCCTACACATGTGAGGAAAAACTGGTTGCATGACTATGATACCCTCTACCAAAATTGTGAAATTCATGGCCCCTGTTTCAGTGGTTCAGGTTCCAGGATGGTCCCAAAATGGCTATATAGTTAGAATGTATTAAATGTTAGAAATATATATTTGTTGAAAAACTAAATGCATGATTATAATTTCTATGAAGCCCTCGACCAAAATTGTGAAATTGATGACATCTGTGTCAGGGATTCAGGCTCTATGGTGGGTCCAATATGGCCATATGCATGTTGTTAAAATGTATAAAATCTTCTTCTCTACTCCCATATATTTGTTAAAAAATAAATGCCTGGTTATAATGTCCATGAAGCCTTATACCAAAATCTTTAAATTAATGATCCCTGTATCAGGTGTTCATGCTCTAGGGTTGGGCCAATATGGCCATATAGTTAAAATTTATTAAATCTAAAAAAAATCTTCTTTACTTCCACACATGTGGGCAAAAAACTGAATCCATGGTTTTGATGTCTACTAACTCCTCTACTTAAATGGTGAAATTCATGGCCTTCTGGTCGTTGGGGGGGGGGGGGGGGGTGGGGTGGGGGGGGGGGGGGGCAATATGGTAAAATAATGTTAATGCTTATACATGTAATGTTAAAAATCTTCTCTATTCTCAACCTACTTTTTGAAAAACTGACTTAATAATTATAATTATGTTTACCTGGAAGTCCTCTACTAAAATTTGAAATTTCATATCCCCTGAAGTATGGGTTTTTACTCTAGGGCTGGGCCAAAATGGATGTATAGGTGTTTATGCATATAATGTTTAAAAATTATCTTTTTCACTCCCACACACCTAAAAGGAAAACTGAATTTATGATTTTTAGACCAGATCTACCAGACCAGTTTTTCTCCCAAATTATAGGTTCCATAGTTCTTTTGAAAGATTTCTGGTAGGGAGATGGTCGCCATTACAAATTTATAATTTTTATTCTCAAGGGTGAAACATAATTAAAAGCATATTTGAGACTCCTCTACAAGTTTGTGTATAGGTTATATGATATTCAGGTGATCGTTAAGACCTATTTGTCTCTTGTTGATATTTTCACGAATGTGAAGCATGAGTGAAAAGATAAAAAAAAATCCTGTCTCACGCGTGCAGGGCGTAACCTTGTATTCAACTGAAAAATATTAGGTTTCAGTTTATTACATTTTTTCAGATAGTTGTTTAAAATACTCGAATTGTCTGTCTCTTGTTGAAGCTATCCAAAACAATGTTGCACGGGGAATATAAGTCCATAAGACAGATACACAAAATGATTTACACAATAAATTTAACAATCATTAGAATACTTTCATTTAATTACATGAATAGATCATGCATGAATATCAAAATACAAAATACTACCATAAACATATCAAAATGAAGTTTTGAATTGAAAATAAATAGACGTTACATGTTTTTAGCCGCTTTATTCAATGACATATTATCCGGCCATTATTTTCGTAGATTTTTGGCTCAACATCCTAGTTACCCTGTACAACACAGACATGAATTTCATACTCGTGAACATATTACTTCCTCATAGATTGCACTCAATTTTTTATGATTTAGAACGTTCAACACGATCCAAAATATATATAAAAAATGTATAAGAACATAAATCACACACACATAATTAATAGACAATGTAAAGGCAAGATATACATGTCGCCAGTTAATTATATCTCTAAAGTGAGTTGATTTCAGCAACCAAAATAAGGAAATGTTGGACGATACTGACGGCTTTTAAAGTAATTGCCGCAGTTTTATTACGAGATCTTCAAAGTGGCTCCGATATGCAGGCCGTTCTTCCCAACAATTCATCATTATATTGTAACAAGCCTTTGGTGTATTTTTCGGTGCTTCCATTCTGTAGCCTGTAAATGAAAAATGACAATATACAAATAGTGTCTGTTTGGGATGGTTACAGTTGAAATTGACCCCCGAGAAAACCATTGTCAACCGACGCGAAGCGGAGTTTGACAATGGTTTTCGAGTGGTGTCAATTTCAACAGTTACCCTCCCAAACAGGCCCTTTTTTACTATACTGAATGTCTTAATTTTAAAGAGAGTTTTACTGTTTTTATATAGAAATGAAGTGAATTCTACGACAAACCGTTCGCGCATAATTTACGCGCATGTAACAATTCGTTGTGTTACCCGTTGCCAAGTGTGTTGCTAACGCTGTCTAAACCAATCAGATTACAGTATTTAACTTGAAAGTATAATAATAACAAATTGTCAACCATCTAAAAATCCATAAAGCGAAATACAAATCCAAGCAGTGCAACACGGACCTCTGAATAAGTTATCATTCTTTACGTATCATGAGGTGATTGAATAAGGTTTGGGAAATAGAACCCAAAAGAATTGATAAAGCCCGAAGAGTTTTGAGGTAGATTTGATTACTCCGGACCGTTTGATCACCTCATAATATTCAAAGAATGATTCTCTATTACTCATATTAATATTATTTTCAGCATTTTCAGCATTTATACGATTAAATATTAAAAAGTTCACCGGTAAAATTTATTGTACTATAGTTACATCGATTAGTAGTGTCAACATAAACAAAGGCAATGGAAAATATAAATACAACGCTTTATATCCTAGATCAGACAATGCAAAGATCTAAATCATAGGTATATAAACAAAGGGAAAAAAACCCTTTGTGATTTGAATTTGATGTCTTTTAACAATGAGTAACACTGTCTACCTTCTGTAACTTTTTCTTGAGTCTCATCGCTACTCATCCCTAGATAAGGTACAGTTCCTGACGAAAATATCTCCCACATGAGGATTCCAAAACTCCAGACATCCAAATTTTCCTTTGTGTAAATCTAGGCCATTATTATTCTACAATATCAACTGCCTTTTTTTAAATATTCAAATTGATTAATTTACATTGATATTTAATTGTTATTTTTCTAGTATCTTAATTATACATCAAAAGTAAGTGACAACTACTTGATTTTTAAATTAAATTAATGAATTGATGCCACGTAATTTGATAACCATGTTTTCATTAATGTTTTAATAAATGATATTGTATATTTCTTTTTCTACCATCTCTTTGAATAAATGTTTAAGCACTAACAGTCCCAATCTTTTCGCCCAGTGCAATTGTATTGTAGTCAAGTTGATAATGACTTCTATCTATGGGGAATCTTAATTTCATGCGAGTGCCATTAGAAAAGTTATGTTCTTCTGTGCACTGTAGATGCTCAATTAACTCAACCAAAGTGGGTTCATGGTCCTCACTGATCTGAAAAATATTTTCAGCTCAAATTGGTGTAATTATAGTAATAATAATGATAAAGAACATATTCATATCATATCATAAACTGCCCCTGGCTTAACGACCTCCGATGTCAGATAACTCTAAATTATCTGGAATTTTTTTATCTGTAACATAAATCTGCTTTTTTTATATACAGATTTAGTTAGTCTTGAAGTGATAATAATTTGCTAAGACATTTAACGAACTGATTGGCTTAGTGGATACACGGAGACCTATTATGAAGAGGTACATGGGTTCGAGTCACCGTTGCACTGGTACAACCTTTTTTTTTTTGATTTTTTATTTCAATTTGAATACGTAATCTATTTCATTATATTCATCGTGGCCAAATTGCAAAAACTTCGTAAAATGCATGGATACCATAAACATTTTCCTTTTAATTTGTTTTGATTATAAAACTTGAAGGATAAATATAATTTTTAAGATAAAAAAAATTAGGCTGAGAATCCGATAACCTTATATAATTAGTATTTTGAACATGATTAATAAACCCGAACTGAAGAAATATAAAAAATAAGTTGATCATTTAGAGAGAAGCTCAATGTTACTTACTTCTATTTTAGGCAAATCGAAAACCTTTATGTGATTTGGACAGTCATTTTGAAACGTTGAAAGAACAAAACAGTCTTTCTTTGTGTCTTTTATTTTTTCAAATACGAGGAAATCTCTTTTTTTCTTCAGAAGTTGATTTGCTTCTTCTCTTGTGATAACCCATGAAACCAGGTTTGTAGGTAAAGGTTCTCTCCTCTACGTAATACAATCTATACAAAAAGGATATAACATTGGTGAACACCTTATCGTAAATGCATCAGCAGATTGTAGAATTATGCTATGTAACGACAGTTAATTTTTGTTTATTCAAACGTAAGCTTAGGTGAAAAAAATATATATGTATATATTTTTCCCCTAAACTAACATCTGAATAAACTAAAATTAACTGTTGAAATGAATAATAATTATATATATATATATATATATATATATATATATATATATATATATATATATATATATATATATATATATATATATATATCTGTGTGTGTGTGTGTGTGTGTGTGTGTGTGTGTGTGTTTGTATTTACTAAACTATAGATTTAAGCCGTAGGAATTATTCATTTTAACTCACCTTCTCTTCTGTGTCGAGAAGTGTGCCAAACAAGGATGATAAAACTTTTTCGTCGATTGCTGCATGCCGTAAAGACAATGCTTTCTTTTTTAAAACCACAGGACATGGGTAAACCTTGCATTTTAATCATTCAAAAGTTAAGATTTGTTTTGGATCGTTTCTCTTGAGTAATGCTCGGGCATTTTGAATGAGCATGGACATCTCTTTCTCCATATTAGCATTTTGATTTGCCTTTTCTAAATTGCCTGCCTTGTGTTTTGATGCTTTGGCTCTTAAGTCATTGCCAGTGTTCTTTACAGCTTGGCAAATTAAATCCTCCTGAACGCAAATGTTTCTCATCGTTTTGTCAAAGTCCTCTTTGTATTCCTCCACTTTCTCTTTTTGAAATTCCGGCAAAACCGTGCTTTCCATTTCTTGGATGTCGTTCAAAATGTCTCCTTTTTTCCTTTCTAGAAATTCGTCTAATGATATGAGAGTATGTTGTTTATGTTTATCAATGACACATTTGGCACAAATGGGAATGAGGCAATCATTGCAGTAAATCTCACAAACTGATTTGCCATGTTTCACACATTCAACGCGTGTCACAATGTCGGTTGATGTCTGCGAAGTCAAGCCTACAATTTCATGTGTGGTCCCTTTATCGGATAAATGTTTTGGTGTACATTCCAGACATAGTGTTAACTGACAAAGTCGACAGAGGTGGTCACCAGGATTTTCACATAGATTACAACGAACTATGTCTTGTGCAAATGTGATAGATGTAGTCATTTTTTCGAAATCTACAAACAAATGTATGTTTCTGTAAACACTAATTAAAGTTGTTAAAAGCAAGTGTTTGTTTCTATAAGCGTTATTTAAAGGTATTACAATAAATATGGATTTCTTTTTTAGCTGAGCGTTTAAACCAATGCGTTGAGATATATTACACTCTTGAGCAAAGTGATTTAGAATACATGTGTTATAACGAACAAAATTCGTTACGTAATTTTTTCAGTCCCACATAAAAAGCACTAGAATGACTTTTTGGTGTTTTTTTTTTTTTGGTTTGCTTTCAGGCTTTTATTATTTTGTGAAACGTGTAACTACGCATAAATATATATTTTTGAATTATGTTACTGCCAAAAATCTGACAAAAAAGCTGAAACACAGAATAGCGTTTCTGTATGAATATATTTCTTTGGGATGATTGAGATATATCAGTTACAAATTTGTAATGACCTCTTTTCAAAAATATTTTCCAAAGGCAAAATTATAACTGTGCAATGTAATTCACAATTTTTCCCTTTGAAACTTTGTTTTATGCGATTTTCATTCAAAATAAAACTATTGCTTACAGAAAAAGATGAAAACTGATGAAAGCTTAATTGAACAAATAAACATAGTGTTTTTATATAAGCTTCTTTCACAAGAAGCAAAAAAATTAATGAGTAAAAGTTGACTACTTCTATTTTGATCAAATACAAATTAAAAAACCCACTAATAATTTAGAAACATGATGGACGAAACAATGATAAGCTATGTTGATGAATTGATTTACATTATATTACTTGTTCATATTTTTCGTTTTGCAGTAAACCCTCTAAGCGTCCGGAAATTTACATTAAGTTCACTTCTGTACCATACATACTATATGCACAGCAACTAAAAACACAAAAGTGTCGACTCGGGGGGAAAATCCGGAAGGGAAATACATAGAAAAACCTTCCTGGAGTTTAATGAAAATTGAATGCTATTTATTCGTGGAATACATCTTTCACTTTAGAAAAACGAAACAACAGTATAAAAAAGCCAAATGGGATGGTAGGTTAAAAATGTAGTTCATGGTATATGACGTATACAACAAACCGAACACTAGTCTTCACTTAAGTATGGTGCGAAAACCATCCAAAATTTTGATTTTAATCACCACACTTCCTCAATGCTGGTGTGTTTTTTTAAAGCTTATTTTTAACAGCATATCCCATACATTAGATATCATACACCCGCATATTACGAAAGCTAGCAGCAGTTTCATGAGTAAAACAGAACAAAATTTAATGGGTATGTGCGGCCATTGTGTACATTTGAGGATAAGAATGTAAACACTGATTGAATTGGCTTGTTTCTGTCCGAAACTGACCAAATCTGTTGCCAAAAGATACAAAATCAATATATATATATATATATATATATATATATATATATATATATATATATATATATATATATATATATATATATATATATATATATATATATATATATATATATACATATATATATGATTGTGCTCATGAAGAAAGGGTGCTTATGACATTTTTTGCACATTTTTAGATTTTTACATAATTGAATTAAACACATCTTAAAGTTCTCAAATCTAAAATTTTATGGCTATACGCTTATTCTAAGTAGAGTTTTTTTGCCCATTTACAGTGATGCCTTTTCAATAGGAAAATAATGACGTCGTGTTTCACATACGCAACGTCGACAATCATTACTGTGAATTGGTCGTTTAATAAACGTAAAATACAGCACTTTGTTATCAGATCTTTTCACATTGCTGCATATAGTTGTATGCTTGCATCTATGCTATTCATTTATTTCAGAAACAAAGGTTTGTTGTTATTTCTACTGTCAGCGCAGTTGTTTGCCAGTGAAAAGTGATTATTCCAAAGAAAAATGGCGGTTGTTTAGTTTCAGTTTATTTGAGGATATCAACGAGAAACTAGTTAGTGGCGTATTCTATGTGAACATATTTCATTTACATAAACACTGTATTTTCCATATAAACAATCAATATCTAAAATAAATAAGTAGCTTTTGTTCTTAAATAACATAAATTATGCGATTTTCGTGACATTATTCAATATGTCATATTTAAGTAATGAATTTTGAAAACATACAATTTTGTTTAATCATGATCCGTTGTACAACTTATTGATGCAATTTCAGTAGCACTGAACTATTCTTTTGAAGTTTTCAGCACGGTAACTAGACTTTAACCTGTATACTCACAGATAAACACAATAAGAAAAAAGTGATTAATTCTACCACTGCTTGGAACATGCCCTTTACTCCACCCTTTCTGTTCAAAAGATTTTTTCCGATCGACTTTATGCAGAATTTATGGAAAAGAGCGCCCCTTCCCTGGATCGGATGAAATTCTCCCTATCCAATATTTATAAAGAACTGGGTACGCTAAGTATAACATATCGGCCCTGTCGAAATGTGAAAAATCAAACACATGATATCTTTAAAATGTTCGCCGGAATAATTCATGTAGGACACCCCATGCATGAAAGTAACTTTCGTTTGCTGAAATTCACGTGCGATCGGTAATTGTAAACTCCGAAACCGGACCTTGTTTACGGATTTTGTAAAATATATGGGTTTTTGTAATGTTTGATCTGATATTTATATAAGGCCGCATTCGAGTACATACACCAATATTTCAGAATAGCACAATTTTAGAATGCTTATTAACATAGAAACGGAAAAAAATATGTACAAGACTGCGGCTACTTTCGTTTTTTATTTTTCTCTATTTTCAAGATACACAAAAAATGAATGTTTTCATTGGTTAGCTAGGACGTAAGATGAGTTTCTTTAATATGACAATGCCTAAATAAATACTTAACTGTAAAAATAGACTGATGTTGACAATTGACTTTAATTTAAGAAAAATAAAACCGTTCCATGGAAAAATTGGAGTATTTTTATTAGTTTATAAGTCCTTAGACACATTGTATTTGAATTACTCACAATTACATACCGTGTATTGCAGATAAAATGGTCAACATTGTTAAGAAGTAAAAACAAATATAAAATATTGATTTCAGGATGGATATAAGAAGAAATATTTATTTAAAAAACCTCAACATTTCTTATAATATGCTATTTAATGAATATAAAGTTATCTGTGTGTCGTTGTATTCTACCTAAATGACGTAACAAGTGTAAACAAATGACGTCATAAAGTAGCTGAGAGAGAGAGAGAGAGAGAGAGAGAGAGAGAGAGAGAAAAGTTTATACAGATACATTTAAAATTTCAAAACAGTTTTATTATCAAAACAGAAGTCAGATTCAAAACATTATATTTGTGTAGATTTATATATTTGGTACAAAGTTATTCGAAATATATACTAGTAAATCAGACACTGAATGTTTGCCGATCCTGTTGAAGTAATTAAATCAAACTTAAAAAAAATATTTTCACAAGAAAAATATAATAGTGATCGTATTCCTATATGCATTTTAAGCGCCCAGTATATTTACTAGTACATGGATGTCATTAGTCTCTGTAACGGGACATGTGTTTAGGGGTTAGTCGCGTACATATTCTACAGTATTTAAAAAAAAAGTACAACATTTTGCATAAGAATGTAGGAATTGAAAACTAATGATAGATCTAGCTGTGTTTAGCTTTTTAAATGACAACTTTAATTCTAGAAAATACATCAAATTCTTTTTTTACATCGTTCACGGATTTCTTGCGTTAATTATTTCTTGATCGATCTAAACTATCTATTAAGGTAGAATGTTGGTAATAATTGGTGTTGGGTTATCATTAATAACAAAAAATAATCAGTTCAGATTAAAACATTGTCAAATATATATGTCGCTGGAATATTTACTGGAGGAATTAAATCGCCGAACAGGGGTATGTCCCGATTTTTGATCAATTGATCGATTTCATTCATCTTGAAAAGATATAACTCGCCTGTCTTACTAAATGTACGTTAATCAATTAGTAGTCAAGTGTGCATAGTGTTTCTTCGATAAATTTCTTCTAAAACATTCAATCTAAAGTATAATATATATAGTTGTTACAAAACAAATGTAAAAAAAAAAATCATTTGACCCCCTCCCAATGGATTTATTCAACACATTGGAGATCTAATCCTTTGAGTGTTCGGTACTTTAAAAGCAGGTCTTCGCGCGATAACTTCACATGAATTCATAATGTTTGCGTGCCGATTAGTGGACGGGATCATGAGAGTACCCCTGAGCACACCGTGTGTACACATGCAGCTTTATAAATATTTGAATAACAAAAACTGTTTCTATTACTTTCCTATCGTTGGAAATGACAAAAAGGCCTTTGATTTTCCATCTTAATATAACAAATACAATTTAACTGCTTTATCTTTCAAGCTTACATGCAATTATTTGATACATGTACACTTCAAAATAATTTGAAATAATGAAATAAATTAATTTCAAATAATATACATGTACATGCTCCAGCTATTATGGTGTTCCGAAGGGGCCACTTCGACTTTCGCCTTGAGGGCGAAGATGCGAGAGTGTGAAGTTGCGAAGGCGAAATTGCGAAGGTGCGAAGGCGAAGGAGCGAGAGTGCGAAGATGCGAAGGCGAGAGTGCGAAGGCGAAGGAGCGATACTACTATCGCTCTTTCGCCCATGCAACTTCGCACTCTCGCCTTCGCAACTTCGCCTTCGTCTTTTTTTTATTGCATTCAGTATGAGGTATCGGTCGATTCCAATGGAATCGAATTTGTTGCAGGCACCGTACTCGCCCGAGGTTTGCCGATTAATCTCAGATGTTATTAATACCCATGCGTTATAGGCCATCGTGCTTACTATGAAAGTTTATTGATAGTTTACTGTGTTATGTGACATATATGTTTACCGGTGCTCACTATGCTTAATCATTATATACTCCTCATAAAATGTAATGTCCGCAATAATGTGTACACATACACTTCCAGACTCCCGTCACTTATCAGCTGTCTGTTTACCTTAAACCAACATCGTGGTTCAAACACATTACCATTTTAATTAAATTATGCGACATTCCTTTTTCATGCACGGATGAGCTGGAGAGGGGCCCGGACCCCCCTTTCCCCCACGGAAAATTAATTCCACACAGTAATGGAGAGAGGGTCGGACAACTCCCCCCCCCCCCTCCACCCCTGGAAAATTTAGTATTATTGATTTCACATAGTAAAATTACCAAAAATATGCCTCGGACCCCCCCCCCCCCCCCGACTAGTACAATAGTACAATTATCCCTCGGACCCTCCCCCCCCTCCCCACTAGAGAAATAATGAAAATATTGATCTGCCCGGGGTGTTGAAAATAAATTCTCAAAAGTTAATCTTCTGCCAAAGATGTTATTTTATACAGCTAAAAATATTTTTAAACGATAGAGAGCTCCAAAAACATAAAAAGGCGAAGGCAGAAATGCGAAAGCGAGAATGCGAAGTTGCGAGGGTGAAAGAGTGATAGTAGTATCGCTCCTTTGCCCTCGCAACTTCGCACTTTCGCCTTCGCATCTACGCGCTTCGCCGTCGCATCTTCGTACCTTCGCCTTCGCAACCTCGCATCTTCGCCCGAAATTGCAAAGGTCGAAGTAGCCCTATCGGAACACCATAAGCTATATATCGAAGAAAAAGACTGAATTTTCTACTTCCGTTTATGAATTTATGAACAACACCGAAAATTAAAATTAATGTCATAAGATACGGTAGCCCTTGAATTATTTTGTTTAGTCGAGCAAGCTTTTTGGAAGGCTATTACTTGTACAGCTTACACTTCTGTCAACACTGGAGAAATAGTATGTCACATGCTCAAAACAAGGATGACAGGCACGTGTTATTGCTGTTTTCATTCTCTTGTCTAATCATCTTAAAGAGAGGACAAGCATTGTGGGCAAGTTTATAAGATTATAGGAGTTGACACTGCTGCTGATTTCTATAAAACCAGCGATCAATCTGGAGCGGGCAAAACCTGCCCTTTTAATTTTTCAAAAATCCTTTAAACTAGATAATGTAATCATGCAGTTTTTAATTTTTACCTCGGCTAAAAAGCTCGTACAGTAACTTTGAAAGAAAGATGTTCACATGCATTAGACATTTTAATTGATCTTAGATAAAAAAAAAACTACATTGATTTTAAATACATTTTGCCCATCGTCTCAATTTGTACATTAATCTTGTACATTGGGCGTTGTCAGAGGTGCAAGCGAAAGTTGCGTAACACGATCTCTGGTGAGAGAATGCAAACTATTAAGATGATGATGTATAAATTTATATAACATGAAACATGATTAATTCCTTACTGCAAAAGGCAAAGAAATAATGGATTAAATTTGTCTTTATTTACATTTATATACCAGAACATCCTTTCTATAAGTATTATTTGAAGAACGTTGTCAATACATTTCATGACGTCATGACGTTTTTGGTTAACTGAATAGCTATAAACAATGCTATGTTTAGATAACTATTATATGGAAACCGTAAAAGATATTTTCAAAAATCAAACTGTTTTGAAACCGGTTAATTCTCCAAATATTTCACTCAAAATTTCATTAACTTTGAAAACAGGGCCGATTTTGCTGCTTACCGTACCCAGTTCTTTCACATAATTTAAAAAGGTATTTTTTTTAATGTATGTGGGATATTTTTATTTTCCGGTCGCTTTTAGACACATTTTTTCGAACTACTGTGATTGTTTTTCTACAATTGTTAACCCATTCCCCCACCGCCTTTGCTTATTCACATTTCGGGCGTGCCCACACCTGAAAAATAACATCCAGACACTTTGCATCTGTGTGTGACTTTTCCACAGCAAATATGTAGGTCTATTATCGTAGAGAAAACATTCAGTATTCAAAGATTGATTCCGTGTTTTGAATGTATATTTTACCATCGATTTAAGATAACTCTTAACCATCCATTACCCATAATCCAAAGTTTATGCATGCATATAAATACACCGTCAGTGCGCTGTATTCAAGCGGTATAATAAGTCTTTATGCATCCTACATGTACATATTCCAAAATCATTTGTAGATCTTACACAATTCATCAAAGTCGTAAATAATTTTATGAATCCGCTCCATCGACTAAAATAAATATGAAGATGAAGCCAAGGTTCGGACGGGATCGTGAAACCGTCTGATATTCTAAAGTTCTTCAGTAATGATCACATGAAAATTAATATATATCGAGATTGGTCTTGACGATTACAAAGTTATTGATTAATTAATGCTAATCGAATCAAAAAATAAGTTCCGATAAAAAATATGAGGTAGGTTCAACGTTTATAATATCATAAAGTTTTTTCGATCAGGATTTATCGGTATTAAAGCAGAAAATAGCAAGTCAATAATTTTACATATGGTAGTAAAAATATGAGCTGTTATTATGATGTCAACCATTTTTAGTAATACTTTATCACTAACTACTCATGTTTGGAAAAATATTCCGAACTCTTGCGACACCGTAGGTACTGGCATGATAACAGTTTTCCCTTTTTTAAGCATACTGCGTGCGACTTAAAGAATCTTGTATTAAAAAAAACCCCATGCATGAACATAATGTACAATTTTGTTTATCGTCTAGTTTTTTTTATAACGTATATTTTATATTATATTATATTTTATATTATATTGATCATGTCAATGTTTAATTAGGAGGTAATAGAAATAACTCTTTCCTTTGATCTATTTGGTTCTATCCAATGACCATTTTTGTCCGGGCTCTTTGTTTAAATATATAACTTGAAATAGGAAGTTTTAATTTTTTTAAAAGTATGAGTATGATTACATCATTTCTGAATCATTCTCAGGAACCAACATCCAGATAGTGACTTTCTGCATATTTAAATTCACTCGTGTTCATTACTTTGAATCTGACCACTAATGATTTTGACTGTTTAACACCTTTAAAACACATACAACAGTATAAAAAACAAAATCTACATCATAAGGAAAGAATTAAAAACAAAACTTAAATAATTACAAAGCAATAGAAGACTTCTATTTAAAACGTTCTTTTTAACAAAAACACAGCTTTTCTTTACGACGCTTATTCTGATGACCGATCATTTACGTGTGTAAATTTAAAAATTATCGTTACCAAATTTGAACAGCAGTGTTACCGTGAAAGTTTGTAGGCCTATATGTTCGTTATAATATTCCTGGAAAAGGAACAGCCAGCCTCGCTGTAAATGTTGATTGATCTCAAGCAGACGAAATCGTGAGAATACGCTTAATTTTCTATTTCGTGAATCAAACAATGTGTTCTGTTTATTTTTGAAGGTTAAACTTTCAAGTTTTTATATTCACAAGGTTGCATTTTGTTTGCTGACAATAAAACACACACAACTTTACATTTCGTTGACAGTGTTTATCTTGGAAATTCCCGTTCTATAAATAGTGTTAGATCAGTTGAGAAAAGTAGATCCGGCAAAAATTTTATTGATGCAGGTATCAAAGAAATTTTTCAACCAATCAGAAGCGTCGATATCTCATCAAACGAATAAATATTAAATGATTAAAAACTCCTGATGATTTAAAATGCAACAAGTTGAGTTTATTTCGGTGTTGTGATTTTTTTATAAGTATATATAGATATATATATATATATATATATATATATATATATATATATATATATATATATATATATATATATATATATATATATATATATATATATATATATATATATATATATATATATACACACACACATAGACATGAAATTCTACATTTCACCCCAATTTTTGACAAAAAGGTCCCCACATTGATGCGATCAGTTACACTCATAAATAGAGGATTTTCAATGTAGTAAATAAGGACGTTATTTTACTAGTTACATTTTCAACTTCTTAAAAACTACAAGGCTAATGTTACCATTTTTAGTGTGAGGAATCTCAATGGTAAGAGGAATCTATATTGGGAAATTCATGACTCTACCACCCCCGGGGCACCACAGGTGGGGCCAAATACCGGTATGTAAAAAAGCCAAATTTTTAAAAATCTTCTCTACTCCCACACATGTGAGGAAAAACTGGTTGCATGATTATAATGTGCACGAAGCCTTTACCAAAACTGTGAAATTCATGGCTCCTGCATCAGTGGTTCAGGTTCTAGGGTGGGGCCAAAATGGCAATATAGTTAAAATGCATTAAATCTAAGAAAATCTTATTCTTTACTCTCATATATATTTGTTAAAACACTAAACGTATGATTATGATTTCCATGAAGCTGTCTACCAAAATTGTGAAATTCATGGCCCCTAGGCTCTAGGATGGGGCCAACATGGCCATATATTTAAAATGTATTAAATCTTAGAAAATCTTCTTCCCTACTCCCATATATTTGTTAAAAACTAAATGCCTTGTTATAATGTTCATGAAGCCATCTACCAAAATTGTTAAATTAATGATCCCTGTATCAGGGGTTCAGGCTCTAGGGTTGAGCTAATATGGCCAAATAGTAAGAATGTATTAAATCTTAAAAAATCATCTTCTTTACTCCCACACATGTGGGCAAAAAACCGAATACATGGTTATGATGTCCACTAACTCCTCTACCTAAATTGTGAAGTTTATGGCCCCTGGGTCAGAGGTTCAGGACATAGGGGGGCAATATGGCAAAATAATGTTAATGCACATAATGTTTAAAAATCTTCTTCTCTATTCACACACATCTGTATGAAAAACCGACTTCATAATTATGATTATGTTTACCTGGAAGTCCTCTCCTAAGATTTTAAATTTCATGTCCCCTGGAGTATGGGTTTTGTATCTAGGACAGAGCCAAAATGGATGTATAGGTGTTTATGCATATAATGTTTAAAAATTATCTTTATCACTCCCACACACCTGAAAGGAAAACTGAATTGATGATTTTGAAGACAAGACCTACCGGATCTAGTTTTTTGCCCAAATTCTACGGTTTCATAGTTCTTTTTGAAAGATTTCAGGCAGGGAGGTGGTCGTCATTACAAATTTATAATTTTTTCTACTCCAGAATGAAACATAATTAAATGCATATTTGAGACTCCTTTACAACTTTGTGCATTGGTTACATGCTTCTAAGGTGACCGCTAAGACCTATTGGCCTCTTGTTGATATTTTCACGAATGTAAAAAATCCTGTCTCACGCGTGCAGGGCGTAACACCCGTATTTAACTGAAAAATATTGGGTTTCAGTTTATTACATTTTCTCAGATTTTTGTTTAAAATATTAGGTGTCTCTTGTTGAAGCTATCCAAAACAATGTTGCACGGGGAAGTCCATAAGAAAGATACAAAAAATGATTTGCACAATATATTTAACAATCATTAGAATAATTTCATTTCAATTAATAAATGGATCACGCATGAATATCAAAATACAAAATGCAACCACAAACATATCAAAATGGAGTTTTGAATTAAAAATAAATATACTTTACAACTTTTAGCCGCTTTATTTTATGACATATTATCCGGTCATTATTTTCGTTGATTTTTTGGCTCAACACCCAAGGTACTCTGTACAACACATACATAAACTTCATACTCGTGAGCATATTACTTCCTCATAGATCCAACTCAATTTCTTATGTGATTTAAAACGTTCAACACGATCGAATATATATATATATATATATATATATATATATATATATATATATATATATATATATATATATATATATATATATATATTATCAAAAAAGAAAATGAACAGTTCCAAAGTTTCTATTCACTAGCGCTTTCTGGATTTACATCCTTCTTCAGGTGAATATACATAAGTTATCTCTAACTTATGAACATTCACCTGAAGAAGGATGTAAAGACAAGATATACATGTCGCCAATTAATAATATCTCTAAAGTGAGTTGATTTCAGCAACCAAAATAAGGAAATGTTGGACGATACTGACGGCTTTTAAAGTAATTGCCGCAGTTTTATTACGAGATCTTCAAAGTGGCTCCGATATGCAGGCCGTTCTTCCCAACAATTCATCATTATATTGTAACAAGCCTTTGGTGTATTTTTCGGTGCTTCCATTCTGTAGCCTGTAAATGAAAAACGATAATATATAAATAGTGCCTGTTTGGGATGGTAACTGTCGAAATTGACCCCCGAGAAAACCATTGTCAACCGACGCGAAGCGGAGTTTGACAATGGTTTTCGAGGGGTGTCAATTTCAACAGTTACCCTCCCAAACAGGCACTATTTGTTTTACTATACTGAATGTCTTAATTTTAAAGAGAGTTTTACTGCTTTTATATAGAAATGAAGTGAATTCTACAAAGAACCGTTCGCGCATAATTTACGCGCATGTAACAATTCGTTGTGTTACCCGTTGCCAAGTGTGTTGCTAACGCTAAGGATAATAGAACGGATAGCCAACTGCGTCTAAACCAATCAGATTACAGTATTTAACTTGAATGTATAATAATAATAAATTGTCAACCATCTAAAAAATCCATAAAGCGAAATACAAATCCAAGCAGTGCAACACGGATCTCTGAATAAGTTATCATTCTTTACGTATCATGAGGTGATTGAATAAGGTTTGGGAAATAGAACCCAAAAGAACTGATAAAGACCGAAGAGTTTTGGGGTAGATTTGATCACTCCGGACCGTTTGATCACCTCATAATATTCAAAGAATGATTCTCTATTACTCATATTAATATTATTTTTAGCATTTATACGATCAAATGTTAAAAAGTTCACCGGTAAAATTCATTGTAATATAGTTACATCGATTAGTAGTGTCAACATAAACAAAGGCAATGGAAAATGTAAATAGAACGCTTTATATCCTAGATCAGACAATGCAAAGATCTAAATCATAGGTATATAAACAAAGGGAAAAAACCCCTTTGTGATTTGATTAGGATGTCTTTTAACAATGAGTAACACTGTCTACCTTCTGTAACTTTTTCTCGAGTCTCATCGCTACTCAACCCTAGATAAGGTACAGTTCCTGACGAAAATATCTCCCACATGAGGATTCCAAAACTCCAGACATCACTCAACAATATAAAATTCCCTAAAATGTGAGAGGTTTTTTTTAAGTTTCAAAAATATAGCAAGCACATATTGTTACGAACGTGAATTTTCAAATTCTTAAATTTCTTTTTAATCATAACCTTTTCCATCTAAGTACATGTAAAATTTAGTAGCGCTTTTTTGAGAACAAGGAACAGGCTTTCAAAACTCCTGCATAATGTTGTCTACTTCTGAAAAGACGCAATCATTCTTTTTAGACATTATAATAAAAAATCTCCAGAAGTTTGATCGGCAGATCGTAACCCAAAAGTATTATAGTTTAAAATACTATAGATTGATTTAATCAACTAACTGAGACCGACATAGGAACTCTTCTTTTGCTAATATTGTATTTATCCAGTTTTTATCCAGTTTTCTTTTTTATAATTTAAGAATGTAACTGCCTTATTTTTTATTTTTTGATCTATCAATGTTTCCTATTCCTATATGTTTTACATGTACCTGAAATGAAAGCTTCTGGGGCTGTCCACTTGATCGGTAATGTTTCCGACCAATCGTAAGAATAAACCTCTCCCCTTTCTGTCATCGAGAATCCACAGATTTTGACAAAACCTTCATCAGTTACCAAACAGTTTCTTGCTGCTAAATCCCTAAAATGAAAAACACAACTAATCGATGGATCTTAATCATGTATATTTAATAAAAAGTTTTAAATACTGCGCATGTTTCCCCAGTGAAATTTTAAAAATTTTCTCAACGTGACGAAAACAATAATTTTGGACGGACAGATTATACCTATGAATGTATTTTTCCTAATGTAAATAAGCCATTCCGTTTGCCACATGAAGACACATGCGTATTTTTTGTTTTGTTGATATTGATTCACCCTTCTCTCTCAGATAATGCAGCAGCGAGTCTTGGAAGTTTATAGAACATCGTTATATATACAGTCTGACTTGTGTTTGAGATCGAAAATGAATTCTGTATACATAATCTATAATACATTTATATAAATCATCAGAAAGATACCATTATGATTAGCTGAACTATTAATAGTATATCATATCAATTTACATTCCTTGATAGCAATATGATGATGATGATGAATAGCTATAAAATGTTAAGATCATTTTTCCTAGAAAACAAGTCTTACAGCATGCGCAACGTTATAATTGTTATGCATCAGATGTTACCAGGCATATAATGTAACAGCAGCAGTACTGGCTTCTGTAGAGCTGAATACCCCATCAGCCGTACTATATTTGGATGGACCAGATGGCGCAGAAGCTCGACGTTTATGAATATTTGGTTTTCTCTCTCCTTGCCATGTATAACTATAGACGCTTGATCTCCAAATTTTCCTTTGTGTAAATCTAGGCCATTATTATTCTACAATATCAATAGCCTTTTTTAAAATATTCAAATTTATTATTTTACATTGATATTTAATTGTTATTTTTCTAGTATCTTAATTATACATCAAAAGTAAGTGACAACTACTTGATTTTTAAATCAAGTTAATGAATTGATGCCACGTTATTTGATAACCATGTTTTTATTAATGTTTTGATAAATAATATTGTATATTTCTTTTTCTACCATCTCTTTGAATGAATGTTTTAGCATTAACAGTCCCAATCTTTTGGCCCAGTGCAATTTTATCGTAGTCAAGTTGATAATGACTTCTATCTATGGGGAATCTTAGTTTTATGCGAGTGCCATTAGAAAAGATCTGTTCTTCTGTGCACTGTAGATGCTCAATTAACTCAACCAAAGTGGGTTCATGGTCCATACTGATCTGAAAAATATTTTCAGCTCAAATTGGTGTCATTATAGTAATAGAAATGATAAAGAACATATTCATATCATATCATAAACTGCCCCTGGCTTAACGACCTCCGATGTCTGATAACTTTAAATTATCCGGAATTTCTTTATCTGTAACATAAATCTGCTTTTTTTAATATACAGATTTAGTTAGTCTTGAAGTGATAATAATTTGCCAAGACATTTAACGAACTGATTGGCTTAGTGGCTACACGGAGACCTATTTTGAAGAGGTACAGGGGTTCGAGTCACCGTTTCACCGGTACAACCTTTTTTTGATTTTTTATTTCAATTTGTATACGTAATCTATTTCATTATATTCATCGTGGCCAAATTGCAAAAACTTCGAAAAATGCATCGATACCATAAACATTTTCTTTTTAATTTGTTTGATTATAAAACTTGAAGGATAAATATAATTTTTAAGATTAAAAAAAATAGGCTGAGAATCCGATAACCTTATATAATTAGTATTTTGAACATGATTAATAAACCCGAACTGAAGAAATATAAAAAATAAATTGATCATTTAGAGATAAACTCAATGTTACTTACTTCTATTTTAGGCAAATCGAAAACCTTTATGTGATTTGGACAGTCATTTTGAAACGTTGAAAGAACAAAACAGTCTTTCTTTGTGTTTTTAATTTTTTCACGGACGAGGAAATCTCCATTTTTCTTCAGAAGTTGATTTGCTTCTTCTCTTGTAATAAACCCATGAAACCAGGTTTGTAGGTTAAGGTTCTCTCCTCTACGTAATACAATCTATACAAAAAGGATATAACATTGGTGAACACCTTATCGTAAATGCATCAGCAGATTGTAGGATAATGCTATGTAACGACAGTTAATTTTTGTTTATTTAAATATATATATATATATATATATATATATATATATATATATATATATATATATATATATATATATATATATATATATGTGTGTGTGTGTGTGTGTGTGTGTGTGTGTGTGTGTGTGTGTGTGTGTGTGTGTGTGTGTGTGTGTATTTACTCAACTATAGATTTAAGCCGTAGGAATTATTCATTTTAACTCACCTTCTCTTCTGTGTCGAGAAGTGTGCCAAACAAGGATAATACAACTTTTTCGTCGATTGCTGCATGTCGTAAAGACAATGCTTTCTTTTTTAAAACCACAGGACATGGGTAAACCTTGCATTTTAATCCTTTAAAAGTTAAGATTTCTTTTGGATCGTTTCTTTTGAGTAATGCTCGGGCATTTTGAATGAGCATGGACATCTCTTTCTCCATATTAGCATTTTGATTTGCCTTTTCTAAATTGCCTGCCTTGTGTTTTGATACTTTGGCTCTTAAGTCATTACCAGCGTTCTTTACAGCTTGGCAAATTAAATCCTCCTGAACGCAAATGTTTCTCATCGTTTTGTCAAAGTCCTCTTCGTATTCCTCCACTTTCTCTTTTTGAAATTCCGGCAAAACCGTGCTTTCCATTTCTTGGATGTCGTTCAAAATGTCTCCTTTTTTCTTTTCTAGAAATTCGTCTAATGATATGAGAGTATGTTGTTTATGTTTATCAATGACACATTTGGCACAAATGGGAATGAGGCAATCATTGCAGTAAATCTCACAAACTGATTTGCCATGTTTCACACATTCAACGCTTGTCACAATGTCGGTTGATGTCTGCGAAGTCAAGCCTACAATTTCATGTGTGGTCCCTTTATCGGATAAATGTTTTGGTGTGCATTCCAGACATAGTGTTAGCTGACAAAGTCGACAGAGGTGGTCACCAGGATTTTCACATAGATTACAACGAACTATATCTTGTGCAAATGTGATAGATGTCGTCATTTTTCATAATCTACGAACAAATGTATAAACGTTTCTGTTTACACTAATTAAAGTTGTCAGAAGCAAGTGTTTGTTTCTATAAGCACTATTGAAAGGTGTTAGAATAAATATGGATTTCTTTTTTAGCTGAGCGTCCAATCCAATGCGGTGAGAGATGAAATACACTTAAGCAAAGTGATTTAGAATACAAGTGTTATAACGAGCTTAATTAGTTACGTAATTGTTTTCAGTCCCACATAAAAAAGCAATAGAATGGCTTTTTGGTGTTTTTTATATTTGCTTTCAGGATTTCATTATTTTGTGAAACATGTAACTACGCATACATATATATTCCGGAATTTTGTTACGGCTAATCTAACAAAAAAGCTGAAACACAGATATAGAGTTTCTGTATGTATATATTTCTTTGGGATGATTGAGATATATCAGGTATAAATTTTATCATTATCTCTCTTCAAAAATATTTTCAAAAGACAAAAGTATGACTGTGCAATGTAATTCACAATTTTTCCCTTTGAAACTTTGTTTTAAGGCGGATTTCATTCAAAATAAAACTATTGCTTACAAAAAAAGATAAGGACCCGTATACGAAACACATTTATTTAGGTTTTCCGAATCAATAAGTTTTATTTTATAAATATATGTTTCAATGATTTTTTTTCATCAAAGAGAATACCAATCTTTTCATTATGGTTTGTTTTGCATAGAAAACTAACAGTTATGCTATTATTAAACGTTAAGAACATTTTCATCGAATTATATCGTTGATTATGAACTTACATTACATATAATAAACACAAGTTAAAACAACATGCTTAAAAACAAACTTTACACTTACAATAAACCCCTACCGACTTCCTATAGAGCTCCCTGTGTAGGGTGAGATGTGTTAACCTTAAAACATTGTTTATATATCGTTTATATATATAGTTACAACGTAAAATATCTCGCAAATCGAGTAGTTCCCTAACTCTCATGACAAAGCTAATAGCTGCTTGTAAGTTTTTGAAGTGTTTCACTCATATTTACATCAAATAATCTCAGCACAAACTTCCTTTGATGATGTGTGACCGTACGCAAGCAGTACACTAAGTATTATTTTTAAGATGGTTCGTTGTGTTGGCCATTTGTAGAGTGTTTTAATTTCCTGAACAAGAAGAGCGCTGTATGAAGATATAGGACCTTTATAAAATTTTAAAGCTAAAATATTTGACGATTATCTTTACTTAATGTTAGTTTATAAAATATTATATGTCAAAGTTAGAGTCAGTTCTGATTTGTTGATCACCAATCTTCGTTAAACGATTCATTACATAACACCTATTGATGACAGCTCTTAAGCTTTTTTTCTAATTAATAATTGACTATGTTGTTTTCTTTGTATACACATATATTGTACTCCTTTGATGTCAACAGCAAGAGTAGTATACAGATATTGCGATTTTCACTTTTTCAGACAATGAACAGATGAACGATTATTAAACGCATTTCATTTTATTTTGTAAGTATTTTTTAATATAATTTGTGAGCTGACATTCCTAATGGGGATGGATTGTAACGAACATTCCCATTTCTTAGAAAAGTAAAGATCAACACTGCAATGATCAAGGCTTAATTGAAGAAATACATGCAGTAATAATTATATAAGCTACTATCACAAGAAGCAAAAAATTTAAAAAAAACTCCGAAATATGATGGGCGAGTAAATGGAGATCTATTTTGATGAATGGATTTTACATTATATTACTTTTTGATATTTTTCGTTTTACAGTAAACACTTTAAGCGTTCGGAAATTAACATTAAGCTCACTTTTGTACCAAACATATTATATGCACAGTAACTAAAAACACAAAAGAGTCGACTCAGAGGAAAGTCCAGAAGGCAAAGAAATAGAGAAACCTAAAGCGTTTAATAAAAATAAATGTTATTAATCGTGGAATAGAACTTACACTTTTGAAAAACGAAACAACAGTATTATAAAGCAAAATGGGATAGTAGGTCAAAATTCTAGTTCATGGTATATGACGTATACGACAAACCGAACACTACTCCATGACTAGTCTTCACTCAAGTATGATGCGAAAACCATCGAACATTTTGAGTTTAATCACCACACTTCCTCAATGCTGGTGTATATTTTTAAAGCTTATTTTTACAGCATATCCCATATATGGTATCATGCATCCCGCATATTTCAAAAGCTAGCAGCAGTTCAATGTGTAAAACCAAATCTAATGGTGATGTGCGGCCATCTTATACATCTGGGGATAAGAATTAAAACATTTTTTAAACTGTCTTGTTTCTGTCCGAAACTGACCAAACATGTTGCCAAAAGAATGTGAGATTGGACATGTTGTTTTGTATGCAAATTATGCATACAAGAACAGGACAATGTCTTACTGCGCAGCTACAGACTTAATTTGAGCAAGCCAGTTCACGAAATGCTAACATTCCTATTCTAAAAGATGGCCGCTCATCTCCTTTAATGTTTTTTAACAGGTTTGTCAAAAGTCTTACCGTATCTTTATGCACAGCCGTTTTTGAAAATTCTAACATGATAATCCTTGATTTTTATATTTATTGTTCTATACAAATGGGTTTTAACAAATTGTTTACGTTTTTAGATTCTGAAACCCATCTATGTATTATTGAATCTAAATAAAAGATATTTGAGATAAAATTCTATTTTTTGTTGATTTGTTGCATAATAAGTTTCTATGATTAAAATTTTGAAGGATTGAAGGTCATAAGGCCAATGACCAAAAAATTGAAAAATACTTAACGTTTTAAATATTGTTTTAAAAAGTACTATGGATTTTTTTTAGAATATTTTTTTATATAAATATGTATATTTTGATAAGTAGCAAACCTTCAAAATTTTAATAATCGTCATTGCACTACGGGTACAAATAATTACATTGATCGCTACCTTTGTCAACAATAATATCTTTATTTCCAATTATGAGATTTCAACAATCAAATTATAAAAACTGTAAAAGCTGTGCGGTAAAATAAAGTTGTTTGCTGAAAAACAAGATAGCCCAATTTGACAAAAATGTCGATTTCTATGAAATAAATTGCTTTTCACCAAAAACCGCAACAATTATTATTGTTATAACAAACAAATGAGTATTGTCTGCTATTATAAAACAATGCCTTTCATGAGTATTGATAAAGAACTGTAAAAATAAACCCAACTGCTCATGTCATGTAAATTCATTACATTTGTCATTCACGATACGTCTAATCTTGCCTGTTTTAGATAAGATAACACTAATACAAACTACGAATAATCCTTGGGGAAAACAAGCTTCATAGTTGGGAAGTATATTACACATATTCTTCACCTGCTAAAACTTGGGTATGTTCGGGTTTGCTCGTGTTTGAATTAAGGAATAATTTACATGCATGCGTTTTAAGAAATTTAACACCTCCCTCTTAAAATAATACATTAGTTATAAACGTTTTGATCCTTCATAAATGTATGTGTCATAAATATTTTGTCTTAAATTAGTTATCAATGTCACATAATTCACATTCAAATATAGGCATTCCCCTCATGGCAACAAAATAGATAATTTAACACAAATTATTTTTATTATAACTTTTTTTAAAATAAGCAATTGTCAATAGCTCAAAATATGTTGACCCCAAGCCCCTTAGGTTGATCAGTCGTCTGAACCACATAAGAGGCCGTGGGTGGGGGGAAGTTCTTCCATATTTCAACGCTGTGCCGAGATAGGTAAAGTTAGCTACCAGTAACTGGCCACTAATCACTGGCTACTAGAAGTGGGAAAAGCTAGTTTCTAGTAACTGGTTACGAGATGAAATAATAGCTGGCTTCTAGTAATTAGTTACTAGTAACTGGCTATTATTCTTGAACTTTTAGATTAATTCATTTTAAGGTCAAGATCTAGTAAATGATTCCATAGTGTCATTTTGTGCTAGAACCATTATGGCGTCATAATTGATTTTATAATTTTCATTTTAAAAAATGAGGTCAATAGCTTGTTTAATGCCGTTCATGGAGTGACTGTAAGCAATCTAAATATATTCTTTTAGTAAAAAATGTTACTTTTATCCTTCATATTGCTTAGAAAATTGTTGTTTATAACATTATATTTCATTGTGTTTACCAAACTTTTAAGCCCTGGTACACCTTATGAAACAAAGATGTTGTTATATAGAATCATTAAAAGAATTTATATCTTGAATTTCATAAACCTGTAGGCACCTTTCATTTGCTTAATCTTGACCTTAAACATTTTTGATATGTAGTTAGATGTTAGAGAAATTTATCTCTTAGTGTAAAATAAGCTTTTTTGAGCTCAGCAAGAGCAAAATAAATCAAATCAATACTTATCAGCATTTCTCTCTAAGTTTTTCAGTACAGTCAGTAAAAGATGTCAGTGAATATCAATGCAAGTAGCTTCTTTAACATTGAAAGTATCTACTTGTTTTATTATTATTTACATTCTTTTAGTTCATTCACATGCTATTAAAATACAACTTTTCAGACGGATATTTCTAATAATCCCGTCAGCTACTAGTGTATTTCATTACGGATATCTCTTTTTGTATTTAGACAATGTTGTCCATTTCACTTAGGAAGTTGCATATGTAAATTTAAAATATCTACTAGTTTTCCTATTATTAACATTTTATTAGGTTATCCGCATAAATTGCTCAAATATTTCACAGGGTGTCCCAAAATATTTGATACCATTTGAAAGTCAAATATATAAATATATATAAATTTTTAGACATGTCTGTTCATTTAACTCTAGTAGCTGAACAAATATATATAAGATACCTACTAATTTTAAAACTATTAATATTATCTAATATACCATCCAATTGAAATTACAATTGCTCAGATATCTCATTTAATGTCGTCTGCTATTAGTGAATTTCTTTTTTTTTTTTTTTTTTTTTTACAAATATCTCTACTTTAAGACAATTTTGTTCAATAATTCAAGTAGTTCTACGTATAGATTAAAGATAACTTCTAGAGCTGGTAATATATACATTTTCTCAGTTCACCCACATGATATGTCAATTCAAATATTGTATTTCTCTACAATTATCTCCATAAAATCATTTTGTCCATTTGTAAAATGTCAATTTAAGAAGCTGTACATATGGAATTCGGATATCTTCTATTTTTCCTAAAATTATTATCCTGTTAGCCAATCCATATTACAATACAATTGCTCAATTATCCCACTTGATCTAGTCATCTATACAGGCACCTCTATTTTTAGACTGTTTTGTCCATTTAACTCAGTTAGCTATACATATTGTCTAAATTGTCTAAAACAAGAGATATTCGTAAAGAAACAAAGAAGCAGCTGTGTAATATCATGTGGTTGACCTGAAAGAATGTTGATAATATAACAGGTAGATATCATTATTTTTATGTGCAACTTCGTGAGTTGAATGGACAAAATTGTCTGTAAATAGAGAATTATAAAGAAATGCACTGGTAACTGACAAGATTACAAGATATGTACTGTAATATTATGTAGATGACCTGAAAAAGTTAATATTCACAACATTAGTAGATATCGTGAATATATATGTACAGCTACTTGAGTAAAATGAACAAAATTTTCAAAAAATAGAGATATTTTAAAGAAAAACACTGGTAACTGCCGAGATTGACATATATATGAGCTATTTTTGTGTTTTATCATACAGATGACCTTGAAGACTGTAAGAATAATAAAACTAGCAGAGATCTTTTATCTATATGTACTGTTACTTGATTTATAATGAAAAAGAAAATGTGTAAAAACTTATATTTGTTTTAAAAATGTACTAGTATTTGAGATTTCTGCGTCATTGCATTGTAATATCATATGGATAACCAAATGGATTGTTAATGGTAATAAAATTAGCCTATGTCTTCAATTTATATGGACAGTACTTGAGAAGCGTAGCAATAGTAGCTGACAACATTAACAGAGATATCAGTGTAATTATACTTATGGATGACCTGAAAAGATAATATAACAGTAATAACACTAGTAGAAATCATTAATATATATGTACAGCTTCTTGGGTTAAATGGACAACATTGTCAAAAATGGTAGTTAACATCACTAGGACAGAGATATCTGAGTGACTGAATTGTATTATCATGTGTATGACCTTACATTTTTTTATATTAACAACACTAGTAGAAATCTTTAACATATATGTTTAGCTACTTGAGTTAAATAGACATAATAGTCTAAAATAATCATATACGTAAAGAAATGCTCTACGATAGAGATTACGAAAGATATATGAGTAATGGTATTGTAATATCATAGGGATGACCTAAAAAATGTTATTAATAATAATAATAATACTTAGATATTTTCAATTTTTATTTACGGTTGCTTGAGTTGATTGAACAAAATTGTCTAAAAAAATTGTATAGAAATGTACTAAGGGCTGATGAGATTAGAGGTGATATCTGAGCAATTGTATTGTAATATTATGTAGATGACTTGAAAGAATATGTATACTAACAACAGTAGTAGATATCTTTAAAATATATAACAGCTACTGTATTTCACTAAGGTTAATTTACTGACACATTTTACTGACGATACTTAGAAACCTAGAGAAGTACTCACAAGTACCGATAGCACTGATCCTATTTATTTTGCTCTTACTTAGGTGGGAAAATGTACCTGGGCTTATTTCACTTTAAGTGCTTAATTTCTCTAACAAAATACATCTAAAAAGTTTTTAACGAATTAATGTAATAGTTTAAAATGGATACCAGTTACAAGTAACTATTTACTAGTAGCCATTCTTTATTTCATATTGTAGCCACTTACAAGTAGCTCTCTTTTCTTACTTCTACTATCCATATCCTAGTAGCTAACTTTACTTACCTGAAGTGCCAATATGGTTTTTAACGTAACGCGCAATGTCTGTGCCGATTCAAACAAGGAACAAATTCACTGAAACTCGGATAAATTAACGTCGTTGTACCAGCTGACCTGCAATTGTGCACCAAACAAAACTGCAAGAGAGCTCCATCTTGACTCTAAAAAGGAAACAAATATGTTTTGTGGTTTACTTACGCTGATGTTCGTGACTTTGGGTTTGTATTTTGTATCAAAATTGAATTCTATCTTCATTTAAATGTTTAGATGTGTATTTTTTTGTTTTGAAGAAGAGGAGTTTGGAGTCAGTGTACAAATTTTAAAAAACTTCAAATAAAAAAATGACAATAACAATCATTGTCAACAATCAACTGTCGACGAAAAACATCATTTAGAACATTTTTTAGGGTATCTCTTTCATCTTTCAATATTGCATTAATATATTTGAAATAACCCACGGGGCTTAAACGTTATTCTACAAATACAGGGTTTTGCTGTTAATTCATTAGAAATATGTTGGGTTTGGTGTTGGGAAGAAGGTAAGGAACTAGCAGGAAGTGTCGGTCTCATGAAGTTTTCGATCAGGCACCCAGACAAATGGAGTTTTGAACTAAGGTGCAGTATATCAAACTTAAACTTCTTAATATACACTGCTGCATACAAATATCACGGCTACATGACAATGCGATTTATTCTAAACGACTTGTAATAGACAGTAGTGCGGTTATGTCAAATAAACAAGTTTTTAAATATAGAATGTGATTAAATGTTTTGAAGAAACTGAAATGTCTCAAGGAATCTGCTTTATGTTATTTAATTCATGCTCAATATCCGTGTTAGATTTAAAAGTGTCTGTCGTGTCAACGTCTTCAAAACTTTTATATTATTTATGATTATTTCTGAAAGATAAACATCAACCCTTTTTTAAACAAAATTTTCCAGTATTTGCCCAAAAAGAAGAAACTATTAGAGCATGCATTGGTGGCAACGTGACTTTGAAGTTTAAGCCAGCTATTTTTCCACACATGAAAATTTTGACCAATTTCTGGAACAAAATTCGAGGACTGTACAGGGATCCTAGTTTTGCCAAATTTGTGCCGTCAGAACCAGGTAGCTTTCAGACATTTTATGAGGATGAACATCATTCCAAAGGTCGAATATTCCATCATGCCGATGAGCCAGCAACATTATACCTAACGTGTCTTAGAAAAAGTGATGAACAAAAGTACATCTTAAATACCGTCTATCAGAACATTCTACACTCGTCGCTTTCTACTATAAACCTAGAAGTTAAAGGTAATTCATGCGATTTAATATGATGGTTAAATGTGTTTTTGTCTTAACAGATACCACAATAAACAAAGAGCGCTGACAAATTTATTGATGTTTCCCGTACTGTTTGTCAAAATAAGCAATATTGTTTTTCAAAAGAACATTCACAATGTATTTTTTAAGGCCATTTTCTATCTTATGACTCAATTTTTCACACAGATCTCTTGGGTATGAACTATTGTAAAATTTTATTGTAGACCTCTGCTTCGATAAAGCCAAAGAAGTTGACAAATGTTTAGTAACAACATGCTACACAGGGAAAGACGGAACTCTAAAGGTAAATGTTTGACTGAAAAAGATTTCACTTTAAAAATAGCAGATAAAACTAATTTTTGTTTATCATTTAGCATATATTAGGCTCTTTTGTTTTCATTATATCCCAATTTTGACAGTTATGAAAAAATAAAAATAAAGAATATAAATTTGATGTTTCCCGATCTGGAGTAAAACATTTTCTTTAATTTCAAATACAAATCGATTAAAAGAGCAGGAAAAAGCACAAGAAAACAAATCCTAAAATCTAAACAATATAAAAAAAAACCTAATCCCCCCCCCAGGAAAAAACAAAAAACAAAAACAAAAAAAAACAAACAAAATATCCCACCAAAATAGTGTTCCAATTTATATCCTGATCAACAGTGAGGAAGATATAAGACGATTCTGTTATGTGATAACTTTTAAATCTTTGCTATATTTGACATTGAAAATACGAGACTTTGTTTGCTAAAGTTGAATAAATAAAATAGAGAGAAAAATACCCGTAGGATATGTGCAGGGTAAGGATTAGACCAGACTGCAGTGAAGTTAGTCTACCAAAACCTCTGGATCATTTCCTAAATGTATTTTCTAGACACCTGGTAACCATCTTCAAAAAGTGAATGGTTACAGAGAAGTGAAGGTCTGTGAAGAGAGTGCTTCAGGCGTCTATTCGTGCTGCAATGCTGCTGGAAACTGTTTAGACCAAGACTTACAACAATCACAACAATCCATCGATCTCTGTCCACAACTAATCTAACACGAATCCAGAGGTAAGCTTTTATAAACATATGATCGTCATTTATGATCATAAAACGATTTGTGAACAGCAGTTGTTACAATTTTTGAGTGTTTTCTTTCAGGAAACTACTTATGCTGTAATGCTTTAGGGATCTGTCAACAATTACCCTTACAAGAACCAAAAGGTATTTTAAACTTATCAAATTATAAAGTCTATCAACGTTTGTTTTTTTCCTCGGACTACAATGGCGTCAAGAACTGCGGAATCATTATTGTTCGCGAGGGACCAATGTTCGTTGCTTTCATAGGTAACCATCCCACGAACTTACATCCCCAACAACCTATATACAATCATATATGTAATATTTATTAAAATTATTTCGATTACCTAACAACGAAATTACATCCCCACAGACTAAGAAAACTTTGGTTTCCCACGAACATTGACCCCATAAATAAAATGATTCCACGGTAATAACCGTCTGTATCTTAATAGTATAGTCGAAGAACAGCTTTTCTCTCTCTCTCTCTCTCTCTCTCTCTCTCTCTCTCTCTCTCTCTCTCTCTCTCTCTCTCTCTCTCGCAAGTTATTAGGTTTGTTACTTGTAGGTTACTGAAATAATACGGTTTAAACTAAAAAGCTTTGCATTGCATTCCATAAACTATAAAAACCAAACATTTTGTTGACCGTCAGTAACAACACTAATGGCTTATATATTTATCATTTTGTGTATTACTAACACAAGATAGCTTTAAAAATTGCTAAAATAACAACATTTAACTGTCAATGAATGTATTCTGTTGCTAAAATCTACATTTGATGATATGCCATCTAAAACATCTCTTTGTTTTTCAGGAATCTATCAGTTACTCAGTAATGGAGATATTCCGGCAGGTAACCTATCGTGTCATATGATGATAACAATGGAAAAAATATACTGTTTTAAAACACAAATTATACTTAAGTATTTTTTTTTAAATGGTTGTTTTATTTTAATCTGAAATATCTATGATTAACATATAGATAACCTAAATCTAAATATTATTGAATAATGAATTAACAGATACATAAAAATGCACAGTCGTTTAATTCCCTCGAACTTCTCAATATATTTTAAAGACTGCGTAATGGGTCTTTTGAATTCTCTTGAATACTGAAATTGAATTGAGAGTTATCTGAATGTTATCCTTTTCATAGAGCCAAATGTCTTTTTTGAATTATCGCTCATATTTGAACGTTTAGTTCATATGCTAAAATTAAATTGTTTGAGAATTCAAGTTCCCAAGCCGTTTACAAATGATCAAAAGAAAACACTAGTTGTAAAGACATGTATTTTTAATGTACAGATATTAGATGAAAAATAAAGAAACCTTAAAATGATAACCTCCTTTAAGATACTTCTATTATTTCGCAGCTAAGTCAAACATATACAGTGTTTATAACCTAAAGTGTTCTTTTTTTCAATATTTTAGCGAACACCGCAAAATCAACATTTTCATGGAGCTTACAACTTTGTTGCAACATTTTGCTAAATTCAACATTTGGTGCCTTGATGTTTTCAATCCTATACTAACAGCGATCGACTACTCAGACTTGGACATATTTGTCCTTCGGAAGAGGATTGCACATGGCTGCTATCTAGATTAAAACATTAGTTCAATAAACTTCGGTAATACTTTGAATATTATTGTTCCTATCTGTTGACAGATCATTATACGAAAACTGATGTGCCATAAACTTGTATACATCAGGTAATTGCTTGACAATGTATTGTGTTATTAAGTGTTCTAAAAGTAAAACAATATTTGTAGTTCAATTTTGTATAGCAATACATGCACCTCTTTTTTAAGACATTGTCTTTGTTTTACAAATGTAAAACAACAATCTCTTTGTACAAATGTAAGAGCGCGAAGTAAACCTCTATTTGTTTTTTAAGATAAAGACACGCCTCTAATTTATTACCGAAGGAATTGAATTTTTTTTCCAAAGTAGGTATGAATCTAAACGGTGTGAATCTTAAAAAAAACCCGTAGCCTTGATAAACAATTTAATGATATTATTTCAAATTAAAAAAAATAATTTAACTCTAGTTCTCTTGTTAAAAACCCGAAGACATTACCATATATCAACAAGAATACACACCTTAGCTTGAATAATTTATCCGAGTAATAATACACAAAAACTGATTATTCAATATCCTTTAAAATGTATCATTTTGTGTTACAAGTATATGCAGATATAAAAGTATTTGAGAATGATATAACCTCCATAAATATTTTCCTGTAAAGTTTCTGTTATACAATTGGGTACAATTGCGGAACACACGACAGAAAAATACGGTTTTAGCGACATTTTCACTGCTTGAAATAAGAATTTGGTATATGTTGCGGTTTGTACCTTTTTCATGATTCCACTAGACATGTTATGTCCTTTTACTTTTAAATAATAAGTGTTTGAAGTAAAAAAAAAAAAAATAAGTCGAATTCCTATTCTTAATCTGTAAAAACATCGATTTCCGATTAAAATTGAAAGAAATTTCGTTGATTCACAGAACGCACGAGGTTATCCATTTTTGGGAGTTGATTTCAATCAACTCTCCTATGCAGTTACTCAGACAAACCGAAAGTGAACAGTGTTTGGACCTCAGCACACATCATACTTAGTTCTTGAAAATAATTGATAAATTCGATGTAATGTATGCTAAAGCATTGTTTTTCAAGGAAACTTATTTATAAATACCGACATCGACAATAAACATCGACAAAATCAACTCCCGTCAGTTCTTCAGTACTTTGATTTTAAATATTCCCACTGAAACCAAAACCTGTTGATTGGTTACAAAACCAAATATAGGAGCCTGCTCCAAAAGAGTTAAGCATTTGCTTGCGCTTAGTTGTTTGACGTTGGATGGATGTAAAGATGACAATAACAAACCGTGAACCATCTAAAAAAAAATCCATAAAACGAAATACAAATTCAAAGCAGAGCAACACGGACCTCCAAATAGAGAGAGGTAGGATCAGGTGCCTAGGATGAGTGAGCAACCTCTGCTGACCGGCCACACCCGCCGTGTGCTCTTTGTCGTAATCGGGAAAAAATTGTAAAAAGTCCGTAGATAATTAGGTGATTTATTATGGTCTAACAATTAGTATGAAATACGTCAGTCAGCATGCGAACCAGTGGAAGTTTGTATTAGCTGACAAGGTCGTTGTATCGACCATAGAACTTACAAAAAGATGACTTCAAACGAGACTGTTGATAGTCCTGTTTTATAAACTTGTTTGTCAGTAGCTTGCATCGTCTTAGAAACTGTTAATACGAAGAGCATGCCCTTGCGTATCGAATCAACTGAGAGACAAAAATACTATATACAAGTGATCGAGGTATATTGCTACATAAGTAAGGAAAGTTGACTATAGAAAAATTGAAGTCGGCGGGTTTATCATAAAGTACTGTTGTTAGGTTAACATCAATGTCCATGTCCAGTAAAATATCCAAATATGAAACAGATGACCCAGACTCTGTGGT
Organism: Magallana gigas; assembly: GCF_963853765.1. Taxonomy (NCBI): domain Eukaryota; kingdom Metazoa; phylum Mollusca; class Bivalvia; order Ostreida; family Ostreidae; genus Magallana; species Magallana gigas. The sequence goes on along the minus strand of NC_088855.1, from coordinate 2,279,274 downwards.
ATCTTTTATTTCAAATTCACTAGGATATATTGAGTCGACATAAGTATGGAAATAACAATTGTTAATTAATAATACGTCGTCGATATACCTGAATGTTGAGTTGAAGGCCACAACGAGTGTTTTATTTTTTTCACGTTCAAGTTTTCGAATAAATTCTGCTTCATAAAAATACAAATATAGATCTGCTAACAATGGGGAACAATTAGTACCCATGGGAATTCCAACAGATTGTTGGAAGACTTGATTTCCAAAAACTACATAGATGTTGTCTATCAGAAACTGAAGCATATTTTTAATGTCAACTTCAGAGTACTTGTTTGTCAATCAGAATGGTTTTAAATAAAATATATTTTTTTAAAATCCCAATGACAAGGTAAGCATTTTTGCGACTTTCATTTTTACTGAAGAAACAACTGTTGATGATATCGAAAAGCCTATATTTTAATTTGTCATGGGGAAATGTTATATAAATCATTGAAAAAATCGTACGTTTTGATGCTACTGATTTTGGTAAGATTTTGTGCCCTCATTTAAGAGTAGCACATTGATGAAAAAGTTTTCCTGTCACTGTTTTCTCTCTGATACGTCGATCAGTAGAAGAATTTTCAAATTCATTTCTTATCATTTCTAATCATTTTTAAATCATAAAATGTGGTGTCATTGATCAAAAATGTAATTAAGTAAATGAAGCGGCGTGAATGAATACAAAACAACAGCAATAACCAAAATGAATGCGACTTCAGCTGATGCAAATTGAGTTATTTAATGGATTACACACAAATAAAGAGTTGAAACCTGAACTGGCTGAATTAAAAAAGGCTTGTGATGTTATAAACTGGCTTTAATGTGAGTAAGCTTGTATGAATATGCAACTGGACATACCCGTGCAACAGACGCGATCTTGGACGAAAATAGTTGATATGTCGAGAAATGATTGTGTGTAAGCGCGAATTTTGTAAATGTTGCTATAACTATGGATGACTAGTGAGGTAAATGTACCTAAATGATATATCTGCAGCTTTGAATACGCAGAAGAAGTTGATGCACTTTTCATATTTTGCTTCACGATGCTTATTCTGATGGAAGACCATTCATGAACTTGTTTAATTTAAAACTCATCGTTAACAAATTTAAACTGCAATGGTATCTTGAAAGTGTATGGTTCTATGTGTTCGATATAATTATTCGTGGGATTTGGACAGCCAGCCTCACCGTAATGTTGATCGTTGTGATCCCGACCAGACGAATCAGGAGAAGACGCTAAATTTTCTATTTTGTGAATTAAATAATGTGTATTATTTATTTTTGAAGGTTGTGCGTTTAATTTTTTATAGTTTAAAAGTGGTATTTTGTTTGCTTACAATTCAACAGACACAACTTTACATCTTGTTAATTTATTTTGGAAATATCCGTTCTATAAATAGTGTTTGTTCAGATCAGTTGAATAAGTAGATCTCATCAAACGAATAAATATTATAAGTGATAGAAATATCGTATTCTTTTCACTCGTCGTTAGAATAAACTTGTTAAGAAGGAAAGAATAAAGAATTACAACATTGCAACATTGAAATAAAACATAAAAAAATAAAATATAGTTTAATTTACAATTTACAATACCCTAGACCGGTGATTTAAAATGATATGTGCTACAACAAAATTGCTATACGTATGTTCATATAAAGGTGGTACAGACTCCAGATCTAAGGTGTTGACTGATTCGTTCATCTTTAAAATTGTCAATATAAGAGGATTTAGTTTGAGCGAATGCTTTCTTGTTAGTTTCTCATTATTTTATGCCCCTTCAATGCAACATGAAAGGTCAAAGCGAAAAAGAGATGACACAAACGATTTAGTTTGTTTTTTCTTACAACTTAAAACTATCAAATAATATTTAAAAAAAAATTACTTCTGTTGTATATAATAGGCTAGGATTTACATGCATCAGTAACGTAAAGTAAGGGTGGTTACAGACTCCAGATATGAAGTGTTGACTGATTAGTTTATCTTGTAAGTGATCCATAGAAGATGATGGGGCTCGAAATAATGATTTCTTGCTACATGAAAGGTAATAGTAAAAAAACAGATGAAAAAACGATTTCGTTTGCTCCCTCATACATCGTAATAAAATTTACTTCCGTAATATAGGGTATGTTTTTTATATTAACATGCATCATCAACGTCATTTCCGGGAAGTAAGGGCAACAGTATTTCTCCAAGGAATGTAACAATGTTAACAAGAGTGATACTAATTTTCCTATTGTTCGTCTTAATTACTTTGGGTAAGTATATCTTTTATTGATTTTTTGTTGTTTTGTTTTGTTTTTATTTTACTCTGAATTTGACAAGACTTTATTTCGGCGATTGTATGTCCTCTTGTTTTAAAAATCTGAATACCAACCCCCTCTGAGAGAGAGAGAGAGAGAGAGAGAGAGAGAGAGAGAGAGAGAGAGAGAGAGAGAGAGAAAGAAAGAGAGAGATTTGAATTGTTTAAGGGCAAATATGTTTATCCAATTTAAAGGCCATCAGTGACCTAGAAAGTTTTACACCGCTACAGCAGATATGGCAAGTCAGGGAAAGAGCTTACTCAGAAGCAGTGTAAATTTTAGAACGTGTTATCAGCATTAGCTTGCATCCTACACATGTTCCTTCGTGGCAGACGGAACTGATAAGATTTCACTGCAGTGATTGTTGATTATTCATACTATTGTAAAGGAAAAACACTGTTAAAGCTAGTTAATTGTTTAATACACAGTTCTAATATATGGAGCTCGGGGTACACTTGTAATATAGAACAGCCATTTGTCTCCATACCCACTCTCAACATTTAATATATGTTTGAGCCTTATAAACCCTTTCGCCCCTTTTACTGTGTGGTCCATTTGGTTCATTCCAGAGACAGACAGCCAGAAAATTCTTGTACTGTAGGCTTGGTTACCAAATGCTATTCTTTTATCATAAAACAAGTTCATAGTATTATTAAAACTTTCCACATAGTATGTGTCCTTCGCTACAACATAAACCTCTGGATATTTGTAGAGGTTGGAACTTAAAATAACATCAAGTAGTAACTTTTCTGTGAATTTCTGTACAAGGGCCAGTCTTGATGGTTTGTAATTGTTGTCTTTTTTATATCCTGCAGAATGATAGCACTCAGAGTGGTTATTTTTGTAGTGTTTAACTATGTTCACTGAAACCTCTTCAATGTTTTGGATTTTACTCGCAGTTTCTTAATACCCAGTGGCAGTGGGTCGCAACAGGCTCGAATCTGTCGTATTGGTGTTGAGACCAACTTTTGCCTTCCAAATACGCTGGTCCACTTGAGGTTTTTTTCATTTTTTCTTTGATTGGCTTCACTCCATGCAAGAAATCGTTTTGTTAACTTGTCCATTCAAAACTTACGAATTTGTTAATGTATAAGTTTCTGTCATGAATGTGGATGTTAGTGGCTATTCCTTGATCTTCTGGACATTTATAAATTCTCTCTTCCAATTTTATCTTGTTTCTGTATATCATCTTGTTTGGTCACATTTTCACACTTGCTGACTCTATGCGTCTTTTCACAAATTTCAACCACACTTAGATATTTTGCGTATTTACGCTATCCGTGACGGGTATCCGTCATCATATCGATTCCATCCTCCGTCTCACCTTGACATTCTACATATCCCCACAGAGTCATATTCTTCTTCTATTTAGTGTGATTACACTTATTTCTATTCTTTTGGTGTATAAGGCCAATTTTTGCTCCTTTGACAAATCTGGTATAATGAACTGGTAACATAGCACTGCAAGCAAAGCCATGCGTCTCTCTTCTGTTCACTTGCTATTCAATATTAGGAAGAAAGGGTGAAAAGGACCACGACAAACTGTGAGTTTTGTTTGAACTGCAGTTTAACCTCACTGCTACAACATGTCCATTTTCATTCACTTTTTTACAGGCAAGATCCCATAACTTACTTTGGCGTGTTTTCCACAACTTAGACTAAACGTTTAAGTGATGTTTTAGCTGCAGAAATATTTTTTGTTTGGTCTCCTTTTCTGGAACTTGGATGTAAGTGTTACATTGCAGTTTTTTATGGTGTACATCGCTTATTTTTTTAAGACTTCTCCAAAATAGTTTCAACGATTTTTCAATAACGTCTGTATTATTTACAAGATGATCTAATTGGCTGACTAATACTTCTGAACATTATTAAGAAGTCCAAGTATTAAAGTGTTTCTTACTTATTCTCCTGGAATGGATATTTTAAATAACGGTGGATGGTGTAGTAGCTTTTATACTCAGAACTTTTCAGAGAGAAAATAGTTACTATACTGTAATGTTTGCTGATCATTATGGAATGTTTAAATTTAACAGAGACAGGGGTCAGATTATAAATTTAAGTTTTTTGTTATGCTTTTGCGGAAATATTGTTTTGTTTTTTATGACCAAACATAAAAATGTTAAACATCTGGGCCCCGTTTCTCAAAAAGGCCTACGTCCAGGCGTAAGCTTAGTCCGGACTAAATCAGGGAATAAACCTCAAAACCAGACTTAGTTGCGTTTCACAAAAAGGCGGAAACTTAGTCCGGACTAAATTTGGGTTTGAATCTATGCCTGCTAATGGGTAGGCTTAAGTCCTTAGTCTGTGCACAAAAGCGAGAGTTTTCTCTCTCAGGCAAAATGTACAGAGAACTTTATTTTTTGGTTTGTTTTATGTGTTATTAAAGAACACATTCACATTTATTTAAATATTTGTACATGTACATTTAACTTAAAAAATACCTATTGTTTGATAAGTGTTTCTATTTCTAAATAAATTAAAATTAAATCAATTTGATAAATATTGGGCTCACCTTATTAAACTTATGTAATATACATTACTACTTGTAATGAAATTTACCTTAAGTGTGAAGAATGGGTATACCACGATAAATGATATAAACACAATAATTGAATAGATGCTTTATTTCTAAATAAAACATGTATTCCCCAACAAGATAGATGAATATAAGTACGAATAGATTATTGATTTTTTTAATCAATACCCAGTAAACATGAACTAGAATTTAATTTTTCTAATCAAATTTGAACCTGTGAAACGAAACTGATTTCAAAATTATGAATAAGAGCAACTCAAAACGTTTACATTTGTAATTTGTCCTTGTGTGTGGTTGTTTGTTCTTTACCTATACATGTATTACTGAAAACTTTACAACACGTTTGCATTCTCATTTTCATTTTTTTACTCCCAGTATCTTTACAAAACTGTATGAAAGCTACATGTATTTTGGAATGTTTATGAACTCGCATTTAGATACAATCAATTTTTGTTTGTTAAAATATTACTTTAAAAAATGTTTTAGAAGCGTGCAGAGTATGCATCAATTTTATATCTGTTGACAAGCGTTTGTCATGGTTATCGAATGTTATAAAATTTCTCATGCACACCTTGAATTTTTGGAAATCAAATTCATTAATCTTATTAATTCTAGGATGAAGTGATAAATTGCGTTCATATTTAACATCGATCCTATTTCTTTTAAAAAAGGTATGGGGCACATGTACTATCAATGATCTTCGTGCATATTCATATGCATTGTTCATTTGTACTCATTTAATTGAACCGATCTTTAACTACTTGAATTTATGATAGTTTTGTTTCATCATATTTAAGATGTACGTATATCAGGGAATTTGTTTTTTATTTCGAAGTTGTCGACTTGCAATACAAAAGCGTTGTTTTAGCAGTTTTACAACAGTGTGCATCATTTACAAATTTAACTAGTTTGCATTTGTCATACTTATTATATAAAAAAATGTATACACCCACACCCCAATAACCCAAAGCAGATAGGGAAAACAGTAAAACTCACATGCACTTGTTAAAAGCGCAAAGATGCAAAATGTCTTTTCCGGAAGGGGATAGGGGATTTTTTAGATGCCTGTTCCATTAAACTTGTAAAAACCTTTTATTTATAAAATTTCTTTAAATAGGAAGGGTGTTCTTAGATAACTGCTTTTATATCTTTATTTTAATCAAGATACTGTATACAGGGATATTTTGGTCCCGTATAATTTCCGTCCTTCTACACATACACTTGTTAAAAGCGCATAGATGCAAAATGTCTTTTCCGGAAGGGGATAGGGGATTTTTTAGATGCCTGTTCCATTTAACTTGTAAAAAACCTTTTATTTATAAAATTTCTTTAAATAGGAAGGGTGTACTTAGATAACTGCTTTTATTTTAATCAAGATACTGTATACAGGGTTATATTTCCGTCCTTCTACACTTGCAAACAGTTTCACTCTGTCGTGACTTCGCCCAGTCACAGCTGTTACTTAAGTAACTTAACATTAGATATTAAAAATCAAACATAAATTCACCCGCTGACAACGAGGGTGAAATGATTGAAAATTAAACAGGGCGTATTATTCCCTGGTTATGGTGTATATAACTTTCAACCCCCCACCCCCCGAAAAAAAACAAATAAAAAAATCGATAGATTAAACCAAAATCAGGAAAGGGAGTTGGGGAGACCCCAGCCTCAAATGTTGATAATTCCTGTCTTGTTAATTGTTGACTATTAATACCTTTCAAAACTATTATTATTTGAATCGCAGAAAATCAAGATTAGTTTCCATGTCATTGTCTACATTCTTTCAACATTGGAACAGAGGATGGACAAGGTTCATGTAATATTATTTATACAGTAGATATTTTCGATTTCAGTTGGTTGCTGTTATACTCAGGGTCATATTATTTTCTATAAATAATATAGTGAATTGATAAAATCGAATAAAGCCTTATCCCAGCATCTGAAAATAAAGTGTATAGGCATTTGTTCTACTTTTATTAATATAAAATGTCATGAACAGCTTGAACTATACACATTCAGTTGTAAAGTATAACATGCGTACTTTCGGGTTCTACATGTATTATGAATTGGAAATTGATCCACCACATATAATCATAGCCTCAAAGAAAAACAAAATACGATATGCGCATGCTTAGTACTCAGCGGAGATGTCTAAGTTTTTAGACATTTAAACCCTAACTTACGCCTCTTTCAGAAATGCAACTTAGACCCGACTAAATATTGGCGAAACTTTGTTAGTCGGACTAACTTAGGCCCAGATTTACGCCTTTTTAAAAAAAAAAAAAACGGGCCCCTGATTCGTATTTCCCTTTCGCCATCAGTGCGGGAAATATCTTTCAGGAAATGATGAGGTTCAGACAGGGGTACTGATTTCAATGAACAAGTTTACCTTTCAACATGTCTCTGTTCTGATCAATGTCAAAGTGCATATTTTGATTTCATTTATTTCAAAAGTGAGATAAATGTGCCCAATCACAAACCTTTTTGCTTCTCTTTGACATTTGAGGGGCAAAGGAATTTTCTGAGCTTTTATAAATCAAGCATTTTTAAAGTTTGCATTAAAATTATAAATTTTGATTTTTGAAAAATTAATCAAAAATCAAATTGCTTACCTCTTGCGAGCGAATAGGTGTTATCAAAATATTATAACGTGTGTTACAAAATCAAACTTAGTTCACAATTTAACTTCAGTTAGATCAACATTGCTATCAATCTCTGTTATTTATGTGTCTGGTGTAGTCAAACATTCCTTCCCCGTTTAATAATAAGTTGTCTGTAAATTTAAGGCTCTTATTAAAGTATACTCTATACTTCATAATGTTCTGAGAATGGATGTATCAGAATTTAACATTTAATGCAAGGCTAATACGTACCTTATAAAAAAAATACTTCAAGATTTTTTAAGACAATTAGCAGCATGCAATTTTTCCCGAAAATCCCTTGGATTATTGCACATATATGAAAAAAAAACCCATTGATATGTTAAATAAGTACTGGTATCAGATAATGTTAATGGAAATTTAATGCTTTTTTTACAAAGTGCTTTATGATTCTTTACTATGGTTTAAATTGAATTTGTTATGATTTGTATAAACATACATGATATATGACTCTAAAGAATTTTCTTTTTTCCCTTAAAATATGGTGGAATAGAGTTTCAATGTTATGTAATGTTACATCTATTTTATTTTATTTACTTTTTTTTTCCAGCATTTGCCCAAAATAGGGAAATAGTCACAGGATGTATAGCCGGCAATGTTACCATGCAGTTTAAACCTGCATTGTTAGCTGGCAAAGAGGTGAAAACCTACGTATGGAACAAGGTCCGGGGCGTAAACAAAGATCCAAGCTTTGCCAAGTTTGAACCTAGCGATTCATTAAAGCTTCAGATATATTTTAATGAAGAGCACCAGGTTCAGAATCGATTATTTCACTATCCCGAGGAGCCTGCTACGTTATATCTCACGAATTTAAGGAAAAGTGATCAACAGCAGTACACCCTAGTTATCAGCTATGTTGATTATGTTGGAACACCCACAGATTGGATCATAGACCTACAAGTACAAGGTATGTGAACTCTGTTGGAACACCCACAGAATATATTATAGACCTAGAAGTACAAGGTATGTGAACTCTTTTGGAACCCCAACAGAATATATAATAAACCTTGATGTACAAGGTATGTGAACTCTGTTGGAACATCCACAGAATGGATCATAGACCTACAAGTACAAGGTATGTTAACTCTATTGGAACAGCCACAGCATGGATCATAGACCTACAAGTACAAGGTATTTGAACTCTGTTGGAACACCCACAGAATATATTATAGACCTAGAAGTTCAATGTTATTTGGACTGTTCAATGCAAACTCTGTTTTATTTAGAAATATTTCAAGTTGGTTTTCATTTCGGCATATTCACTACGAGTATCTGTAGTAATGCAGAGTGGTACAAGAACACTTTAGATTATGTATGACATGTGTATATATTTAATTGGACTGTCATAAAATAACTTACATAACAAACCTTTCATAAAAACAAGTAGCCTTCATGTAACATTAATACGAACATTATAGAGTATGTATTTATATCGATGCGAAATGATAAATAAGTGACTTGTTTCAAAGTATTATTTTTTTAATACAGTCTCCCTCCTCAAGGGGATTTCTATTTTTAATTTAATCAAACTCAGAATAGACAAACTCAGGGTTGACTACGATAAGCATCCATAAATATGTTTTTAACTTCGAATGAATACTACATGTATATAGTCATAATTATTTAAAATTAAAAAAGAAAACACTAAGAAGTGTTTCTGAACGTATCAGCAAACTTGATTATTTAAGTCTTCAATATTGCTTTTTAAGTGATTAAGCTCTTGGAAAAAAATAATTATTTAGAGATTCTTTTTTTTTCTCAGTGTCTTTTTCAATTATGCTTTACATTCAAAAAGATATATTTATCTTCAGAATAAGGTACTTAATTGTGTTGAATAAGGACTCACTAACCACATAACTCAACGATGCATCCTCAATTAAGCTCAAAAGATCAATTGGTGCTGCAAAAACGTCATATAAATAAAATCATATGAGATACAGCATCTTTAATCATGTTATTTTATTTATATTTCTTTATCTAACTCGTTAAAATCCATGTATATGTATTCGTTTGGTAATCATCGCAAATAGATACACTACATGTAGTTTAACTCGATGGATAAAACAAATACAAACCTACACAATGACATATGGCTATTTATTTGTTAGTCGTGTTCAGCTTTTATAACCTATAATATGTCTTTAACTGTGCATGTTTTGTTGTTGTGTTTAAAATAAATTATAAATCATTTTACATAGAATTGTTTTATACTATTTTCATGCTGATACGTTTATAGACATCACTAAATTGCTATTTATGATATTCTACATATGTATAATCTCTTAATATAAACATTAACCTGTATGCAGTATACATGTAGTTTTTATTGTAGATGTTTGTTTTGAAAAACCCAAAGAAGTTGGCAAGTGTGCAGCATCAACTTGTTACACAGGAGAAAATGGGGTACTGAAGGTAAATTGTTCTCACTTCATCCTTGTGATATGTATTAGAACCTTTGATAAATAATTATCCATATGTGTTCTATGTTTTAAAGACGAATGTGATATAAAAGGTATACTTACTAAAGTTTTAAAATATCTCTTGATATTTTTTATGATTTTTCTCATTTACATGTTGTAAAAAAGTCTTAATGGAGAAGGGTGACGACCACCAAATAGTGTACTGATGGACACTATTAACGTAAAGTCATAGCCTGATTACGTGCCCTTAAGTTTTACAAAAGTGATTGTAGCGTTTCAATTTTATTTTTCCTCACTTTGTGGTTAAAATGTCTAAATTTTTTGTCAAAAAGTTCAAATTTCGTACACATGCACCTAACTATTTATGTATTTTTTTCTATATGAAAACATAATTTTCAAAACCCTGCTACTCTGCCATGAACTAGTTTAACTAAGTTTTGGGGCGTAAACAAATGAAAATTCCAATCCTAAAATATAAATTTAACGTCTATTTGACTTGTACAATCTGTTATCTTCACATAGTCGCTATATTTACCAAGAATCTAACAAATCAACGGGAAATCATGCAGGAAAAACTCATCTTTGTAATTCTGCCTCATAATATGAATTGATCAAGTGATAAGAAAATAAAGCACACATTAAAACCACTATGTTTAACTGATTGAATGGTAGAACTCACTAGTATTTATTGATCAGACTTAACAGTGAAACAACTAAATCATGGTTAGAATAAGACCACACCATATGAACTCCAAACGCATAAATCCAGATAGGAGTATGAAACCCTGGACCACGCATGTTTATATCCAATAGAACCCTTTGATAATTTTTTGTTTGGGAAAATTTGGTCATTTTAAAATAGGACTCTCATAATGTGGATATTTAGTAGGTAATGGACTCTTTGACCCTTGAGAAAATTTAAACAGAAATGAGCTGATATATCATCAGGTGCATCTTAAAGTATGAACAAAAATTCATGATCATTGTAAATGCAAAACAAAATTGCTGACCCATGATAGCAAAGAACAGGTAATGAATGGGTAAAAATTGCTTCAGGCAACAATTTTTTATTTATCATTTTGTATTTAACAAAATAAATACTGTTGCAAACTGGGTTTTTATTTTCAATCTCAAAGGATATGCAATCTTTTAATTGATACAAATACGTTATACGCCTTATACCGGTAATATTTAAAAATGAAGAACAAATAGTTGGTATATCTTTTAAATTAAACCATAAAATGTAGTACCCCAATTTATTTTTATTCTATTATTGGCCAATCACCAGTTGGTAAGAGACAATTGATTCTACCGATTAATCGATTATGATTTTTATCTACACTAGTTCTACCTCAGTCTCTAGAAAATGTACTTGTTCTATGTAATAAGTACAAATATTTAGGTTGGTCTGGTACAATTTATGTTTTATTGAATTCAGTTTTTATGACAAAGAAATGAACTTTAAGTATTAGTTACACCTGGTTGTTTTTGTGTTCTCAATTAGACCCCTGATAGCACAGAGCTGGCAGTGAATGGATATAAACAAGTGAATGTGTGTGATGACAATACTTCAGGCAACTACTCATGCTGTAATACGGCAGGAACCTGTCTTGTTCAAGACTTCCTAGAACCAATGGGTAATTAAGTTCACTCTATACTTTCTGAAATGATTGTGTACGAATCTGTATAAATTTGTTAATTTATTTGCTCATTCTTCTATGGCTTGAATGTTTTGGTGAAGGGGTAGTTGTCTTAATTTTAATTAGCAAGTATAAAACACTATATCGGTTCGTATCATACCAGTGTCAAACGGCATTTTTGCACTGTTTAAAATGCAGTATCGTAAAAATCCATAAATACCAAATGATAGATCTTTACCTAGAGAGTATACAAGCACTTTTGTAATTGATGTATCAAACCTTACAGGTAACATATTTACCATTGAAAAATTAGCAATCCCATTGAAAAATTCAGTTAGATTTTAAAAATCATATCGTAATTTTCAATATCATGAAAGAATTAATTAAATATTGCAGGAAATTCTGTAAATTGTATCATACAATTGTTTTAATTATGGATTTTTGTTATTAGGAATTTATCTATTAGAGATAAATAGCTTATCTGTCAGGTGCGGTGCATCAAATGTAAAGGCGATCAGATACTATCTAGGCAATGGTCTATCATTTGATGTACATGTATATGCATTTTTTGCGAAACTGCTTCTTAAGCGGGTGCATACATGCACTGGCATATTTATCCGCGTAATAACTGCGATTAAAATTTTTGCAGCGTCTGCTTTGCATTATCTGTTGAAATATACTTCAAATATTTTTTTTCTTCAAATTTGATGATTTGTTTTTGGTATTTCACTACTATTTATCTTAATAATAAGCTCTCTATTTTGGATTGTTATTATGTGCTAATTTTTCTTCCTACCATCTGATATTTTAACGCCAGTGTAACTGTTTTTATCACCTCGATAAGTAAAAACTTCCGTGAAAAGTAGGTCTTCTGGTTATACAAAGTATATTTTGAAGTCTGATATCTAATACAAACAATTTTATCTGAAAATATTCTTACCAGTTGTTTGGACAACCCTTGATAAACAATTAAGTAGTAACAAATTTAATGTTTATCAACAATACTTTCTTGATCTTAGGATGCTTATGTATGTCTCAGGTCATGATTTGTCAGTACGTTGATATATGTCCATTTGCATGAATAGTTGTTAACACATATTGCGCTGTTGGCGCAATGACTCATCTTCTCTCTGAATAGTACACTTTTACTTTACATTCATATCTATTTCATTTATCTATATTTCAAAAGTGTAAGAATAATATGTGCATCTTGTTTTTGATATCATAACTATACCTTTTTTTCAGCTCGTCTCCTAATTTTTGTGATCGGCTTCGGCCGATCACTGTTGTGTCCATATGAGGCATCCGGCAAATGCTTCCACGTGCGCACACATTCCGCTTGCAAAAGTAGTTCTTATAAAATTTTGAAGTTTGGTTTAGTATTTATATAACATTTTATTCAGTTTTATTTCAATTCATTTACCTTAAGAGATGCAAACATACATAAAATTCAGTTCGACCTGTTAATTCAAGAATAAACATTTTGTCTCACGCGTAAGAATTTCGGTCGAAAGATTCATTCAGTAATGCAGTTGACCTCGATGAACTGACCTCAATCATAAGAAGATGCTCCATGAACTGACCTCGATCTATTAATGTTGCATAATAGAAGCTAGAAAAACGGCTTGATTTATAAACAAGGTTACGTTATAATGCGACCTCAATAGCAAGTTATGATGGCATTCAATGTTTTTCAGTCGCATTCAATTATTAGGTCTTTCCACCTTTCAGGTGAAAGCCCTTTTGTTTACTTTATGTTTTTAGGTCTTTCTACCTTTCAGGCGAAAGACCTCTTGTATTTCTTATGTTTTTTATTATCATTTTTCTCCTCTATTTTCCACAGGAAAACTTTTTTATTTCAAAAGATATTGAAACAAATTCTTCTTTATGTGATTGAACTCTGAAACCATAAGAGATAGAAGCTTGGAACTTTTACCAATTTTTTCAGTACACTTAAGGTTCTTTAATCTATTCATACCAAAAGGATCTGAGGCCCCCTTCTAGTAGTTATTGCCCCTGAAAGTATTTAAATTTCTATAAAATCACTTCCAACTTTTTTTTACAATTATCATAGAGACTTCAGACCACTTGGGATGGAAGCGTCTACCTTGACCGATCAAAATGACATAAAGGTCAAAGGTCAAGGTCATTTGGAAATCTCTTAATTAATGAGTTTTTAGATCTCTTTTGTGTAGGGTGGTAGAAAAAAAATGTTCATGGATGTAGTAGGACATCATAAGACATTTCAAAATATAACCCTTAAACCCCTACCATGAAACAATTATAGAGTTATTGCTCCTATTGTAAAAATGCTTGTTATCGCTACTCCTCACTAACTGTTAGAGATAGAGACTTGAAACTTTTACTAATATATTCAGTACAATTAGACGTTCCTTCAATCTATCATACCGAAAGGGTCCAAGACCCACCATAACTTCAATAACTTCTACCAGTTATTGTCCCTGAAAGTTTGGAACAATCCATAAAAACACTAATAACTTTGAAATCAATAATCATAGAAACATCGGACCACTTGCATAATTAATCTTTTGACACTTTTTTAAATAAAGTAACGCATATTAAAAAATACTTTATTCTAATGCAGCAATCTTATTTCAAACATAAAACACAATGAGGTGGAAAGACCTCTAATTGTTCGAGAATAATTAGTCTACTAGTTTTAATACAACTCTTTCTTTGTATACGCTTAATAAAATGCCCTTTGAAGAGCCCTACTCAGTATTCCGAAGAAAAAGAAGATACATTAACATTTAATAATTACGTTAAAAATATAAAACTAGACAAGGAGTTCACGAATGGCTTTCCCCAAATTTATTTCAAAATTAAATTTGTTGACGGTTTATAATGATGAAATTATGGTGTACAGATTCAAAGTATTCTATATTATGTAAAAATACAGTACTTTTAATTATTTTTTTTTAAAATCAAACTGATCATGTTGATTGCTTCTAGCTATCAATTTATCATTATTGCGGATCATTTCTTTAAAAGGAATACTTTTTCCACCATTTGTCCAAAAGAAGGAAGCTGTCAGAGGATGTATAGCTGGCAATGTTACCATGCAGTTTAAACCTGCATTGTTAGATGGCAAAGAGGTGAAGACCTACGTATGGAACAAGGTCCGGGGCGTAAACAAAGATCCAAGCTTTGCCAAGTTTGAACCTAGCGATTCATTAAAGCTTCAGATATATTTTAATGAAGAGCACCAGGTTCAGAATCGATTATTTCACTATCCCGAGGAGCCTGCTACGTTATATCTCACGAATTTAAGGAAAAGTGATCAACAGCAGTACACCCTAGTTATCAGCTATGTTGATTATGTTGGAACACCCACAGATTGGATCATAGACCTACAAGTACAAGGTATGTGAACTCTGTTGGAACACCCACAGAATATATTATAGACCTAGAAGTACAAGGTATGTGAACTCTTTTGGAACCCCAACAGAATATATAATAAACCTTGATGTACAAGGTATGTGAACTCTGTTGGAACATCCACAGAATGGATCATAGACCTACAATTACAAGGTATGTTAACTCTATTGGAACAGCCACAGCATGGATCATAGACCTACAAGTACAAGGTATTTGAACTCTGTTGGAACACCCACAGAATATATTATAGACCTAGAAGTTCAATGTTATTTGGACTGTTCAAAGCAAACTCTGTTTTATTTAAAAATATTTCAAGTTGGTTTTCATTTCGGCATATTGACTACGAGTATCTGTAGTAATGCAGAGTGGTACAAGAACACTTTAGATTATGTATGACATGTGTATATATTTAATTGGACTGTCATAAAATAACTTACATAACAAACCTTTCATAAAAACAAGTAGCCTTCATGTAACATTAATACGAACATTATAGAGTATGTATTTATATCGATGCGAAATGATAAATAAGTGACTTGTTTCAAAGAATTATTTTTTTAATACAGTCTCCCTCCTCAAGGGGATTTCTATTTTTAATTTAATCAAACTCAGAATAGACAAACTCAGGGTTGACTACGATAAGCATCCATAAATATGTTTTTAACTTCGAATGAATACTACAGTACAGCTCACGAGTATCCCGACAAAAACACCGACCACCGTGTTTGAAAGTCCACGCTGAGCGTGGAAGTGTCGGTACCTTTGATCTATTGTTCTCTGTTACGGCCTCGAAACGAGAAAAAACACGGTGCGACACGGTGCAACGCGATGCAACACGGACAGTTACACTGTGAAACACGCGGTATTTACCTGTAAAAAAAAAAAGGAGGATTTAGGAATAAAACTTATAAAGAATAAAATATTTATTGATGTACGTAAGAGAATCAAAGAAAAAGACAAAGAAATAGAAATAAATAGAATGTTTATGCACGCAATTTTCAGACGTATGCGATTGACACGGTTGATTTTTGTTAATATTAAAAATCGATATCCCCCACATGAAGGTTTGATCAATAAAAACACTAACACTTTCTTTTCCTTTTTAAAATTCAAATAAACGGTTCCATAAGTTTTTGTTTCAGTCCATTTTTAAACGTAGTAGTAATCATAGTTACTGTAGTTTGGCAGTTTCAATAGTGCATAGAACCATAACTGTGATCTTTTCTCACTTATACTCTATTCAACGATAACAAATCTAACGGGTTGTTGAAAACAAATGTACTTTCTCTAAATAATATAATTAAACAGCTTTATATCTAATATATTTTCAAATTTTCTTTCTTTTATACATATGTGTGAAGTACTTGTCCATGTACATAGTAGTACCGCACGGTACATATTCATAGCGCTAAGAATCCGTGGATCTTGATACTTGATAATTTTTTATTTCATCTTTATAGCAACTTGAGTTTAGAAATTATTTGTGTTCCAAGAAACTACTCAGTATTGCATTAATTACTGTTTGATTGTTTAATGATCGTCATATGAGAGAGAGAGAGAGAGAGAGAGAGAGAGAAAGAGAGAGAGAGAGAGAATACCAGTATGAGTTTAATTTAAGTACATTTTACTTGTAATTCAGTGTAATAAGTTAGATTTATAGTTTCCATTATATTGAACCCCTTTCCCAAAATTTGCAATAGAATATATGCAGTCAGGGTCCACGTGCTATCCCTGTCAATCAAATCAGCCCGCGCGATAGACCACGTGCTCCTTCCATGATATGGAAAAAATGTCGTTCTATTGTTTTTTAAGTCCACAAAATAGAAAAATGTTTAACAATGAAGTATTCAGTGTTTGAAATGTTTAGTTTCTTCATTCTTATACTGCATGCATGAGGGTTGGGATATTACGTTGTAAAATCTCTCTCTCTCTCTCTCTCTCTCTCTCTCTCTCTCTCTCTCTCTCTCTCTCTCTCTCTCTGTGTACTTTTGTGCAATCATTTTAGAATTATAAGAGTTCTATTTGTATAAATTTAATTCATTTATTTTAGATCCATGGTTTTAATAACGATTTCAACACAATGACTAAAAGTTTGTAAAGTTCACGATGTAATAAGATTTTTCGTTAAAATTTCGACGCTATTTCACATCAATAAAGTTGTGTTTATTCTAAATGCTTGCAAAAAGTTACTGGTATTATCTCATTCATCTTTTTAATCAATCAGGTTTTTTTTGTACATACATGTATGTGTACCCGGTAAATAATTTAATTTCTTATCGCAAGTTAATACTTTGTGAAATTCCCGCATTTATAGAGTTGCTGAATTGTTCCCCGGATCAACGCGCCGATAGTCTTACGTTTAGTTGTTTATGTACATATCTACAGACAATTTTTTTGCTTGTTAGAGATTAGGAAAAATCATTGAACTAATAAAGTAGAAGTAAGATATATTCAGACCATACCCAGCAGGCATACGACGTTGTACCAACGTTGAAAATACGTTGATCATGGTTGACGACGTTGATCAACCAAAATACAACGTTGTGCGACGTTGAAGAAAAAGACGTTATCAACATGACAAATTTTCAACGTTAGTTAGACGTCAGATATTCTGACCAATATCGACCAAATTTCTCATACATATATTTATAAAATTGTATTTTTCATAATTCCGTGTAATTATTGAATTCTGTAATTTGTGGGCATAAAAAGTGAAAAAACATCATCAGTGATGGCAAAAAATCGCACATGTAAAGAATTTACATGTATGCGGAAAGCGCGCGATAGGCATTGATCTTGTAACCCCCCCCCCCCCCCAAATATCTACACAGCTTGAAATGATTTAAGTAACTTTATGAATCATTTATATATATAGTGTTAATGAATAAAACTGTTGATAGTGAAATAAATTCAGTTATGACGAAAGTTAGCGCATGTAAACAAATTATGCGGCAAGGTGCGCGATAGCCATTGATCTATTGCACATCCTCCATATCTGCTCAGCTTGAAAGCGCATGCTGGACAGACAAGTATTAATTACTGGCGCGAACAAATTACCGCGCCAACTGAAACAAAGAACCAGTGTCCAGCTGGGGATAAGATATCCTAGCTGGGAAGCCATTTTGAACGCCATTCCAAACTTGAGACCGTGAGGAGCAGCATTTATAAATTCTACATCGACCTATAATACAAGGACATTTTGGATTTCATCCTCTAAAATAGTAAAGTAAGTGTTTCTTTCAATTATATAATGCATGTTGTATAATGTTTTTATTTTTTTCCAAGCTAGAAAAAAATGCTTAACCGCATGGCGCGTGTTTTTGAATTCACCACTAACGAACAGAGAATGCATGTAAAAATTGATCGATCTCTAACTTACATTAGTCTAATAATATCAAAGTATTGTTAGCCTTGAAAATGTCTTTAAGTTTTTGGTGTTTTTTGTGGTGTTTTTATTTTTATTTTTCACCACTAACGTTAGTAATGTTATGTACGATAGTTCACACGTATCACGAATGACTCTTTGGACGAGTTAACTAAGAGAATTTCCGATTTACGTACAAGTTAACAGAAGAGTGAAACTATAAATAGAATTGGGATTTTATTGTTGTCGTTGATCTTTGGTCTCCAACATAACGATGCAAGTTTTAATACTCAATAAGTGTACCCAGGCAACTGATCGAAGCCGTTTTGTAATACAGTATATAGAAAGTAATAATCTTATCTTTTACCTTCGATGGTCTTTAAAGGAAAACAATAAATCCTTTAACACTAACAGTCCATATTCAATTCACAGTATTGAAGACAGTACTTTAGGCCTAGTATATAAGTATTTATATTTGTAATGATTATGATGTTAATATTAACTCAAAGTGATGATATTATTTATAATGGTTAATCAATACAAACAATAGAAACAAAAACTAGCTGCACGTGCATGTATTTTTTTGTTCTATTTAAGACATGGCCTATCTCAGAAACTGGAGACGGTACAATACATTTGTTCATGCGCTTGCACAATCAAGCAGCAGTGAAAATTACCTTTCCCATGACCGAAGAAAGTGAGTACAGTTAGATGTGTTACAAATTTTCAATTCAAGGGACCTTTTATGAGACTAGAATTTTTGCTTATGATGCCTTGGGTGTTAAATGTTTAATACTTAGTTATATTCTGTTTCACAGGATTTCAGAGAAGAGTCCTCTACCTTCTTGTTGAAATAAGAGACCTTCTTAAGAGTCCAGTAACAACAGCTTCAAATACAGAAGACGTTGATCTTGTTACCATAGACTCAGAAGAAGGATTTGAAGCCTTAGACAGAAGACTTGAAAACAGGGACTTTAAAGCCAGCTTTGTAAGTAATTGAAAATAGATGTAAATTGTCATGTTTCGTGTAGAATTATGTTGTATTTTTATATACATACTATACATAATGGGCCTGCCTTATGTGCCAGCGGGCAAGAAGAGGTTAGGTGAGGTGAGGTGAATATACATAAACTCTAAATTCTTGATCAAATGAGGGGAATTATTCTTCAAGTTAAATCACAAGAAGTAACCCTCAAAGATTTTCTCTAACAGTCAGGAATTATTACAAAAAAAATTAAACCTTTGGTGCTGGACTCAGGTTTTTTATTCTCTTGATATGACACAAAATGACTGAAATGCAGAATTAAAATTAGAAATTGTGTATAGAATGAATATAATGTTCTCCTTTACTATACATTTGAGCATTGAATCATTATTTTATGAAAGATATTGTATCATAACAATAGCGGTGTGTGCATACAAATTTTCATAAATAACTAATGCGCATTATAAAATTTGTATGCACACACCGCTGCAGTTATGAGACTATATCTTTCAAAAAATAATGATTTAAAGCTTATATTTACATTTTTCTAACTTTATGCTTTGTCTGCAAATGTGATTTATATGTCAAAATTTCTATTTTATTCTAAGGATAAATTCAAATTAATGGAATAGCCATTGTAACAGCCACAAGCGTGAACTTTGATTCTCGCTTGTGACGTTGCATTTTACAGCGTTCAAAGTTTGTTATGTCACGGTTAAACTCGTCATTTTAACCTTTGAGTTCCGTTTGTGTGTTACGGTCTTATTACTTCAGTATCTTTTCACACACTTTACATGCAAAAAATATTTGGAATGTAAATTTATATATTGCAGTAACACTACAAAGTATGAATGAAAATGAACAATTGCATTTCAGAAATTCTTGCTTCAAAAGATTGGAGGTACAGATGGTACTGACCACATGAAGAAAGCAATGTTAAGGTAAATAAAGAATGATGTTACTGAATAATTAAAGATCATTTATTGAAAAAATCAACGTATGACATTGTATTCAGAGTGATATGAAATACTAAGTATTTGAAGTATGACATATTTCAATTTATTTTCAGAACTATGACAAACTCGTACATGGCTGGTCTAAACATGAAGGGAAAACGGGGAAAGAAAGCTTTTGGTTCCTCCCAACTCTACCTCCTTATAAAAGGTAAAATGTTTTCTGATTTTTACTACTGTCAAATTTCTCATTTGTAGTACATGTAGATTGAAACAATTAAAACATAATTTGATTAGTTGGTGCAGACGCAGAGTACTGTAGATTCCTCATTTTTCATGATTACTTCATTTTGCGATTCAATTATTTAATGCATCAAATTGCTAGAACACATAATTTTTATCATATATATTCATTAAATTTACACCTGCCAAAAATTAATAGGGAGATCATAAAATCCGCGAGATGTGCTTTTGGCAATTTTACATGGATATTAATTCCTTGTGTTTAATTAGGAATCTACAGTATACATCTATTTAAAAATGGTGTGTTATCTTTATGGCAATCTTATTGAAATTAGATCCCGTGATCTGCAAGGAAAAAGCCACTGGAGCAGATCAAAGGATCCAATTTTGGTTGAATTGTCTTTATGTAAAGAAAAATATATATACAGAGGAACATATACGGTATTATAAAGCACCTTAATGTCTGTTTCAGAAACTGTATTGACATCTCATACACAGTATACAGAATCAAAATTCAATGAAGATTTGGCTAAATTCCTAAAATATGCCCCGGAGCGTGTGGGAGGAGGTGGAAGAAGGAGAAGAGATTGACTGTTTTTCACGTTCACTTGACCAGAACTAATGATTTTACTCTTTTTCATCTTCTTAAACTAATGTTTTTGTGAAAAGCTGGCTACAGATGTGAGCTAGGTTATCCATCAGTGATTTTAAGTGATACTTTCAATTTATTTAACTGTTTCTCTCTTGAATAAATTGATTAATGATATTTGTTCTGGTGTCATGTTGTTCATAAAATAATCTGAGGCAAAATGATTCACTGCAATTAGCGAAAAAAAATCAGTGTTCAAGGTCAAACAGTTGTAGCATTTCAACCAAATATCAACTAAATTTAAACGTTGTAACAACGTCAGAAGACGTTAAATCAACGTTGAAACAACGTCAGATATCAACGTTGAATCAACGTCAAAATTTCAACGTCCATTCAACTTTCATATTCAACCAAAATTCAACGTCATTTCAACGTTGAGGCATGACGTTGTTTCAACGTTGAATCAACGTTGAAATGCCTGCTGGGTACACACGACGGGTTGTGATGAGTTACCAAACAGGTGTTCGCGGAAAGGTGTGAATAACGGCATCTCGAGCACCTGTTCAGACGTCCAAATATACACACAGTTAGTTGTAAATTCCAATGACACCTAACAAGACAGACAATAACACCTGTTGTGTATAGAACCGAAGATGAAAGACAATGCTGTGTATCTGATCAGCTTCCGTACATCGCACGAGTGATTTTTTCATGTGAAATCGCGAGGCCATTACGAGCTATACGGAAATAAAGTTGAAAATTATTTTATGAAATGCGGGTATATTTTTAATACATGTACAAGGCTTGAATATAATTTAACAAGAGTTTGTACATGTATTTATCTATAATCTATAATATAAAGGTGATTTTTGTTTATTTATTGCTACATACATGTAAATAGCTGAAGTCAAAATTATTCGAGTCATCGGTAATATGGGGTTGTTATTTACTACTGTAACAGCACATCAACAGCATATGTTTTTAGAAAAACATGATCTGAAATGTTTTCATTTCTCATTCTCATTCTTAATTGGTAAGGCTGTAAATTAATAAATAAATCTGAAAGTGTTTACAGATAACAGAAATAAGACGTATAAGCTCCCGACATTTTAATAGGATCGTCAGTTACAACATCACGTTTGTTAAGAAAAAAACCAAGATGAATTAAATTGATTTGAATTTTGATTATATATTAATTGATTATTAAATATTTTTGGTGAATTTATTTCTATTTATTTAAGAACAAATGAATTAAAAGGTTCCCATTTACGTCGAGTTTTCAGATCACAAAAAATTACCTTCACGTTGACAGCCTCGACAATTTTCTGGGTCCGTGCAACTTAAGTCGACATTCTTTTTTTTTTTAAATATGAAAAGGATATATATGTTTCAACCGTTGTTTAGCCATAATTTCTTTATTTCTAAACATACGCTATTTCTATCAACGTCTCAGGTAACGATATCCACGGAGTAACACAGTGGCCACGGAGTTACACAGGCAGCCACGGTGCGACACGGTGCTTTTTCTTGAATTTTCCAATACACATACACGGTGTCACACCGTGTGCACGGTGCGACACAGACCGTTTTCCACCGTGTTTTTTACACGGTGGGTGTCGGGATACTCGTGAGCTGTACTGTATATAGTCATAATTATTTAAAATTAAAAAAGAAAACACTAAGAAGTGTTTCTGAACGTATCAGCAAACTTGATTATTTAAGTCTTCAATATTGCTTTTTAAGTGATTAAGCTCTTGGAAAAAAATAATTATTTAGAGATTCTTTTTTTTTCTCAGTGTCTTTTTCAATTATGCTTTACATTCAAAAAGATATATTTATCTTCAGAATAAGGTACTTAATTGTGTTGAATAAGGACTCACTAACCACATAACTCAACGATGCATCCTCAATTAAGCTCAAAAGATCAATTGGTGCTGCAAAAACGTCATATAAATAAAATCATATGAGATACAGCATCTTTAATCATGTTATTTTATTTATATTTCTTTATCTAACTCGTTAAAATCCATGTATATGTATTCGTTTGGTAATCATCGCAAATAGATACACTACATGTAGTTTAACTCGATGGATAAAACAAATACAAACCTACACAATGACATATGGCTATTTATTTGTTAGTCGTGTTCAGCTTTTATAACCTATAATATGTCTTTAACTGTGCATGTTTTGTTGTTGTGTTTAAAATAAATTATAAATCATTTTACATAGAATTGTTTTATACTATTTTCATGCTGATACGTTTATAGACATCACTAAATTGCTATTTATGATATTCTACATATGTATAATCTCTTAATATAAACATTAACCTGTATGCAGTATACATGTAGTTTTTATTGTAGATGTTTGTTTTGAAAAACCCAAAGAAGTTGGCAAGTGTGCAGTATCAACTTGTTACACAGGAGAAAATGGGGTACTGAAGGTAAATTGTTCTCACTTCATCCTTGTGATAGGTATTAGAACCTTTGATAAATAATTATCCATATGTGTTCTATGTTTTAAAGACGAATGTGATATAAAAGGTATACTTACTAAAGTTTTAAAATATCTCTTGATATTTTTTATGATTTTTCTCATTTACATGTTGTAAAAAAGTCTTAATGGAGAAGGGTGACGACCACCAAATAGTGTACTGATGGACACTATTAACGTAAAGTCATAGCCTGATTACGTGCCCTTAAGTTTTACAAAAGTGATTGTAGCGTTTCAATTTTATTTTTCCTCACTTTGTGGTTAAAATGTCTAAATTTTTTGTCAAAAAGTTCAAATTTCGTACACATGCACCTAACTATTTATGTATTTTTTTCTATATGAAAACATAATTTTCAAAACCCTGCTACTCTGCCATGAACTAGTTTAACTAAGTTTTGGGGCGTAAACAAATGAAAATTCCAATCCTAAAATATAAATTTAACGTCTATTTGACTTGTACAATCTGTTATCTTCACATAGTCGCTATATTTACCAAGAATCTAACAAATCAACGGGAAATCATGCAGGAAAAACTCATCTTTGTAATTCTGCCTCATAATATGAATTGATCAAGTGATAAGAAAATAAAGCACACATTAAAACCACTATGTTTAACTGATTGAATGGTAGAACTCACTAGTATTTATTGATCAGACTTAACAGTGAAACAACTAAATCATGGTTAGAATAAGACCACACCATATGAACTCCAAACGCATAAATCCAGATAGGAGTATGAAACCCTGGACCACGCATGTTTATATCCAATAGAACCCTTTGATAATTTTTTGTTTGGGAAAATTTGGTCATTTTAAAATAGGACTCTCATAATGTGGATATTTAGTAGGTAATGGACTCTTTGACCCTTGAGAAAATTTAAACAGAAATGAGCTGATATATCATCAGGTGCATCTTAAAGTATGAACAAAAATTCATGATCATTGTAAATGCAAAACAAAATTGCTGACCCATGATAGCAAAGAACAGGTAATGAATGGGTAAAAATTGCTTCAGGCAACAATTTTTTATTTATCATTTTGTATTTAACAAAATAAATACTGTTGCAAACTGGGTTTTTATTTTCAATCTCAAAGGATATGCAATCTTTTAATTGATACAAATACGTTATACGCCTTATACCGGTAATATTTAAAAATGAAGAACAAATAGTTGGTATATCTTTTAAATTAAACCATAAAATGTAGTACCCCAATTTATTTTTATTCTATTATTGGCCAATCACCAGTTGGTAAGAGACAATTGATTCTACCGATTAATCGATTATGATTTTTATCTACACTAGTTCTACCTCAGTCTCTAGAAAATGTACTTGTTCTATGTAATAAGTACAAATATTTAGGTTGGTCTGGTACAATTTATGTTTTATTGAATTCAGTTTTTATGACAAAGAAATGAACTTTAAGTATTAGTTACACCTGGTTGTTTTTGTGTTCTCAATTAGACCCCTGATAGCACAGAGCTGGCAGTGAATGGATATAAACAAGTGAATGTGTGTGATGACAATACTTCAGGCAACTACTCATGCTGTAATACGGCAGGAACCTGTCTTGTTCAAGACTTCCTAGAACCAATGGGTAATTAAGTTCACTCTATACTTTCTGAAATGATTGTGTACGAATCTGTATAAATTTGTTAATTTATTTGCTCATTCTTCTATGGCTTGAATGTTTTGGTGAAGGGGAAGTTGTCTTAATTTTAATTAGCAAGTATAAAACACTATATCGGTTCGTATCATGCCAGTGTCAAACGGCATTTTTGCACTGTTTAAAATGCAGTATCGTAAAAATCCATAAATACCAAATGATAGATCTTTACCTAGAGAGTATACAAGCACTTTTGTAATTGATGTATCAAACCTTACAGGTAACATATTTACCATTGAAAAATTAGCAATCCCATTGAAAAATTCAGTTAGATTTTAAAAATCATATCGTAATTTTCAATATCATGAAAGAATTAATTAAATATTGCAGGAAATTCTGTAAATTGTATCATACAATTGTTTTAATTATGGATTTTTGTTATTAGGAATTTATCTATTAGAGATAAATAGCTTATCTGTCAGGTGCGGTGCATCAAATGTAAAGGCGATCAGATACTATCTAGGCAATGGTCTATCATTTGATGTACATGTATATGCATTTTTTGCGAAACTGCTTCTTAAGCGGGTGCATACATGCACTGGCATATTTATCCGCGTAATAACTGCGATTAAAATTTTTGCAGCGTCTGCTTTGCATTATCTGTTGAAATATACTTCAAATATTTTTTTTCTTCAAATTTGATGATTTGTTTTTGGTATTTCACTACTATTTATCTTAATAATAAGCTCTCTATTTTGGATTGTTATTATGTGCTAATTTTTCTTCCTACCATCTGATATTTTAACGCCAGTGTAACTGTTTTTATCACCTCGATAAGTAAAAACTTCCGTGAAAAGTAGGTCTTCTGGTTATACAAAGTATATTTTGAAGTCTGATATCTAATACAAACAATTTTATCTGAAAATATTCTTACCAGTTGTTTGGACAACCCTTGATAAACAATTAAGTAGTAACAAATTTAATGTTTATCAACAATACTTTCTTGATCTTAGGATGCTTATGTATGTCTCAGGTCATGATTTGTCAGTACGTTGATATATGTCCATTTGCATGAATAGTTGTTAACACATATTGCGCTGTTGGCGCAATGACTCATCTTCTCTCTGAATAGTACACTTTTACTTTCATTCATATCTATTTCATTTATCTATATTTCAAAAGTGTAAGAATAATATGTGCATCTTGTTTTTGATATCATAACTATACCTTTTTTTCAGCTCGTCTCCTAATTTTTGTGATCGGCTTCGGCCGATCACTGTTGTGTCCATATGAGGCATCCGGCAAATGCTTCCACGTGCGCACACATTCCGCTTGCAAAAGTAGTTCTTATAAAATTTTGAAGTTTGGTTTAGTATTTATATAACATTTTATTCAGTTTTATTTCAATTCATTTACCTTAAGAGATGCAAACATACATAAAATTCAGTTCGACCTGTTAATTCAAGAATAAACATTTTGTCTCACGCGTAAGAATTTCGGTCGAAAGATTCATTCAGTAATGCAGTTGACCTCGATGAACTGACCTCAATCATAAGAAGATGCTCCATGAACTGACCTCGATCTATTAATGTTGCATAATAGAAGCTAGAAAAACGGCTTGATTTATAAACAAGGTTACGTTATAATGCGACCTCAATAGCAAGTTATGATGGCATTCAATGTTTTTCAGTCGCATTCAATTATTAGGTCTTTCCACCTTTCAGGTGAAAGCCCTTTTGTTTACTTTATGTTTTTAGGTCTTTCTACCTTTCAGGCGAAAGACCTCTTGTATTTCTTATGTTTTTTATTATCATTTTTCTCCTCTATTTTCCACAGGAAAACTTTTTTATTTCAAAAGATATTGAAACAAATTCTTCTTTATGTGATTGAACTCTGAAACCATAAGAGATAGAAGCTTGGAACTTTTAACAATTTTTTCAGTACACTTAAGGTTCTTTAATCTATTCATACCAAAAGGATCTGAGGCCCCCTTCTAGTAGTTATTGCCCCTGAAAGTATTTAAATTTCTATAAAATCACTTCCAACTTTTTTTTACAATTATCATAGAGACTTCAGACCACTTGGGATGGAAGCGTCTACCTTGACCGATCAAAATGACATAAAGGTCAAAGGTCAAGGTCATTTGGAAATCTCTTAATTAATGAGTTTTTAGATCTCTTTTGTGTAGGGTGGTAGAAAAAAAATGTTCATGGATGTAGTAGGACATCATAAGACATTTCAAAATATAACCCTTAAACCCCTACCATGAAACAATTATAGAGTTATTGCTCCTATTGTAAAAATGCTTGTTATCGCTACTCCTCACTAACTGTTAGAGATAGAGACTTGAAACTTTTACTAATATATTCAGTACAATTAGACGTTCCTTCAATCTATCATACCGAAAGGGTCCAAGACCCACCATAACTTCAATAACTTCTACCAGTTATTGTCCCTGAAAGTTTGGAACAATCCATAAAAACACTAATAACTTTGAAATCAATAATCATAGAAACATCGGACCACTTGCATAATTAATCTTTTGACACTTTTTTAAATAAAGTAACGCATATTAAAAAATACTTTATTCTAATGCAGCAATCTTATTTCAAACATAAAACACAATGAGGTGGAAAGACCTCTAATTGTTCGAGAATAATTAGTCTACTAGTTTTAATACAACTCTTTCTTTGTATACGCTTAATAAAATGCCCTTTGAAGAGCCCTACTCAGTATTCCGAAGAAAAAGAAGATACATTAACATTTAATAATTACGTTAAAAATATAAAACTAGACAAGGAGTTCACGAATGGCTTTCCCCAAATTTATTTCAAAATTAAATTTGTTGACGGTTTATAATGATGAAATTATGGTGTACAGATTCAAAGTATTCTATATTATGTAAAAATACAGTACTTTTAATTATTTTTTTTTAAAATCAAACTGATCATGTTGATTGCTTCTAGCTATCAATTTATCATTATTGCGGATCATTTCTTTAAAAGGAATACTTTTTCCACCATTTGTCCAAAAGAAGGAAGCTGTCAGAGGATGTATAGCTGGCAATGTTACCATGCAGTTTAAACCTGCATTGTTAGCTAGCAAAGAGGTGAAAACCTACGTATGGAACAAGGTCCGGGGCGTAAACAAAGATCCAAGCTTTGCCAAGTTTGAACCTAGCGATTCATTAAAGCTTCAGATATATTTTAATGAAGAGCACCAGGTTCAGAATCGATTATTTCACTATCCCGAGGAGCCTGCTACGTTATATCTCACGAATTTAAGGAAAAGTGATCAACAGCAGTACACCCTAGTTATCAGCTATGTTGATTATGTTGGAACACCCACAGATTGGATCATAGACCTACAAGTACAAGGTATGTGAACTCTGTTGGAACACCCACAGAATATATTATAGACCTAGAAGTACAAGGTATGTGAACTCTTTTGGAACCCCAACAGAATATATAATAAACCTTGATGTACAAGGTATGTGAACTCTGTTGGAACATCCACAGAATGGATCATAGACCTACAAGTACAAGGTATGTTAACTCTATTGGAACAGCCACAGCATGGATCATAGACCTACAAGTACAAGGTATTTGAACTCTGTTGGAACACCCACAGAATATATTATAGACCTAGAAGTTCAATGTTATTTGGACTGTTCAAAGCAAACTCTGTTTTATTTAAAAATATTTCAAGTTGGTTTTCATTTCGGCATATTGACTACGAGTATCTGTAGTAATGCAGAGTGGTACAAGAACACTTTAGATTATGTATGACATGTGTATATATTTAATTGGACTGTCATAAAATAACTTACATAACAAACCTTTCATAAAAACAAGTAGCCTTCATGTAACATTAATACGAACATTATAGAGTATGTATTTATATCGATGCGAAATGATAAATAAGTGACTTGTTTCAAAGTATTATTTTTTTAATACAGTCTCCCTCCTCAAGGGGATTTCTATTTTTAATTTAATCAAACTCAGAATAGACAAACTCAGGGTTGACTACGATAAGCATCCATAAATATGTTTTTAACTTCGAATGAATACTACAGTACAGCTCACGAGTATCCCGACAAAAACACCGACCACCCTGTTTGAAAGTCCACGCTGAGCGTGGAAGTGTCGGTACCTTTGATCTATTGTTCTCTGTTACGGCCTCGAAACGAGAAAAAACACGGTGCGACACGGTGCAACGCGATGCAACACGGACAGTTACACTGTGAAACACGCGGTATTTACCTGTAAAAAAAAAAAGGAGGATTTAGGAATAAAACTTATAAAGAATAAAATATTTATTGATGTACGTAAGAGAATCAAAGAAAAAGACAAAGAAATAGAAATAAACAGAATGTTTATGCACGCAATTTTCAGACGTATGCGATTGACACGGTTGATTTTTGTTAATATTAAAAATCGATATCCCCCACATGAAGGTTTGATCAATAAAAACACTAACACTTTCTTTTCCTTTTTAAAATTCAAATAAACGGTTCCATAAGTTTTTGTTTCAGTCCATTTTTAAACGTAGTAGTAATCGTAGTTACTGTAGTTTGGCAGTTTCAATAGTGCATAGAACCATAACTGTGATCTTTTCTCACTTATACTCTATTCAACGATAACAAATCTAACGGGTTGTTGAAAACAAATGTACTTTCTCTAAATAATATAATTAAACAGCTTTATATCTAATATATTTTCAAATTTTCTTTCTTTTATACATATGTGTGAAGTACTTGTCCATGTACATAGTAGTACCGCACGGTACATATTCATAGCGCTAAGAATCCGTGGATCTTGATACTTGATAATTTTTTATTTCATCTTTATAGCAACTTGAGTTTAGAAATTATTTGTGTTCCAAGAAACTACTCAGTATTGCATTAATTACTGTTTGATTGTTTAATGATCGTCATATGAGAGAGAGAGAGAGAGAGAGAGAGAGAGAGAGAGAGAGAGAGAGAGAGAGAGAGAGAGAGAAAGAGAGAGAGAGAGAGAATACCAGTATGAGTTTAATTTAAGTACATTTTACTTGTAATTCAGTGTAATAAGTTAGATTTATAGTTTCCATTATATTGAACCCCTTTCCCAAAATTTGCAATAGAATATATGCAGTCAGGGTCCACGTGCTATCCCTGTCAATCAAATCAGCCCGCGCGATAGACCACGTGCTCCTTCCATGATATGGAAAAAATGTCGTTCTATTGTTTTTTAAGTCCACAAAATAGAAAAATGTTTAACAATGAAGTATTCAGTGTTTGAAATGTTTAGTTTCTTCATTCTTATACTGCATGCATGAGGGTTGGGATATTACGTTGTAAAATCTCTCTCTCTCTCTCTCTCTCTCTCTCTCTCTCTCTCTCTGTGTACTTTTGTGCAATCATTTTAGAATTATAAGAGTTCTATTTGTATAAATTTAATTCATTTATTTTAGATCCATGGTTTTAATAACGATTTCAACACAATGACTAAAAGTTTGTAAAGTTCACGATGTAATAAGATTTTTCGTTAAAATTTCGACGCTATTTCACATCAATAAAGTTGTGTTTATTCTAAATGCTTGCAAAAAGTTACTGGTATTATCTCATTCATCTTTTTAATCAATCAGGTTTTTTTTGTACATACATGTATGTGTACCCGGTAAATAATTTAATTTCTTATCGCAAGTTAATACTTTGTGAAATTCCCGCATTTATAGAGTTGCTGAATTGTTCCCCGGATCAACGCGCCGATAGTCTTACGTTTAGTTGTTTATGTACATATCTACAGACAATTTTTTTGCTTGTTAGAGATTAGGAAAAATCATTGAACTAATAAAGTAGAAGTAAGATATATTCAGACCATACACACGACGGGTTGTGATGAGTTACCAAACAGGTGTTCGCGGAAAGGTGTGAATAACGGCATCTCGAGCACCTGTTCAGACGTCCAAATATACACACAGTTAGTTGTAAATTCCAATGACACCTAACAAGACAGACAATAACACCTGTTGTGTATAGAACCGAAGATGAAAGACAATGCTGTGTATCTGATCAGCT